>NC_038048.1:39993145-40313777 GCF_002211085.1 Panicum hallii | reverse complement strand
GAAAACCAGTTTTATTGTTGGTGGTGTGTCACTTTGTATATATTGTACTTGTGCGTGCATGATCGGTTACAAGTACTTACGTTGCTTCACCAACAAAGTCGTCATCCGTGCCACCATCACTGTCCAGGAGCTTGATGAATAGCTCCGTTGTGCTGTCGGAGACGGTGAACACAAAGGTCTCGTTCCATTCAGGATCACTTCCTTTCCCTGCAGTGCACAAAGACATCAAGTTACAAATTGCTAGGGAAGTCAAGGACACAAAAAGCATTAGCACTAAGAAACCATCCAATATCCATTTGGTACAGAACCGTTCCACAAGATGCTTCGCGGTTGCCAAGCAAGACCATTTCCTCTTCGGTAATGAATGGCACGATGGATCCTGTTTTATTGTGTTTTTCGGTAGGTTGGTACAAGATGTGACTACTGCGGGAAGGTAAACATAAACAGTTCCTCTGGTTTGAACCTATCCTTCTGCACATCTTCAGTTGTAATTTTTCAAGATATCTTCGGCTCTTCAACTATGCTGGCATATTACTTGCAGAGTGTGTGTCTTGTTCACATGAAACGGTAACATGACATCGGTGTTTTAGGTTTCTATCAGCAACGCAGTTGCATGTTTCCAGCGAGAAAAACAAGGGGGCCACAGCCGGCCCCAGCGACCCCGTTCCCCGTAGTCCGGCCACCGCAGCTGGAGGAGGAAGATGAACAGAGTTTTCTGCGATGCGCGCACGATGAATAGAAATTCCTGAAAAACAATGTATTCACTTCTTCAAACTAACCTTTCACAGAATCCCAGTGGTCGTTCTACATTTGACTGATGATCAGTATTCAAGCCAGTACCATTGACCTGAACTAGAACTACCTGCTATCGCAACTCTGTTTTTGCAGACTGTTGATGACATTATAACTTGAAGACAACATTTCTAGCGAATTAGAGTATGTAATATACGAGTACAGAAACTGAAGAGAAATAGAGACACGAATACCAGATGCAACGCTGCTCTTCTGCTCCTGGGAGCGGCATTTCAGAACCGCGTAGGGATCCATGTTACCTGCAACGAGCCCCAAAGTTTTTATCAGCTAGCAAGAATTGGTGCCACTTTTCAAGAGCGGTGAGACCACAGCAAAGTTGCAGAAATTTCCACGATCGAAGGTGGGGGAAGAGCCGAAGCGTGCGTACTCAGGTAATCGGTGTTCTCGAGGCCCTTGGCTCCGACGAGCAGCACCTCCAGCGTCCCCTGCGCCATCTCCTCCCCTCCGGGCTGCCTGCCTGCCTGATCTCGACCCGATTCTTCCGCCGCCGGCCGCTCGATCGATCACGCGATTCGAGCTCGCAGCGGAGCCAAACGAAACGCCTAGATCGCGAGACCCGATCCCAACTCGCGGGTCTATTTATACGGAAGGCGTTGAGACAGGACGCGCGCGTTTATTTCTCCACATGGAGGCGGCATGGCTTCCCCGCCTCCCCGGCGTGTCGGCGTTACGAACGCGTGCGAGTCAACGCCCACGCCGCACCGACGGGTGACGATGGATGATTGCTTCTCGCGCCAGTTTCGCGAGCGCAAAGCCGGAGAAACCGGCAGCCGCTAGCTCGTGCCGAAGGGCGGGTTCTGAATCTTCTGATCCATCCGGATCGTCGTGTTGGTGACGGTGGGTATCATTCCATTTCGAGGCTTTTTTGTTCTACGACTGCTGAGGAATGTGATGTGGGCCAGTCAATGCCAGGTTGCCAGCTAGGCCAGAGTCCCGGCCTAGCGGGAGAAAGGTAAGGTTCGTACGGGCCTGGGCCAGAAGTGTGTAGTTTCAGGCCTTTTTTTCTGAACAAAAGTCTACGTGATAAGCATCTTCTTCGCATCGCATCCTTGTAACTGCGCACACTCCCCTACTAATACTATATGAGCTCGTAGAAAGATGTGTTTGGAATTTCCCTTTTTGGCTCGTTTACATCACATCGCGGAAAAGAGAGACTCTAGATGCTCTACAGCTCTCGAAGCACTAAGCAAGAGCGATGGTTGGCAAGAGGGTTTGTTCATTTCCGTGACAAGGAGCCAGCGTAGATCCAAGCTGCTCGAACAACGCGGTGCCCTGCTGGTCCTCTCTCGGTCCCTCCTCTGTAGCTGCGTGCGTGCCTGCGTGGGCGCGGCGTGGCAGTGTGTCGGCGCTTGTCCCCATCCCTAACAAAATGCCGAGACTGTCGGCGCCGCCTTTTGTCAGTTCTGCAGACCGAGACAAGATCTCCCCCCTGCTTACAGCAGCAGCACAAGACATCAGGGAGTTTTTGCTCTTTTCAAGTTTCAAATAGTAGTGGAGTAGTACAGGGTGCATCCCTTCCCTTGAGACGTGGCAACTTTTACGCCGCAGATATCGAGCCTGTTTGGTTCCGATTAAAATCGGATTGTCGGTGAGAAAAATCGAAAATCCCGCCAAACGCTTCGATTATGGGTTTGATTGTTCCCACCGCCGCTTCTTCGGGAATCCAAAATACACTAGCGACCGCTTTTTCTGGCAGGCATCCTTGGCCTCGATTCCCATCAAAGCGACGCACTTTCCTCCGCATACCCCTCCCTCAGCCGGCCGCCCCTCCCATCTCCCTGCCGCCGCCCCTCCCATCTCCCTGCCGCCGCCGCCGCCCCGCCCATCCCCGGCCGCCGCCGCCCCTCCCATCTCCCTGCCGCCGCCGCCGCCCCGCCCATCCCCGGCCGCCGCCGCCCCTCCCATCCCCTGCCGCCCTGCCGCCGCCCCCTGCCGCCGTCCTGCCCGCCCCTCTCCCTGCCGCGGCGGGCCGCCTCTCCCTGCCGCCGCCGCCGCCCCTCCCATCTCCCTGCCGCCGCCGCCGCCCCGCCGCGGCCCGGGCCCCCGCGCCCCGCTGCCGCCCCGCCCCCGCTCGCTGCCGCCGGCCCCGCGCCCCCACGCGCCCCACGCGCCGCCGCTGGCCCAGCGCCCCCACGCGCCCCCACGCGCCCCCGCCGGCCCCGCGCCCCGGGCCCCCGCGCCCCGCTGCCGCCCCGCCCCGCTCGCTGCCGCCGGCCCCGCGCCCCCACGCGCCCCACGCGCCGCCGCTGGCCCAGCGCCCCCACGCGCCCCCACGCGCCACCGCCGGCCCCGCGCCCCGGGCCCCCGCGCCCCGCTGCCGCCCCTGCGCCCCGCGCCCCGGGCCCCCGCGCCGCCGCCCCAGTGCGCGGCCTCCCCCTTGCGCCGCCGCCACCCCCGCTCCCCGTTGCCGCCCCCGCGCGTCGCTGCGGCCCCGCCCCCGCCCCCGCTCGCTGCCGCCGGCCCCGCGCCCCGCTGCCGCCCGCGCCCAAGATTTTCTAGGTAAGATGCATTTCCTCTGTTTATTTTTTCCCACTTAGCCCAACGATTAATTTTTTTTCTGTGCCTTTTGACACTGATAATTTACATTTTTCCTGCTGAATGAATGTTAGCGTGAAAGAGCTAAGCAAGAAGGCAGATTTAAGGAGGATTCTTTGAGAAAGCTAGAAGAAAACTTACATAATTTGGAGACCAAAGCTAAAGGGAAAGAGCAACTTTGCAAAAACTTGCAAGAAAAGGTATATAATTGATGAGGCAAAAACTCTTCTTTTGTTTCTTGGTTATTGTCTTTCACTTGTACCTGACAGCCTTTGAAACATATATTAGGTAAAAGAGCTTGAAGGGCAGTTAGATTCGACGGCTCATTCTCAAAGGTGACCGATCAGCTGTGGAATTAAAGGTGACTCCTATAAAGATTTGCTATCTTGAGAAGTGAAAAGCATGTTTATGTACCCTTTGTTGACTGCATGCATCTGCGTACTTTGTTTCTGGGGTTAGTTGATGCTTCGAACGGATCACCTAATTAACTAGCTAGTGTGGAACGTGCGGCATGTGATCCTGCAGGCGTCTTCCTTGTCTTGCATACTAACTGCGACTACAAGGTGATCGATATCGCCTTAGCTAGCAACTAGCAGGCTGGTGTTTCCCATGTTCACTTGTTAGGAGGAGGTTTGGTCAATGTGCAGGGTAATCTACACGGCAAATGTTGTTAAGTTGCTGGGACACAAAATTATGAACATCCAGCTCCTAACAGCTCTTGTTGTTACTGCTAAGTCAAATTGGTAAGTGAGAATAGCTGCCAGCTAGTGATTGTTATTACGTATCACCAGCTAGTCATGAAGAAAATAAAGTTGTGTGATGGCACCTGTCCAATAATCATTTTTCTGGCACTCTTGTTGAAATGAATTCTTCCTCGCCGGCTCGGGTTATTATTAACACTGTTGTTTGTCTCCCAGCATCAATACCTTATACCAGTCATTCTTTGGGACTCGTCTCCCTGCAGCGATAGGTGGATCCTACACTGCCATCGTGCCGACCATTTCCCCAACCCAGAAGTAGCAGCACAGTCAAAACAGGTGCGCTCGGCTACCTTTTCTCTGATGATGATGAATCGATAAATGGACTGCTGATGTGGGTAAAAATTTATTTACACTGTGCATCAGGATTGAAGCAGAAAAATATAGATACACACTGGTAGTGATTAGCTATCAAGTTATAGTGTGCGTATTAGTTAGCTATCTAATAAAGTCATCAGATTGATTGGTTATCTAGTATAGTTTTCTTATCCTTCTTGTTTTTTTAGGGTTCATGCTCGCTGAAAAATGCGCATTGCAGCTGTTTTTTGCGTTTCACATACATTAAAATCACAATTATATCTAATTATCTATCTCTTATGCTGACCCAGACAGAGTTTTCAGAAACTTCTTTGTAATATAGAATATGCAGTTTGACCATTCTGGAAATGCTTTAACACTGTAATTGTTATGTAAACTGCAGTCTTACTACTTATGTGTGATAATGTTAGTCCTGTATTTTGAGTAGATGGAAAAAGGAGTGAAGGTTGCGGCGAAATGGGATTCATTTGCTGCCAAAACTTTTAATGATATTTGTGTGGAAGAAGTTCTCGCCCACAATAGGCCCCAAAATTGTTTGAACAGCACTGGGTATGCGAATCTTGTACGCAAGTTTTTTGAACGTACCAGGAGACCTTACAATGAGGGGCAAATGAAGAATAGGTGGGATGCACTTAAAAAAAGGTATACCCAATGGAAGACATTGAACAACAGAGCTACCGGCTTGGGTAGGGATTCTATGACAGGGTGTATCGTGGCTTCAGACAACTGGTGGAAAGAACAAAATGATGTAAGTATACATTGCAGATTTTTCAGTTTTTGATATACAAAAGTTACATGTTTCAATTTACAACGTTATTACCTTTCCTTTTCAGGCTATGGTCGGTTGTATATCCTTTAAGGATGCACCACTTGAGCATGAGGACCAAATGCGGATTATGTTTGAAGCTGTTAGTGTTACAAACGAGACATCATTTGTTCCTTCAAATGGAGAAGGTGGTGGCCAAGAAGATGATGGTGGTCAGAATAGCTGTGAGTTAGGGAGGGAAGGGCAGGTCCCTACTCCCCCAAATGGCACTCCAACTTTAGGCAAGAGAACAGCTCCAGTATCCCCCAAGGGAAAGAAGAAGAAGACCTTTAGAGATCAGTGTATGAAACGTTTAGTGGAAGCATATGAGAAGAAAGCTGAAAGTAGCAATAATTCAGCCACCTCAAATGTGG
The DNA here is from genome assembly GCF_002211085.1 of Panicum hallii. NCBI lineage: Eukaryota > Viridiplantae > Streptophyta > Magnoliopsida > Poales > Poaceae > Panicum > Panicum hallii. The sequence continues at coordinate 40,308,174 of NC_038048.1, read as the reverse complement.
TTGACAGTGTAAGGGAGGAAATTGGTAACATGTTGGATCAAGTGATTAAGGATGGGGCTGAAGAAGGCAGTGATGAACATTACTACGCCACACAACTTCTTATAAAGAAAGAGTACCGTGATGTGTTCATTACTTTAAAGACATCAAATGGGAGGTTAAATTGGCTAAGGAGGGCATGGGAGGATAGTAAGAAGCACTAGTGTGTTTGTTTGAGACAATTAATTTGTATTTGTTGTTTGCTTGAGACATTTTATTCCTACTTGTTGTGTGCTTCAGACATGATAGCTTGCCTGTGTTGCATGTTTGAGAGATTGTTGTTTGAGACATAATAGCTTCAGATATAATAACTTGTTGTTTGAGACAATTAATTTGTATTTGTTGTTTGCTTCAGATATATTGTATGTGTACTATATGATTCATGTATTTATTTTTTTTAATAGATGAGTGACTCAGATGATGATTTTCTGGTGGCGTATTTGGCTTTGGAGTGCATGGGATCTGGATCAACCGGTAGAAGCGCACCAATTCCTGATAATATTCCAGTTATGACTGGGATCCAATGGGTTGAGCTAACTCTAGCGAATGCAGTTGACTGCTATGATATGTTCAGAATGTCAAGGTCAGTTTTTCTACATCTCCATAACACATTGGTACAGAATTATGGGTTGAAATCAAGTCGAAAAATGTGTACGAAGGAAGCAGTAGCCATGTTTTTGTGGATGTGTGGTGGTCCTCAATCATTTAGGCAAGCTAGAAATAGGTTCAAACACTCATTGGAAACAATTAGTAGAAAGGTTGATGAAGTTCTAGATGCTATTATGGGACTGGCTTTTCACAATATTAGGCCACAGGATCCACAGTTCGGAACAATTCACCCTAAGTTGCAAGAAGCAAGGTTTTGGCCTCATTTCAAAGATTGTATTGGTGCCATCGATGGCACGCATATAGAAGTCACTGTTCCGGCATCTGAACAACCAAAATATATTGGTAGGCATGGGTATACTTCACAAAATGTCATGGCTGTTTGTGACTTTGATATGAGATTTACATTTGTTGTCACTGGCTGGCCTGGGTCCGTACATGACACTCGTGTATTTTTGGATACTCTACTCACGTACCAGAACCAATTCCCAAAGCCTCCCAATGGAAAGTATTATCTTGTAGACTCCGGATATCCTAATAGAAAAGGGTATCTTGCACCTTATAGGGGACAAAGGTATCATGTTTCGGAATGGCAACATCACCAACCAGTGGGAAGAAAAGAAATATTCAATCAAGCACATTCATCACTTAGAAATGTGATTGAACGTTCATTTGGAGTGTTGAAGATGAAGTGGCGTATCTTGTTGCACTTGCCTAGCTATCCTATTACCAAACAAGCAAAAATTATAGTTGCATGTATGGCTCTTCACAATTTTGTTAGAGAAAATACCAATGAAGATCCAGATTTTAACTCCGATGTGCAAGATAATGCTACCGGTGGCAGCCAACCTACCATGATCGATGCTAGTGCTCCAGGAGATGACATTGATATGGGTGCCTTTCGTGACGCTATTGCTGACTCTATGATGTCTTGATTATCATTGTAAAATTGTACTATTTATTAATCTATAATCATCATGACTATTATTTATTAGTTTATTTTATTATTATTGTGTGTTTTATGACTATAATTATACTATAACAAAGTTCTGGTACTAATAATATACTTAGATTTGAAAATGGTAAAGAATTCCGATCAAAATGAGCTATTACAGGACTCAGGGGCAAATAGGTCATTTTACAGTCAGAACAGACAATCCAGTAGAAATAATCAGGATTGCCAAACACCCCAGATTCTTCAGACAGCGGATTCTTCAGACAGCGGATTATCAGAAAATCTTGATTCTCAGATAAGCGATTCTCAGGTAAACGAAACCAAACAGGGCCATCATCGCATATTCACATCCACAGTCTAGCGGAAAGCTTTGTAGAGTTCTTTCTTCTTTTCTCTTTGAGCACCTTGGCTGCCTGTCACAGCAGCAGTAATCCTGCGCAAAGCAGCATTTCGGTCGACAACATCAGCTCGCACGCTACCGCAGTCGAGCGATCATTCCCTCACCAGCAAACTGATAGCAACCGAGGAGGAAAGGCTGAAAGCAACTGAACCTTTTTTTTTCTCTCTCTCTCTCTTCCCCCTCTTCTCTCCCGCTCGCAATCGCGCACGGGAGAAGCAACGAATTTCCCAGCTTTTTACAAAGATCCACTGAGCACTTGGCAAACGCCCATTCGAATCACATGGCACCAACCTCCACTGAAATCATCCGTGGATCAGGCTTTAAACAAAAGCGGGAAAGTCAGATCAGATTCCTGAGAAATTTGGAGCCCCCAGATTGAGATTTGTGCCACCAGACGACATCCAGTTAACCTTTTCTTTATTTCTTGTGTACTTCTCAGAGCAAAACGACATCACACATCTGATTTCGCTCTGCACTGTGCTCAAAGAATTTTTAAAACTAGCAGCGCTACACTCGTACAGAAAAAAAAAAGTAAAGTTACACCAAGCTTTATCGGTTTTCCCAAGAACATCACTCCTTGTTTCCACCTCCCGAGCCCTAACCTCCGAACTTATTAAAGAAACCCTAACTCAGACATTCCCAAAGTTTGTTCCAGTGGTGCTAAAACTGTGCCTGCAGTATTATACATTGCTATCATTGGACCAGTAGATTCAAAAATCTAACAAGCAAATAATAAAGAATAATATAGAATCTAAACCATTGCCTCAAAGGCCAAAATAACAGCTGTACACAGCCCATGGCTGCATTTCACCTCGGCCCCCCACCCCAAAACCCCCGTCCGTCACCAACGTGTGGGCCCGATGAATGGCAGTACCGATGGGGCTACTCCAACCAACGCCATTACGACTGACAGCATGGACACATGAAGGGACCCAGGCGCAGTGGCTAGTGTGAACGTGTCAGTGACTCAGTGCCCCAACGCCGACACTCACCCGTGGGTGGGGCGGCGAAGCGAGCAGCCAAGCGCCGTGGAATATGATCCGATCGGACGCGAGCAAAAGGATCGCTCCAGCGATGTGGGCCCAGCATTGTTAGGCGACAGCGGCGAGGAGGTCGTCGCGGGCGCCGCGGCGGCGGCGGAGGTCGTAGGGCGCCCAGAGCGCGTCGAGCGGACACGGCCGGCCGGCGTCCAGCCGCAGCCACGGCTTCCCCTTCCCGCTCCAGTGGAGCAGGCTGACCGGGCCCGGGTGCAGCTCCCGGCACTGGCCCGCCACGTTGTCGCCGCCGAGCCCGTGCTGGTTCCACCGGTGCTCCACGGCCTTCACCTCGCCGGCGAACACCAGGAGGAACGGCGGGAGGGAGCCCAGCTCGTATATCCTGGCCTCCTGCTTCTGCACCTCCATCCAGTACTCCAGCTTCGCGGTGTACCCGCCGGCGCGCCACCTGTCCAGGTCGATGACCATGACCCCGGTGTTGAAGTAGCAGGGGACGCGCGTCCGGTTGGCGAAGACGGCTGCGTACTCGGGGTGTCGCCAGAACGCGTCGGTGAAGTAGGAGGTGAAGTTCGCGTGGCAGTACTCGGGCGCGGCGAGGGCGGCGTCGGGGCCGAGGTCGGTGGCCCAGAGGCGGGCGACGTCGTCGACGACGAGGAGGTCCGAGTCGAGGTAGAGGACGCGGGGGACGGAGCGCGGGAGGAGGTCGGCGAGGTAGATGCGGGCGTAGTTGAGGGGCTGGTCGAGCGCGCGGCGGACGGAGGAGGAGATCTTGCCGCGGACGAGGCGGGCGTCGAAGCGGTGCACGGTGGCCGGGAGCGTGGGGAAGGCGGCCGCCAGCGCGCGGCGTAGGGCCGTGAGGCGGCGCGCCGGGGAGGTCGAGGAGGCGACGAAGTGGAAGGTGATGGACTCCGGGCAGGCGGCGTGGCGGAGCACGGAGAGGACGCCAGCGAGCGAGCCCCGCAGGTAGGTGGCGTCCAGCGTCATCGCGATGTGGATCGTCGGCGCGCCCGCGCAGGCCGCGCCGTTGCGGAACGCCGGCGCCTCCCGGAACTCCGGGAGCTCCCCGCCGCCGCCCCCGGACGCCACCGCCGCCGCCGCCGCACACGCCGCGGCGAGGAGGACCACGGCGAGGACGCGCATTGCGGCCCCGGGGCGTCCTTCTGTCCCGCTTCCCCTCCCTGAGAATCGAGCGAATGGAATTTTGACGGGTACGGGTGGGGGAAGACGAGATTGGGACTTGGGAGGGGGGTGATGGCGGCGTTAGGGAGCGGGGGACCGGAGACAGGCTGGACGGAGGAAGACGCGTGAGGTTTCCCCGTGGTTTTACGGGTTTTTGGTTGGGTTTCTGCGTTTCGCCGGCTGTTTGGTTGGTAATTTTGACGAGGAGAGAAGCGACCACATCGTCGGGGTGCAGCCGTGCGGCTAGGCCCAAGCCCAACGATTTCGGAGCTGCCTGGTACTGGGTATCCTCTACACTGGGCTTCGCGGTTTAGACGTTAGAGCTTCAGATGAAGCTGTACCAAAACGTATTTCCCCAGAAGTTTTATAAAGTATATGATTAAGCTGTTTCTATGTTACACTATCTTACACTTGGGAGAAGAAGCTGAAAATTATAGCTTCGCCCAGCTTCTCCAGAAGATCTATGTTTCGCTAAATGATTTTAAAAACAGCTTTAGCTTCGCTACAGAAGCTGCTTCACCGGCTGCTTCAAGAGCCATTGTGGGAGAAGCTAAAATTATGCCAAACGATATCGTTCCAGAATTACTGCTCCTTCTGTTCTAAATTATAATTCGTTCTGATTTTTTTAAATATCTAATTTTTTAATCTAAATATAATGTACATCTAAATACGGGAAAAAATATATCTAGAAAAATTAAAATAAATTGATTTTGATTTAGGATGGAGGTAGTACAGTATAAAGCCATTTGACTACCATCCAGCATCATCAGTTTCAATGTAAAGCTCATCTTGAGAGCAGATGAAGCATTTTCCATCAGTTTGATATTGATATAGTTGTTCTTTCAATCTAGTCCTGTTGTCGGTCAAAACCCGTCGGCGAGCAGAGACAGGCAACACGAAGAGCCGGGAGGCTCTCGGAACTGCTGGTGGGCTCCGGTCCCTCGGTCAACGGCCCGACATCTGGCACACGTCTTGGCTTCGAGGTCGCTAGGCGTGCCACCTGATCTTGTACCTGATCAGGAAGGTGTTGTATGTTAGTTTCATGCATACACAGACACATATAAACATTAGTCCGAACCGTGATCGGCTTATCGGATGCTTCCCGGTATCGGCTGTAAAGAACCAATTGTGTTCAATACCGCATCGGATCTAAAAATAAAGCATATACGTCTAATGATAAAATAAATCTCGCTCCGTAAACCCTAAGCTAATCCAATCTACAACGGTTAAAACTTTCACTGCATAATCGGAACATCCTACACGTAATCGAGCCTAACAAATATATAAGGTAACAAAATAACAACCTAAACAGAGGACTAAAAACCAACTAGAAAGCCGATTCCTGGAACAATCTCCTTTTAAGCTGCCATAAGACACCAAACGTACTGCCGGAACATTCAACCCTTTTGAAGGGTCTAGTTATGCAGATATTAAACTAAATTTTTGATAAATAAAGACTAACCGTAACATATTGGATCTACTAAACAGGAACAGAGCAAGAAAGCCGCCTTCGCATCCGAGACCGGATATGACGACAGCTGAACGTTTATAGGTAACAAAAGATTCACGATTAAAGCATGGAGGGACTAATGTTACTCTATACATGTTAAGATAACTAGTATTACTCGTCATCAATAATGCTTCAGAAGAACACCAAAAATAGGTAAGCAAAGACAATGCCACCCTGATGCATTGTGCTATTGGTATGACTACCACTGGTGCTAATCCACTACAACATCTTCTCGCGGACCGCATGAGACGCCCTGCTCCAGCGGCTGTTATCGTGCAGACGTGCAGTCACAGGGCGCACTGGCGCTCGTCGTTGGGGCGTCCCTTTTCTTGGTGCCCTCTCGGGACGTACTAAACTTTGTGATCTGACCGCCGATCGTATCCGATTGTCCTGCACCGAACCGGCCGGATGGACATTAGATATGCAGCTACCAGCGAGGTGGAAGTGCCTGCTCGAGCGTCTGCTGACGGGGACTGCCGTGTTCCTGTCGCGTGTGTGAATCTCCTGTTTTTAATTTTTTTTGGACCGCTCATGGAGTGAGGAAGGACCTGCACAGCAGGTCAAGCTTCTTTTTTTTAATCACGGCACAAGACAAAACCCACGAAAACTGTTTTATGTGGAGCGGGCCGCCGGGCCAGCTTCGTTGAGTGCCTGGAAATTCGGCCCACACGTCATACTATCACCAAGACTTTGTGAGAAAGGGATGAGGAAACACAGGAAACAGGATGCGTGCTCCTGTGTCCTGTCCTCGTATCGTATTGGGGGGTTAAGGATTTGGCACCACTGTGGACGTGATAGCGCAAGCAAACGTACGGTGTCGCTATGAGGAACAATGGTGGTTAATTCTAAATGACGAGTGATTGATAATGTTGTGTAAATTTGATGTCTCTTGGCTCGCGACGATCGTGATGATGCGACGTGACGATCGTCGTCAGGTCAAGCGAAAGGTTCATGCCGATGGATCAAGGGCAGTGAAGGATGAACGTGAGTAGGCTTGAACTGAGAGATCAGAGGAGTCTGGACGGAGTAACGGACGATCCACGTGATGCACTGAAGAGCAAGAGTACATGGACGGATGAAGACGGCGTCGGTTGAGTCAAGCGGGACGGAGGCGTCAGAGGCCTGGCGGAGACTGGACACGGGTCGACATCAAGGTGGTCACGTGGTGACCAAGGGAATGGAAAATTTCGGTGGTTTGGGCCTCAAAACCACCGCGCATGCAGGTTTTCCGGTTTGGGCCTAAAAATCGGGGGTGTATCCGGTGCAACCGGATCGGCGGAGTGGCGGACACGGGGCGCCATCGCGAAGCTTGAGTTGAGGCGAAGCAAAGTCGTGAAGGCGGTGTGTTCGTCCAATGGCTCTACTAAAAGTTAGACCATTTTACCCTTGCCTAGGCTAGTATCGTAGTTATTAGGGTAGAAGTATTTTCATAAAGTAATATTAATGGGCATGGGCATGGCTAGTTGCTCATTTTAGTTAGAAATTCTAGTTCATTTTACTTGCTTACTCTCTAATTTCGGAATAAATATGTGTACTAAACTTTTCACTAATTTCGGAATTAATATTTGTACTAAACTTTTCATGGGAATGGAGGTCCTAGCCTCCTTTTGTCCTCCGGACGTTAGGATTCGAGTTCTTACTTTATGATTTTCGTGTGCCTCGTTTATCTCTCCCGATCTGTTTTTTTCCTCCATTTTCGGATGATTTTTATGGGATTTTTCGTTCTCGATGGTTAATAGATCCTTTCGCAATCTTCTTATTGGATCTGCTAGGTCCAGTAGTCACGGATCTATGACTGAAATTTTGTTCGAAATCGTTGCGTTTTGAGAAAGGAATTTGCGTTTCAAAATCTCGATTTTGTTCTTGCCTTCCCCTCTTTCTTCTTCTGTTTGTGTGCAGGGGATTTCCGTGGGACGGCAGCGCGCGAGGCGTGCTGTGCTTGTGCACACAGCGTAAGGCATAGGGCGGGGCACGCGGCCCCGGCCTGCCGGCCTGCGCAGCTGCCGGCGGCGGTGGCTCGCAGCGCGCGCAGCAGCACACGTAGGAGGCAAGAAAGCAAGGCCAACAGGCCGGCGGGGTGAGCAAGCAGGCCAGCAGTAAGAGGCAGCTCAGTGAGCATTTTTGGTTTACTCTTTTTATTTTCCTCTTATATGTATTTAATTTCTGCTCTAGCTTGTGTTAATTAATTTTGTGTCACTAGTCTTGATAGCCTTTGCATGCTTAGCTAGCTTTTGTTAATTAGTTTTGATTCTGGCTAATCTTTGTTAGTTCTTTGTGTGCTTAGTTGACTTGTGTTAATTAGCTATATTTTTTAGTTTTTGCATCTTTGTTAATTAGTTTATCTGAAAAGGTCTGTGATCGGCTGTGTAGCTAAGCTTTGCTTCCGCTTGGTTTTGAGCTTTGTTAATCTTGTTGAATCGTCACTTGCTTGGTTAAGTGAAGCTTTGGTGATAGCTGTTGCTCGAGTCTATTGCTTTTCATTTGCTTCCGTTTTTTTATAGCTTTGCTCGAGTCTATTGCTTTTGATTCGCTTCCGTTTTGCGACAAGCTCTTTTGAACCGTTCCTAGGGTGAGCTTGTCACCGCTAACTTGCGTCATCTTAATGGTGTGGTGTTGAGATGAAAATCGGGATATAAATCTTATTCTCTTTCCGAAAAGCTCCCATTCAATCCCGCTTCTGGTCGCCATTTCGGTCCTTCACGCTAAGTCGGTAACAACAGCGATTGCCGACGACCATCAGTTCCTTCCCATCTGAACTAGTGACACTCAGTGGCCCCCTCTAAACTAGAGAGCCAGAGCTTAAGCCAAGAGCAAGGCACGGGCTACGGCCGGCAGCTAGGCAGCTCGTCAGCACAGTATCTTCTCAGGAGCAATAGCAAACAAATGCTACCCTCACTTAGCAACGACGATGAACGGAGCACCGCATAAACAGCAAGAGAAGGAATATCTTGCTGCGGGTCCATCCATGATTCCTGATGTCCTTTGATAATCCGGAGCATGACCTGGCCATGCCTATCCAAAAATGAATTACGCATAGGCTAGCAAGCAACTGGTCCTATCCTATTTGGCTATTCATACCACTGGGCAGCTAGCTAGCCCTCCCGCGCTCCACTCTATTCCACGACGCCGTCGGCCGGCCCCACACGCCAGTCTCCGCTCAGTCTCGGTCTCTCGGAGGTCTCGACGCCGTCCCGTGACAGCACTGCCGCTCAGTGGGCAGCGGTCGCTTAAAACCGCAAGCCACTCGAGGGCAGAGCCAAATTTGCTCGATCATCCCCCCCAGTTCCACCTAACGGCTAGACCCCGCCATGCTTTTCGCCCTCCTCTGCCTCCTCGCCCTCGCCGGCGGCGCCGCGCCGGCGGCGGCTGCGGCGAACGCGCGCCCGTGCGCGTCGCCGGACTCGGCTAGCGCCTACCCGTTCTGCGACGCCTCGCTCTCCATCCTGGCCCGCGCGCGCGCGCTCGTCTCGCTCCTCACCCTCGACGAGAAGATCGCGCAGCTGTCCAACACGGCGGGCGGGGTCCCGCGCCTGGGCGTCCCGCCCTACCAGTGGTGGTCCGAGTCCCTCCACGGGCTCGCCGACAACGGGCCCGGGGTCAACTTCTCCTCGGGCCCCGTCCGCGCCGCCACCGCCTTCCCGCAGGTCATCCTCTCCACCGCCGCCTTCAACCGCTCGCTGTGGCGCGCCGTGGCCGGGGCCGTCGCCACGGAGGCCCTCGGCATGCACAGCGCCGGCCAGGCCGGGCTCACGTACTGGGCGCCCAACATCAACATCTTCCGCGACCCCCGCTGGGGCCGCGGCCAGGAGACGTCCGGGGAGGACCCCGCCGTCGCCGCCGCGTACTCCCTCGAGTACGTCAAGGGGTTCCAGGGGGAGTTCGGGGAGGAAGGCAGGATTAGGCTCTCGGCCTGCTGCAAGCACTATACAGCGTATGACATGGAGAAGTGGGAGGGCTTCTCGAGGTACACCTTCAATGCCAAGGTGAAGACATTCAGGCCTTATCATTTCTCTGGACTTATATAATGCATACATATATAAGTTTATTATACTATTAGTCAACACATAGAGAAACACTGACATGTCCTGCTCCAGGGAGCATTTTGAGATGTTCATGAAAAACTGGGCTGAGATTTTAATTTCCGATCAAAATATTCTCTTCATGAGTTTGACTGAAAAGTTGAACTACAGGCTTGGAATCACCATATTTCTTGTGAACATCTATAACAAGTTGTGATTGTAATGAGATAAAAAAGGAATTTGTTATGATTGTAATCCACTACTGGCAGGTAACTGCGCAAGATTTGGAGGACACGTACCAGCCTCCTTTCAAGACCTGCATCCAGGAGGCTCGTGCCAGCTGCTTGATGTGCGCATATAACCAGGTTAATGGTGTGCCGATGTGTGCTCGCAAAGATCTTCTGCAGAAGACCAGGGATGAATGGGGCTTCAAGGGGTACGCAGCTTGCCCTAACTCTGAATTTGTCTGTCTTGAACCTTGGACCCTGAATATGTCAGGAACGACAATGAATTTCATTATATCAAACCCAGACCCCAGCATTTTCAATATTGTTTATGCGTGTTCATTTGATTCGTTGAAGGTACATTACATCTGATTGTGATGCTGTGGCAATTATCCACGAGAACCAGACATACACTACTTCAGATGAGGATTCAATAGCAATTGTTCTTAGGGCAGGTTAGTAGCCTTAAACACAAATGTGATTTTATTTGTCTATTTTTTTTGTCTTTATAGACTAGAAGTTTGATTTCTTGCTCAACTCTAGCATTTTAAAAGTAGGCATTAGGGGTTTATAGGCAAAACGGTTGCCAATTCCACTTAATTTAAACCATGTTGTGGTAACCCCTAATATCGGAAAGATAATTACAGACTTGTTCCATATTGAGGCTTCTCATTTCTGCTTCCATTGATTCCTTGGCAACATTATTGTTCGGATGTTTTGATATCTAGTCAAAACAGATTCCGTAGAGCATCTGACCATTTATGTCTTCAATCTATCAACTAGTATTTTGCTGAAGTGTTAGGATTACTCTCTTTTTTGAAGGAATGGATCTCAACTGTGGTTCTTTCCTAGTTCGGCACACAAAGTCAGCAATCGAGAAGGGGAAGATTCAAGAACAAGATATCGACCGTGCCCTTTTTAATCTATTCTCGGTTCAATTGCGTCTTGGGATATTTGATAAGCCCAAGGACACCGAATTGGGGCCCAATAATGTGTGCACGGCAGAACATAGAGAACTTGCAGCAGAAGCTGTAAGGCAGGGTGCTGTCCTTTTGAAGAACGACAATGCTTTTTTGCCTCTGAAGAGAAGCGAAGTTAGGCATGTTGCTGTCGTTGGACCATCTGCAAATGATGCATATGCAATGGGTGGAGACTATACAGGTCTAAAACCACTGCCTTAATTAAACATTTTGGTACCTTACTATCACAAATACATTTTTAACATTAGATTCGCTTTATTCAGGTGTTCCCTGCAATCCTACAACCTTCCTTAAAGGCATTCAAGCCTATGTTGCACAAACAACCTTTGCTGCTGGATGCAAGGATGTTTCCTGTAACTCAACAAATTTGTTTGGTGAAGCCATTGAAGCAGCTAAAGCAGCCGATATTGTTGTTGTAGTTGCTGGGTTGAACCTGACAGAAGAGCGCGAAGACTTTGATAGAGTGAGCCTTCTCCTTCCAGGCAAGCAGATGAACCTCATACATACCGTTGCTAGTGTAACGAAGAAGCCCCTTGTATTGGTTCTCTTGGGTGGTGGTCCTGTTGACGTTTCTTTTGCAAAGCACGATCCACGAATAGCAAGCATTCTTTGGCTTGGATATCCTGGCGAGGTCGGTGGGCAAGTCCTTCCAGAAATTCTTTTTGGGAAGTACAACCCAGGTGAGTAAACAGCTTAAACGTCTTGAGTTAGAACAGGACTTGCATATATTGCAATGAAAAAGTTGTGGTGGCTGTTGGACTAATCTGGTGTGCTGTAATAACAGGAGGAAAGCTGGCTATGACTTGGTACCCTGAATCCTTCACTGCTATTCCAATGACTGATATGAACATGAGAGCTGATTCTTCACGCGGTTACCCAGGAAGAACATATCGATTCTACACTGGAGATGTAGTGTACGGTTTTGGATATGGTTTAAGTTATTCCAGATATTCATATAGCATCTTGTCGGCTCCAAAGAAGATCAGCGTTCCACATTCATCAGTTCCGGACATTATCAGTAGGAAGCCTGCGTATATAAGCAGGGATGGGCTAGACTTTGTGAAAATCGAAGATGTTGCATCATGTGAAGCTCTAGTATTCTCTGTTCACATCGCGGTTTCGAATCACGGTGACATGGATGGGAGCCATGCTGTTCTACTGTTCGCGAGGTCAAAATCAAGTGTTCCAGGCTTTCCTATAAAACAATTGGTTGGTTTTGAGCGTGTCCACACAGCTGCTGGCAGTGCAACCAACGTGGAGCTTACCATAGATCCTTGCAAGCACATGAGCGCAGCCAATCCTGAGGGCCAAAGGGTACTGTTATTGGGTGCCCACGTTCTGACGGTGGGTGATGAAGAGTTCAAATTGCTCATCGAAACTTGACAAAGATGTACACATGTAGTCTTTCTGGAGTTCAAATTTGGAATAATTTGATGAAACTTGTAAAGAAACATGCTGTAAAGATTCATCATTAAACATGCTGTAAAGATTCATCATAGGATTAGATGCAAGTACAGTTGCAGCCATTGCAGTATAAACTGTAAGAAATACATCCATCACACCATTCTGAATCGTATATATCATTGTCTATGATTAAACAATGTTTGCAGCTAGTTTTTAAAGTACCACTTGAATTACACGACAACGATGTTAGCAGTGCAGATGTTCGAATGTACAAAATAAATGTTCCAGATCTTGAATTCCACTGGCTGTCTGGCACAATGAGGAAAAGCGAAGCATTCTCTCTGAATGCTGAAAGCCTCAGCAAAGCTGCACTTTTGATTGTCTCCTTCCTGATCCTACCCATTCCAACTGGAGGATAGATCATCGATCCATGGAAAGGCTACTCCGATCGTCTCGCGCTCAAGGATGTTGAAAAGATGGAGGGGCTGTGCACGGGCACCACCACCACCATCTGAGGGGCGCATCATTGGCTTCTTCAGAATCCATGTTTGTCCTCTGCGAGCTCTGCCCCTGTCTGATGGCACTGAAGCCCAACATTGCGATTAATCAAGGCCTCTTAAGACTTGGAAGAAGCACAGGAACAAACATCTTCTTCCCAATTCCCGTGGTTGTAGATTGTCTGTCGTCTTCGTCTTGCCCATGGTGGCCTCCAGGCGGGGGTGGCTCCTCGAGTTGAAAGCGGCGATTGGTGCTGGAGGAAGCTGCGCGCGCGTGTCCTACGGTGCCGGAGCCGGAGCCGCGGCACAGTGCGGCCTGTTGACGGGGCGGCGGCGCGGGACGCATCACGCAACCCGCCGCCGGCCGCGCGGGCTCGTAGTCTGCCGGCCGCCAGCCTGGAAATCATGCACAGAACCCCCCCATCCGATATTTTACATTTAGACCCTTAACTATTTACAGATATACCCCTCCTTCAGATCGGCGCCTTGCTTTCTCCTCTCTTACCGGCGATCTTCGCCGCCGACGGCTGACACGCATTCCGTCCAGTGCGAGCACCAGGCCTGATTCACCCATGACCTTGTCCTCCCCCTCCTCAAACCCTAGAATCGGGTATCCCCTCCGCCCCCGCGGCAAAGACTGGAAGCACGCGTGCGATTCGCTGGGACCAGGTAGTGCGCCTCGCCGCCGCCGTGCTGCTCCGGCACTGTCGTGCCCGGGACGTTCGGCTGCGGCTGCTCTTTTGGCACTGTTGCCGGCTAGCAGTGTTATTGGAGTTGTGCTTTTGCATTAGACATCTTAATTCGCTTTACTTGCACTGCAGACGTATGCGCTGCCTAAAATTTCTGCATCGTTTTTTGCTTTCAATGCTGAATGCTGCTCTGTTTGAGCTTATCAAATGACTGCACACACGACACATGTCTCGCGAAAGAAAATGGCTACACGTATCCGCCATCTCTCCAGTATTTGATCTACCAACAGTCTTTCGCTGAGGTGCAAATTTCCTTCTTAAAGCTTTTGCTGAAGTGTCAGGATTCCATATTTGAATACACGATGCAAAGACTCATCGTTAGGCTGGATGCAGGTTCAGGAAACACATGCTGCAGAGATTTTCAATTGGATTGGACGCAAGCACAGTTGCAGGGTTGCAATAGGAACTGCCTGGAATGTTTCTGCCTATACACTCTACTGTCCTGGCTGCCATACAGGCAGGGTTCGCGGTGTTCAAACCTCTCGCAGATTTCGTTGTCTCGAGCCAAAAACTTCCCATTTCAGGCGCACAGCGTCTATCGCCATCAGCCGGGCCCAGCCCAGGCGCGCGGGGACGCGCGGCGTCACCACACCACGCGCGAACTGGATCGGAGCTGCCCCACATGGCCACATGACATGCCCATCTTTCCCCCCACATCCCATTCCCCGCCGGTCTCCCTCCCTCCCCCCCGCATCGCACTCGCACCCCACAACAAACGCGCCCCCACCTTCCCCTTCCTTCTCGAACTCTGCCCCGGTCCCCGTCGCGGATCGCACCACCATGGCCGGCGCCGGGCTCGCCGTCTCCGTCCCCATCGCCGCCCCCCCGCTCGCCCGTGCCTCCGCGTCGGCCTACACCGCGCGCCGCGTCTGCGCGATCCCTTCCTCCTGCTCCTCCAGCAGCAGCTTCAGATCCTCGCCGCTCCGCGCGACCACCGGCCTGCCCGGGAACCGACGGGCCGCCCGGCGTGGCGCGTCCGTAGCGTGCGCCGTCCACGGCCAGGACACGACCATCGAAGGTATCTAACTATCCATGCACGAGCTCGGTGGCTCACCAGTCAGGCAGTCACCACTCTGTTACTGTTCGTGTTTCGATCTGTTGTGAAATTAGGTGGTGAGCTAGTGACCCGGGTGACGCGTGTACGTGGGTTTCGTCGGCGCATAGAAGTGAGATCCTGCTTTTAGTGTGATTACACATCGATTTTCATTTGGTTCCAGGAATTGGACAGTAGGATGTCGCGCCTCTTAGAACTTAAGATCGCGCGGTATCCTCGATGTAGGCAACTGTTCGGAGGAATTAGGGGAGCGAAGGTTAGAACAGAACGGGCGCAGCATTCTGGATGTAAAGGTTATGGTTTTGCTAGCAACAGTACCCGACGTCTGTGCTTTTAGTTCTATGTGAAGGGCCGCCTTCATGCATGCATCATCATGTGTTGCATGCCTGAGATAGAGACAGCAAATCTAGCATTTTCTTCAAGCATAGATTTGTAGTTGCGTTTCCCATGGATGAACAAGCACATGCAAATGTAGTGGCTGTGTTGTGTTGGAGGCAGCAACCTTCATGTAGGTTGACTCTTTATTGCCGGGTAAGCACCATCCTGTTTGGTGCATCCAGAGATTTAGGCATGTGAATGGATGACCTGCTTTATAGTATATATCACAATACCTAATATTGCCGTGCACCCTTTTCTGTTTGTCGTGGGGCACTATGATCCACATATGGAAGCATATACCTGATAAAAGTTGAGCTGCTATAAGTCCTAAATTTTTCCATAGTCGTTAAGTTTATTGATTTCTGTATGTATGTATCACAAACATGGTTCATGCGCCCCTTGTTATCTTGTCATCATCTTGTTATGGCGGCATGTGAAATACTAGTCCCTTTAACTGTAAGAGGATGTATCGTACTATTTGGTCCTCTGATGATTGAATGCATTTCCTTTCACTCCCTTTAGTGTGACTGTTGTTTCCACAATTTTATTAAGGTTTGACACTAAAGCTGTTTACTACATTGAAATTTGCAAAGATTAAAGCAGCGATGCTTATTGCTTAGCCATGAATAAAGCTCAGGAGGTTGATCACTTCTTAATTTTTTAATACGCATCTTGCTTTGCACAAAATAGAGGCATATTCTAACTGTTCAGACGCGTCATATTGGGTTCCCATTTTTGCAGTGGTTTTCCATTTTATACATCTATTGTCAATTGATCAATTTGAAGAATATGTGTTTGGGCAAAATATTTTATTTTTAGAATATAATTTCCTTAAACCTCAGTGCTTCTTTGCAAACACATTAATATCAGACTCCTTTGCAATTTTGCATAACATTTGAAGTATTGTCGGCTAAGAATGAAAAGCTGCATGCCTAAATCAATGTATATGCTGTGCCTAGAACTGTAGTTATGGACTGGTATGAGGGGCTACCTAAACTGTATTATTAATGTAGTAGTATTAAAAAATAAAAGTGAGAAAAATAGCTCAGTGCCATTTTGAAGAGACATAAATAGGAAAAAATCACTATCCTTGCATATCGAACTGTCTTTCTTACTTTTTTTATTTATTTTGTGATGCTACAGCAGCAGAGCTTGCATGATATCTCCCTCTCCCTGATCCTACAAGCTTCATGCTGATGACATTTCATTTCAGTCGCTCATAGAACTACTATCTTTGTTGCTATGTTTCTTTGTACTATACGTATATCCATGTTAATTGTTGTTGGTTTTTCTTTGTTGGTACCATACCTTTGTTTGTGTCAATTGTCGTTGGTTTTTTCTTTGTTGGTACTATACCTATGTTTGTGTCAACTCAATTGTCTTTCATTTTTCTTTATTGGTACTATACCTATGCTTGTGGCAATTGTCCTTGATTTTTCTTTCTTGGTACTATACCTATGTTTGTGTTAATTGTTGTTGATTTTTCTTTCTTGGTACCTATACCTATGTTTTCGTCAGTTGTTGTGTTCTCACTTCTCAGCTGTTCAATTGCAGTCCCAGAGGTGACAAAGGCAACATGGCAATCTCTTGTGATGGAAAGTGAGCTTCCTGTCCTTGTTGAGTTCTGGGCTTCGTGGTGCGGGCCATGCAAGATGATAGATCCAGTTGTTGGCAAGCTCTCAAAGGACTACGAGGGGAAGCTGAAGTGCTACAAGCTCAACACAGATGAGAGCCCAGACATAGCAAGCCAGTACGGGGTGCGGAGCATCCCCACCATGATGATATTCAAGAACGGCGAGAAGAAGGACTCGGTGATCGGGGCTGTCCCTGAGAGCACGCTGACCGCATGCATCGAGAAATTCGTTGAGAAGTAAAATGCCCAACGGGTCTCTTGAACACGGCTGCCTTTCAGAAAACTGTGTTCAGATCACTGGACCCATACGCAGACCAGGTTTATATAGTACCTGGTTGTAGATATCGGAATCACATTCGATTATTGTTTGAGGAAAGCGGCATGGCATGGGTTGCTGTCCGCCCTAGCCTGGCTTTATTCTCCCGATCTTTGCTGGCTCCGAAATGTGTGACATGGACGGCCAAGAACCACATTCTATTCTTATTAGAATGATGTACATCTTTCCTATTGATCATTTCCACATAATTCAATATGTGCTTGAGATATACGTCCTGTTTCCGAGATTCATTCGATTATTATATATCATCATGCGTGAGCCCAAACTCCGGACTGCGTTGCATTCAGTCTGGGACACTTCTACAGATTTACTCCTGAATAGCTGAATATGCTAAATCTCTTGGAAGAATGTCGATTTGTCAAAGTCCTGAGATCCCAGCCAAGGACCACAGGGAAGGGAAGAACCATCGGCCGGTGGATCCACGATCCATTCCGTGGTCCGGCGTCCGAGTGAACCGCTGCACGAACCTGTGTCTAATCCACGGGCAGACGCTGCAAACGGTGGGCGGGTTCCTACTTTTGGATGGCTCTGCGATCTTGGGCTGTACAGTGGACGCTTGTGTGTGGACAGTGCAGTAGCGTATTGTACTCTCTCCTAGATTCAATGCAGGCCTTATCTCCGGTCCCGTCGTCCTCGCTGTGCCCTACCGGACTAGACGACTGGTAGCGCCACCCCACCCCACCAGCAGGCTACAGCCCTCGAATAAAATGCACGGACCTGTCGAGTCGAGCGATTAAACAAGAACCCTCGCGCGCCCGCTGGTGCTAAACCTAAACGTGCGTCGGCGCCAGGGATCAGGGGGGATTTCGATCACATGCCAACATGGCCCGACTCCCGCGCCTGGGCACTGGCACTGGCAGGTGGCCTCCGCCCGCCGTCGGCGTGGCGGAACGCGGCTGCCGGCAGGCCGCGACGCGCCCTCCGGGTGCCCCGCAACTACCGGACCCGACCCCGAATGATTGATTGCTCGTGCGCGCGCGCGCACCGAGCGGCGCCCCCATATCCTGTCGCGCCACGACGCCCGACCGGATCAGACGCGCACCAACCGTTGCGGCCACTGTTCGGTGGCGGGATCCTTATCCCCGCGACGGCGGCGACGCGCACGGCACCGTACGCTTAAACTAAACTCTGGTGGCGGGCGGAACAGGGGATTAAACAAAGCAAGGCGCGAGCCCGGAGCTTGTGACCGGCGAGAAGGCGCGGAGCAGGAGGTGGTGACCGTGTCTGACGGAAGGGCACGCGAATCTGCGGCCGCCGAGGCGACTTGTTTGTTTGACCAATGGGGCAGCACGCAGCAGACTTGCACAAGTTTGCAGCTTTTGCTTGGAGTTGGAGCGATGGCGTGTGTGGGCGCCGTGGCCGCGCCGGCCACGCACGCCGCGGATCGGACGGCCGCGGCCAGAGGCGCGCGCACATGCCGCTTCGGCTCTGCGCATCCAAGCAGGAACCCCGTCCCGCACGGAAGCTGCTGCCACTGGCCACGGCTCCGCGCATCCAGATGGCTGGCTGGACACGGTTACTGACCCCTGGTTTTGACTTGGCGGATCCGCAATCCGTCCGTGTGGCACACTGGTTTGTGGAAACTGGAAAGCCGGAGGTTGGCTGGTCACCAGGACCAGTGACCGCGACAGCTCACTTGCGGCTCTGCGAGCCTATCCGGCCGCGGTACGTGTCCGCGCGGCCTGTGTTCCCCTGACCCATTTTCCAGCGTCAAATTTTGGGGCGTCCGTGTTTACCATGCCATGGCAAGGCCGAACGCATCGATTGATTGTAAAAAAAAATCTATTTGCTTGTCAAAAAATCTATTTATTTGTCAAAAAAAACCCAGCATCGAGTGGCTGTGGCTAGTTTGCTTGTGGCTGACGGATCGCCTGTCTGCTTGCGCTCGAATGGCAACTGGCAATGCGCGATGCCGTAGCCAGCAGCACTCTCGCTGAAAAGCGATAAGGCGCTGCAGAAACCATCCAGAAGTAGGAGTAGCAAGCAACAGGAGGTAACATGGTTGCATGTACGGGGCGTGATCGTATGGCACCGATAATGGCGAGCAAAATCTACAAAGCATATTCTTTCTTTTCTCTCTCGCACGCGATCTCGAGCCAAGATAGTGGCCGGGGCTAGTGATCGCGAAGGGCCAGGCAGTGGGGGGCCGCCCGCCTCCGCGCAAGTGCACACTAGCCGCCGGGAGGCCCGGGCCGGGGCATCTCCTTCACTTTCGTGCCGCGCGGCGCTCGAAAGCGGCAGTGGTGACTCGGCTCCGGACATGGCGAACGTGGGGGACGGATAGGCCTTATCTCCATCCGAAGAGTACGGACGGGGAGCGGCAACGTCGCTCGGCAAATCTACTGCAGGTGCGGGCGCTTCTGTGGACGGGGACCATGGGCCACGGCCGGCTGGCACGATGTGATCGCTTCTGTTTACCACGGCGAATTCTCACGAGCCTGGAAACTGGAACCTCTGCTCCTACTGAATTCCGGAACCTGTACAGGATTAGCTATGCACGGTATCGAGAACGAATTCTGCTTATCAAGCTTACCAAAGCGAGATTTTATTCTACCCAAGCAAGATGTGCAATGCACGCAATGACTTTATTTTTAAACAAACTGACAAGAGCTCTGTCTTTCATTAAAGGCGGAAAAGGAGGTTTGATAGCAACATCATCACAGGCCAAAAGAGACTGGCCTGGACTCCCCTCAACAGAAAGCAACAGGGCACCCAGTAACCTAAGGCCAGACCAATTCGTGCATTGGAGCCGAACAAATGCCAAGCAGCGAGTGAGCAGACGCCATGCCGTAGGCGATGCTCGCGCAGCATACCCTTGACGACGTGTTCGAGCGAGATCTGCTTTAAATGTTCTCAAAACAAGGCATGGTTTTATCAGAGTGCACGGGTGCTTAATTAGTTTTGCAAGGCACGGATCACCCGGAGGCGGCCGATTAGTTTTAAAACCACCATCCCCACCGTCTATTCCCCCACCGAATTCCGATGTTCCCCAACTCATTATATATCCCTGACGGAGCGGAGCCCCTCCTCCAAAATCCTCCTCCTCCTGAACTCGGTCTTCTCTTCTCATCATCGCCCCTGCTTCCTCCTCCCACCTTCCTCCTTATCCCAACCAAATTGACCTCGCCGCCTGCCGGGCCGCCGCATCCTCCTCCCCGCTCCCGCGTTCTTCGCAAGGCGCCGCCGCCGCGGGTCTCCTCAAGCCACCACCGCGCCAAGCCCCTCTTCTACCGACCACGCCGCCGAACCCATCTTCAGGCCTCTCTTCCACCGAGGCGCGTCGCGTCGAATTCCTGCCTCCTCGCCGTCAACATCATTATCCTCGCTGGTGGCGCTGGACTTGCGTGGAGAGCAGATCCACCCGAGCTCGGATTGATTTCGTCCTTTGCTGGTAAGGAGCCCTGTCTCTTGCTTGCACGGATTGTACTTTATTTGTTTGGTAATGATTTGTTGGGTTGCTCCGAGGAGTTAGTTTCGTTCCGGTCTCGCCCTTTCTTGTATTCGAAGAAATCAAGTCTCAACCTTCCTTTCCGGGACGGATTCTCCAATCCGCCCAGCTTGTGGGTGTGACGGATTGGTTTGCTGCCGGTGGAGCGCCTATCCCACTTTATTTTTCCAAAATGTTTTCGTCTGCCCCTTGTTCCTGGGGTGAGAGAACAGCGTCAGTTTGCAAATTTAGTTGGTGATTGTATTTAATACCTGGGCCTGAAGAAATTGCTCTTGTAGGTGCGTATGTTTAGGGGATCCCTATGTTTAGTGCCCATGTGATTTTTTTTGTGACCAAGTATCCTTGCGAATTGTGACTGCGTGTTATGAATTGATCGTCCTGTGTTATAGATTGGAGAGGGGGGATCGAGGTAGTTCTTTGTTCTTGGTTCTAACTAAATGTGGATAGCACCTGATTTGATGTCTTGCTGGGACGCCTAAATTAGATCAATTGCCGTGGAAATGTGCTTAAAATCTGTAGTATGGTATCTGATATGTGTCAAACTTAGCATGTTGTTTATTTCTGGAGTTTCACAGCTTCTTTTGGTCGAGCACAGCCTTCACCTTCAGTATCAATCCTTACTGCCTATATCTATTAGGCTAGTCATCAGCCCACAAACTAAAACTGTAGGGAGATGATATTCTTTGAGCCTCATCTGTAGGTACTTGATGTAATTAAGGTCCGTTTTAACTTACAAAGACTTGCGGAAGCTTTACCAGTATAAAAATAATATTAGCGGTACATATGGGGCCAGAGTGATTAAGAAATTTCCAGGAAGCTGTTGGGAATGCCATTCTTTGTTTCCTGATCCTGATACAGTGGGTGCAATTATCACTGGGTTATTCTTTCTTTTTGTTGATCACTAGATATGTTAAGTGATCATCTTTTCGGTGTGATTGGTTCCATTGAATATGCCAAGTGTTGTAGCTACTCCATCATTGTCGCAGTCCACATCAGTACCCCCATTTATTGTTGTTTTCAATTATGCTCCTTGGAAGAAGCTCCACAACCACAAAAAAGAAAACACGAATTTGTCATTGCAAGCATATATTGGAGATTAGGACGGATGCCTTTAGCCTATCTCATACATTCCTTTGTTTATGCAACTCTGTTCTTTTGGTCTTCCCCATCCCTTATCTGAATATATAATTTGTTAGGATCAGCTTTAGGACCTGCCAGCCTTGTCAAAGTCTACGTTTGCAAGCGGCAGGGTGGCCATTAAAACTTAAATTCTTTTCTATTTTCTTCCCAAGGCAATTTCGAGCTGGCAATGATGGCCCTTGCATTGAACATGGGGCCAACACTTTGAGTCAACATTTTGCCGTTGCACGCATTGGAAATAAAGCAAGCAGTTTCATTTCCTTGCTGACATAAGTTTCCTAACTTCTGATAAAATATCTTCATGGATAACATGTCAATGGAACACATAGTAGCACGGGGATAACCATAACAAAGGGGATAGAAACAAAGTGCAGCAGATGTAGTCCCCAGTACTATAATATTAGAGAATCCATGACTACTGACTCGTGCTACTAGGAAAGATGGATTCTTTAGTGCAAGCATAACTAGCTTAAGTGGTAAAGTTTCTGGCTCCTTAACATGTTTTGGAGATTTACCTAACATTTGCTTCAGTTGTCACATGCACCCCTTTGTTTAGTTTAATTGTTGTCTGTTGTCTGTACACCTAGCTCCGCGTCTGTTGCAGAATTGCACATATCTTAAAACTATAGATTGCCATGTTTTTTTTTTGAAGATAAGATAGAGATTGCCATGTGGTTTGCTTTGTTGCTCTCAATTTTATTTCTTTTATTTCTATAGTCCTGAATGGTTAGGTAGGCGTCTTCGCATTATGAACGTTTCCAATGCTTAGACTCCCTTAACATTTTGTGCAATTAGCTATGGCCCAATTTCTATGTTGCTCTATCAATTGTATGTATTCTTACTGACCTGTTAATTTATTTTGTCTGCTGCAGTAGTGTCAGTAACTGAACCAAAAATACTTTTCAAGAGTTAAGTATCTTTGATTGTCATGGAAGCTGGGAGAATGGATCAGCCTTGCATGGCTGCTATCAATAGCCAGCCTTTGGTGGCTGATGTTGAGGCAGTGAAGAAAGCCAGTGGGGACATGCCTGCACCAATGGGAAGTGGATGCTTCGACTGCAACATCTGCCTTGATTTTGCAGCAGAACCTGTGGTTACCCTCTGTGGTCACCTTTACTGCTGGCCTTGTATCTATGAGTGGCTGCGCCCTGGGGTGGAATCAACTGCCAGTGACAACAGCAGTTCAGCAAGGCGGCAGTGCCCCGTATGTAAGGCAACACTCTCCCCGGATACACTAGTGCCACTATATGGCCGTGGAGGGAACTCAAAGAAATCACTGAATGGCGTGGCCATTCCGCGCCGTCCCATGGTGCACCGGGAGACTGTTGAGCATCATAACACACAGAGCAACGTCGATGACCAGCACCACCACCAGAGCATGGAAACCAACCCTCCGCACCAGCCATTGCGGCACGCACACTACCATCCCAGTCCCACTGGGTTTGACTTCATCTACCCTCCCGCACCACTAGGACGTGGCTTGATCCACTCAACTGCCGGAGGGGTGCTTGGAGGGATGGCAGAGGCTGTCCTCCCGTTGGTGCTCCGTGGCCAGCTGCCAGCAAGCTTGTACTATACAAGCCCTTACCATGTCGCGGCACAGAACGTGAACCCCAGGCTGAGGCGGCATCAGATGGAGATTGAGCGGTCCCTGCACCAGATCTGGTTCTTCCTGTTTGTGTTTGTGGTGCTGTGCTTGCTCTTGTTCTGAGATGAGACTGTCCTGTGCACCTCTCTGTAGATATCGAAAGTGGGAGGGGGGATACTAATGGATGATGCGTATAGTGAAGAGGGTAATGGTCTGTGTCGATAAGCATGTGCGTAAGCATGCTGATAATAGAGTTGTATTATGATGAGACATGGAGGTGAAATGCAGATTTCATACTTCTCGTCTTGATGTCAGGAGCTGTTGCCTTTTTCTTGCTTGCCTGGCCGGCCTGTCACCATCGGCTTGTTAGGTTCATTGGTTGGTGTCACTGCCAAGGGCAATTGGATTTGTATATAAATCGAAAATGATGTTTGGCTACCAATGTCTATCCCGTGTCCACTGTACTCCCTATTCCAAAATGCATCTTGATATGCAGATTGCAATTTCACAATCAGATGCAGTTTTTGTTCTGTACGTGATTCATGCATCCGAGGCAGATGGAAGCAACTATTGTTTGCTTCAAAGCTAACTGGAAGAGTGAAGGAGACGTATCACTTGATTACTTAAGGTACACTGCACACCCAAGATGTTGAGACTCTGATAATGGTCTGATTAGCATGAAATGGATGACCAGGTTATGCTCATACAGTCTGCAGACAGACGTGGGACCTTGTCTATCATCTCTACAAGTGATTGAAAGCTCCGAACGGCATCTTGCTCGTTCATGTATACGACGGAATTTAAACAGACATAGCAGTATAGCACAGTGCCACTGCATCTTTAGTACATGTGCATACTTAAAATAAAACATAATCCCAGCATATTCAGATAGAGAGCGCAGTGAACAAAACGGCTGGGAAGTAATACAGAGTGCCTAAAAGGTCACATTTTAGACTTTAGAGAGACATGTGGTTTTGGTAATTTGATCATTTCGAATAAACAAAATAATTACAATGTCTTCATGTGCTAATTCAATTGTTATACCAGTCAAGAAAAAGAACGGAGAAAGTGAGAACAAAGAAAAAGAGGAGGAGAAATGTTCTACTGCTGCTGTTCCGCTGAATCGCCTGGGATAGCTCCTTGTTCCCACGCTCCACGTTATTCGTAGCTTCAACAGCCTGAGATAATGCAAAAGATGTTCATGAGGTTTCATTAGTGCCTATCCGAATTATGTGTTCTTTCAGTAAAGGAAAAATCTGACCCTATGGACACACACAAACTACAGTCCCATTAAGTTATACTTAACAGTTGACCAGTCAACAAGTATATATATCTTACAGCTAAATACCTAGGAATGGTACTCTAAACAAGGGAACACAAACTCTACAGATCCTTAATAGTCCAGCGGATGGAGACACTGATTTAATTCTAGACTTTACGAAGTTCTTTAGCGGTCTTGCTTCATGTGCCCATTATCCATCTTGGGTAGATTCTGACAATCTATATGTTTATTTTCACATATGGAAAACAAGATACAGCATGTACTACATATAAACTGGTAGTACAAAAAAGCAAGCTTAGATGAATCGTATACCTGGTCATATAAATATTGAATCTGTTGAGCTTGTTGTAGAACATGCGTTGACATAAGATGATTAAGTGCTGACATTTCCATCATCTTTGTCTCCGTTTCTTGGACAGCATCAAGAAGACTTGTCAACTCCACCTGAGAAGAGTTTCAGGATGTAAAATAGCCAAGTTTTTCACTAACGCATAATTTGTATACCATCTATATATTACCTGGAGAGCTCTTGTTTCATCATCCAGTAGTTGTTCTTGAACTCTTATGGGTGCAGTAGATACTTCCTGATCTCCAATATTTGACACATCAGATTTTAGAACAAGATTGGACTTGGATGGTTTAGCAGGTTTGATTTCTGGTTTCTTCTGAATCTTCTTCCTTGGCATTGCTCTATTAATAGCATCTTGAAAACGCATGGACCGAAGCCGATCAAACTGTGCAGTTACCGAGTGGAGACGCTCACTCAAAATTAAAACCTGTTAACATTGTACACAAAACAAATAGCTCACTCTAGCTGGAATGGACATAAGAACCCTAAAACTGATGTTTAAGTGCTACTTACAGTATGAATATAGAGAAAAAATAAAAAAACAATAAAGAAAAAAACACATACATGTGTTTGCCTGAATAATGCACTTGATGCAGCACTGAACAAGAAAACTAGATGTTATTCAAATTCACTTGATGCGACTGGGCAATCTGTCCTCTAAAAATTACACAGCATAATCTATCGTTCTACCAAATGCTATCAACCAATGGAGGTATGATAGCCTGCTACCAACTAGTAGAGCATATACCCAACTTAAATATTTCGAAAAGAAATGTTCAAACAATCAATCCTCTCCAATGAAAGGAAATTTTTGGTCATCATAAGCATAGCAATATAGCAAGTAATACCTAAGAAATTACTTGGTCTGATCCTCTGAATGGTACACATTCAGACCAGTAAGCTACCCAAAAATATATTCTTCTGCTACCTATTTTTTTATTGTATACTTCCTCAAAAAACAAATTAACCCAGCAGAGCTTTCAAAACTTATAACATCAACGGCAAAGAAAATAATCATACCACACCGTGCTGATGAGCTATCAAGTCCAACCGGGAACTCTCATCCCTAGTGCCAAGCCATGTCTTCACACTTCCACTCTTCTCGTCTTCATGGATCCTGTTCTTTAGGATATCAATCTGTTCCTTGCATGCTTTTACAAACACACCAACCTAATATACATTGAGTAATTAGACATAGCTACTAAATTGAGAACAGAAAGCAACAGCATAAGATTACATGAATCAATACACTGTGTACCAGAATGAATATAAGTTGTCAGCATGGTGCATACTCGAGGAATGCCTCATCACTATATCCAAACATAGATTAGCAGAATGAAGAGAAAGATGCACAAGCTACCCAAACTGAATGTGAAGCGCCAAAGAGGATAAGTCATTGTGCATATGCATGTTCTTCAACATTGTTTCAGGGCTACGGTCTTCAATAACTGTAATCCGAGACTAGATTGTACAGGTAGGAAAATAATACTTGGCAAGCAAGTATATCTTACAAAAAGGAACACTACGTAGTACAGCAACATGTATCTCTTGTAATGTCAAACAACCCACTAACTAAAGTCTTTTTATGGGCGCAGGAAATCACTCATGGACATTAAGCATATATTGGTTGCAGAGTACACACACATTTAAGATTTCTTACATGCATAACCATCAGAAAAGAAATAGCAAATCAAAACGAACAACACACAGTGTGAAAGTGTGCAACACTTACTTCATGCTCGATGTTGTCCCTCTCTCGCTCTGTAGTGCGATGCAGGTCCACATAGTCCCTCCTGTGCTTCACTATGAACCTCTCAAGTTCCCTGATACTCTCAAGCTACAATTCAACACAACCCATCATCAATCACTCTAGCAACCTGTCTCCCCACACGCAACACAGGAACACATTCACCGCAGACTCCTACCGTCTTGATCGCGGCATTGGTGAATGGCGACTTGGGGGACGGCTTCCGGATGATGAAAGACGACATGAGCGCGGCAAGCTGGGCCTGCACAGCAACACAACGGAGCGTGACGAATTGGGGACCGTTCGGCTTCCTGAGGGGAAGGGGGTGGTGAGGCTGGGGTGAAGCTTACCTCCGTGTAGCCATGGGAGAGCGCGGCGACGCGTACGGCCTCTTTGAAGTCCTCCGTCCTGTCCCGAACCCTCGACATCGCCGAGGCAGTAGCAGCAGCAGCCGCCGCCTCCTCGGGTCAGATCCAGAGGCGCTCGTAAGCCTACGAGATGCGCCGTTGGCGCGCTTATTAGCCACAAGCGCAGGGGGAGGCAGGAAGCGCCAACCGCGTCGCGCTGGATCGGCGGCGGGCGGCGCCGCGCCGGCGCGTCAGATCGGGCGGCGAGGTGGGCGCGAGCGCGAGAGGGAGACGGGTCGCGAAGGTGGGAGACGTGTACAGAGGCAACAGAGAACGAATATGGGGCCACCACTGTTTGACAAAACTGGACCCACCTGTCAGTGAGGTCCAGGGAAAATAGACGAACGCCCCCAAGGCTCTCCCAAGGCGGCAACCAAGCCACTTCGTCCTCTCTCTCACGCCCAGTCCCAGGCCGCCACCACTCGCGGCTCTCTCGCGAGCCGATCTGTCTCGCCCTCGCCACCTCCCTTCTCGCCTCCGCGGCGCGAAACCCTAGTCAGGCGACTCCATGGCGAAGGACCAGAACGGCTCGCCCCGTGATGTTCGAGGCGAAGGGGAGGAGGAGGAGGAGGCGCGCAGCGGCAGCAAGTCGGTAGAAGCCGATAGGGAGGGGCACTCGAAGGGAAGCCGGGACCGGAGCCACCGCGGGAAGTCGAAGCGGCGGGAAGAGGAGGAGGAGGGAAGCGAGAGCTCCGGTGAGGACTCTAGCGAGCGGCGGAAGCGGCGAAGGAAGGAGAAGGAGCGGCGGCGGCGGCGCCGGAGCCGCAGCGAGAGCTCGGGCTCGTCGTCGGAGTCCGAGTCCGAGTCGTCGTACTCGGGGTCCAGCGCGGAGTCAGAGAGCGGGTCGGAGTTGGATTCGGAGGAGGAGAGACGGAGGCGGCGGCGGAAGAGGAGGAAGGAGAGGGAGGAGGAGGAGGAGAGGAGGCGGAGGAGGAAGGAGAAGGAGAGGCGGAAGAGGAAGGAGAAGGAAAAGGAGAGGGAGAGGAGGAGGAAGGAGGAGAAGAAGAAGAGGAGGAGGAGGAGGAAGGAGGAGAAGAAGGATTTGGGGAAGAAGGGCGCCGTGACCAACTCGTGGGGGAAGTATGGTATCATCCGTGAGGTCGATATGTGGTGAGTGGCTTAATTCGAAAGTTCAGGGTTTGGCATGTCAAGCTATGAATTTACATCGAATTCTTCAGCTGTACTTTGTTTGTGTGGCACACTGGCACTGTATAGCTCAATCTGAAATATGCAAATGTTGTCTCTAATTCGTAGGCTTACTGAAAGTGAAGATGAGTAGTTATGTTACAGGAATGCTCGTTAGTATCTTTATTCTTTAGAGTTTATAGAGCTGCTATTCTACTAGCTTTCAAGCAGATTTTAGTTCACGTCTCAAAATTCATAGGAATGATGCAAGTAGAAAATTTGAGAAATATTTTATGCATTCACATATCCAATTTAGGTACAAACAGTTCTATACTACTACTGAGTACTGAGTACATGTCGTATCTATGACAAAATGAGATGAACTTAGACACTATCACACTAAATAATTATATCCGAAGTACCAAATTATTTCTACCACATTTCTATAAATTAAGTGTGCAACATATTTTGTAGGAGCAAGCGACCAGAGTTCACTGCATGGTTATCAGAAGTCAAGCAGGTATATTTCTTTTCTGCCATTCCATACATGTAGATACACAGTGAGGCATGCATGGATGTCTATGTTAAAATTTAAGACCAAAGTAATCCTGTTGTTCAATTTAGTTTTCTTGTTAATGTGGCCCCAGGTTAATTTGGAAGCTTTGTCAAACTGGGAAGAGAAGCAAATGTTTAAGGAGTAAGTTATTCTACTGCTATGAAGTTGCTTGAATAATTACACGGCCCTCTGAACCATGAAAAGTATTTCCTACCGTGTCCTTGATTTTCCAACGATGTTTAACATATGGTGTTTGTATCTCAGATTCATGGAGGATCACAATACAGCCACTTTCCCATCGAAAAAGTAATGGCTTCCGTCTTCTGGGTATAACTTTGAATTAGATGACAGGTTCAAAATAGGGTTTTATCATTTATCTCTTTATGTTATCTTTCAGATATTATAATTTAGATGCTTATCATCGCAAAGCGATGGAGAAAGAGCAAAAGAAGGGTTTGAAGACCTTAGTGACAGAACGTACAGTATTTAATGATGAGGAACAACGGCGGTACGCTAACATGAATTTGTTTTGTTGTTTATTTCTATAATGTTATCCTTATACTTCTTTTTAAAACATGGAACACAGATTATAAGTCTGTGAGCTTTTATCTTTTCACATTCCTGCATGTTCAATGAAGGGAATATTATGAAACCCTTGTATTTTAATTGGATTTGGAGTCTATTATATGTTGAGTAGTTCCTTTTTAACTTCTTTTTAAAAAAATCATGCAGATTAGAACTGTTGAAGGAACGTGAGAGACGAAAGGAGGAAGAAGTGGAAGCTTTAAAACGCTCCATGCAAGCTGGACTGGTTAGATCAATTTTGTGTTTCTTTTGTCAGCCTTGATTCATCTTTGAAATGTCAATTAAATACTATAACGATCGTGAAGGGTTTTGCTACTAGTTTAAGATCATGCTCCAGCATTAAATGGATATGGCTTAGGAACAGCTATTATAATGTCATGTGTTATTTCGCCCAAAAAAGAATAACTATTTATAATGGGAAGTGATATGCAATGGATAGAGAATGCACTATGTGACCGAAGCGAACAAATAACTTGTCTGCACATAACAGCTCTTTCTCTGAATTAGTATATGAAGACCTTTGTAATTGACATCTACTGCTTGTGTCTGATCAGCCAAGTTTGATTGCACAGGCATCCCAGTCCATTGTGTACAATTTTACTACCTTTTAGGATATTTCATTGTATCATAGTCTCCTAGGACCTAGATATGCCAATTCCTTTCCTGAAACAAATTTAGCGACAATTATTGCTTTTGACCTTATTGTTTGAATACTCGATTCCAACGCGGCACACATTTATTTGCTTTTCTTATTCAATCTATGTGTTATAATACTAATACATGCTGTAGTAAAATGATGTGTTGTTTATCTATCTCTAGGTTTTTCCGTTAATATACCTAGCAGAGTGTTGTTGTGGAAATATTACAGTAGGATTATGGTATAGTAACTGAAGGCGAATTAAGCTGTGCTTATCTTGTGTGTTTTACCTGCTCTTAGGCTCAAGATATGAAGGAGCAGGCCCGTCTACGCGAGGAAATGAACTATCAATACAGGTTGGGCAATTTTCAGGTACGCTCTTTCTTTCTCAACTTACAAGCCTGATATAATGGGTTAACATATACTCCTATAACTTAAGCAAATCTTTTTCATTATCAGGCTGCAGCTGCAATCCAAAAAAGATTGGATCCTGATGCCCCTTTGCAGTAGTCGGCCCGGAGAGCCTAATTCCCTGCAGTTATTCCTTGTGGACCTGTAGGACGAGCATACCTAGTAATAGCATATTAAACTGCTGTTTCTTACCCAAGTTTTTTTTATGTAGTTCGCGTGTCGATTGCTGTACTTGTATCAGCAGAATTTTGAATTCCAGATACTGCCAGTTTTCACATGGTCTACCCTTGTGTGCAGGGTTTTTCGTGTTTGTTATAGGTTGCTTCACATGCTGTTGCAGCTACCCTCGTCGTCCTTGGTCCTTCACATGCTGTGTGCTCCCGTGTTGCATTATTATTCTTAGACCCGGCTGTCCGGTCAGCTCGAGCTTCGTCGTTCTACACGAGCAGCCTACGTGAACGAACGGCACCAGCTGTCAGCATGAATTAGGATCCGTCTGGACTGCCATTTTCTTTCTTGAATAATGAAAATGAATACTGATGCAACCGATTCGTTTCCTGTAAAGCTGTTGAATACTTGCTCTTACTCAATGGCCGAAAGAGAATTTCTTTAGTGCTGTACCACTCTAAAAGGCTTTCTACAATAGGCTAACTGGATTGGTTTGATTGCCCCTTGTTTGGGGGCATTTTCAACCACGCGCCTTGTTAAGGCGAAGGGAGAAATACCTCTACATGATTTGGAGCAGCCGCGGGTCGTGGCAGATCTTAGTTCGGTTCGTTTTAAGCCCTGCAGGTTAAGAAGCAGGCTAACGACTAACACCGGTGGTAATTGCTTCAATCAACGATGATCAGGTGCAGCGGACCATCGACAGCTACGTGGCTATGCCTCCTCCTCTTCTTTTTTCAAGAAAAGACGTTGAGACTCTCTGCGAACTTCGCGGCAACAGATCTATCATCTCTCGCAAACTGCAAAGTTTGCCACCGGAAGAAGAGCACGGAGAAGATCATACGCAAGGGACGAGCAAAGATAGATACGAGCCATACACACACATACGATTTTTCATTTTTCACATAAAGTTGCTAAAATAAATAGATCCAATAATAGCAAAATCACAACCAAAACTCAGAATAGCACGCTGCTACAGTCGAAATCCGAGCGAACTCAACCGCCTAGCGCTTGATGCTGCTCCTGACCTTGCTCCACGCCTTCTTGCAGGACTCGCCGGCCACCTTGATGCCCCTCATCGCCTTCTCCTTGAGGTGCTTCAGGTCCTTGGTCCGCTCCTTCACCTGCTGGTCGAACCCGCCCATCTCCTTCGTCCGTTCCCCTCGCTCCTCGATCGGGAGGGAGGAACCCGCCGCCGCTGGCTGCGTCTCGTGGAGGAAGACGAGGAGAGGCGAGGAGGAAAAATGAGAGGCGGCGGTTGCCGACTTGTCGCGAAGGCGTGTGGAGGGGGAGGAGAGGAGGATATAAAAGTAGCCGCTGGGCGGTGTGGTGTGGACGCGAGCTCGGAGCCGATCTGTAAAGCTTTGGAGATGAGCTGTGCGGCCGCGTCGGCGTTCAAGGAACGGTCAAGAGCGGCGGTTGACGTTTTGAATCAGAGCGCATATATGGAGTATCTCTTTCCTTGTACTAGATTATCATAGGTAGGAAACCGCTTCTAATGAGGTGCTAATCCTGGCTGACATGTGGGTCCGGCGCGTGGCTGGAGTTTATTAGAGGGTCCATTTGCCAGTCCGTGCCAAACTGCCAACTGTTCTTTCGGAGTTCGGTTAGGAGATGGAAAAGGTTCCTGCGCGACGGAAAAAGGCAGAGACGTCCGCTGCTGAGGCATCTTTTGTTTTTTGAATTGATGAAAATCTGATGCTTCTTCTTTTTTTTTTATGCCTCAACGTAGCAGCTGTGGTATCTCAACTCACGCACTAACTCACACCACCATACTCGGGTACCTACACACGAGCAAGATCTGCAATCTATACCTAGAAACTTCACGCGGCTCAGAGGTATCCGAAATCACTAGATTTTGCACATGACGGGTACATCACTCTGACCGTTGTGACCGCAGTGCACACGTGCAGGAGAGACTGGGGAAAAACCTCGGTAGGGATCGTGAGTCGAACTTACGCATGGTTAGGTCAGGTTTTAGTCTTTCTGGTAACGAATCCACTCTCCAAGGAACAAACTGGCAAAAGGAGGGAGGTATCAAGAACCCTCGAGTTTCCTTTTTTGATGGGAACCCTCGAGTTTCCGAGGTGCCGGTGGTGGGTTCCCGTGGACTCGTGCTTCTGATCTCACAAGTTGTTGCGCCGTTTTGACCGCTCGACGCTCGTGCTCGCCCGCTTGCACGTGCCCGGGGTCGGGGCTGCTGGTTCGGCACGAAACCACCACCAGAACATGGGTGTTGCTCTCAAACGCGAACGCGATCGCCGAGCACCTGGAGCGCTCGCGTGTCGTCCGTGTCTGGGGGCTCTCGGCGTCGTGGGCCGGCGCAACGGCATGACCGCTGCGTCGTGCGCCTGTCCTGTGCGCCCGTGGCTCTTTTTTTTTTTGTTTTTGAAGGTAAACCGTGGCACGGCTTTGGCCACGCTGGTTTGGCAGGACTGAGCGCCAGAAATGGCAAGTTTTTGGCTCGAGGCAACGAAATCTGCGAAAGATGTGAACGCCGCGAACCCTGTATGGCAGGCTGACAGCCAGGGCAGTAGAGTGTATAAGGAGAAACAACGATGATACGATTTGGAACCGCGTATTTCGGGCAGTTCCTTTTGCAATCCTGCAAGTCTGCAACTGGGCTTGCGTCCAATCCAATTGATGAAAATCTCCGCAGCATGTTTTCCTGTACCTGCATCCAGCCTAACGATGACTCTTTACATCGTGTATTCAAATATGGAATCCTGACACTTCAGCCAAAGCTTTAACAAGGAAATTAGCACCTCAGCGAAAGACTATTGGAGATCAAAGACTGGAGAGATGGTGGGTACGTGCAGCCATTTTCTTTCACGAGTCATGTGTGCAGTCATTTGATAAGCTCAAACAAAGCAGCATTCAGCACTGAAAGCAAAAAAGATTGCTTGCAGAAACTTTGGGCAGCACATATGTCTGCAAGTAAAGCGAATTAAGATGGTGCAGAAGCACAACTCTAACAACACTGCTAGCCTGCTGCAGTGCCAAAGCACTCCACCATCCCGAGCAGGCGAGCAGCCGCAGCCGGACGTCGCGGGCACGACAGCGTCGGAGGCGAGGCGCACTACCTGGTCCCAGCGAATCGCACGCGCGCTTCCTCTCTTTGGTGCGGGGACGGAGGGGATACCAGATTCTAGGGTTTGAGGAGGGGAAAGACAACGGCATGGATAGGTCGGGCCTGGTCCTCCCACTGGACGGAATGCGGGGCGGGCGGCGGCGATGGCCGACAAGAGAGGAGAAAGAAAGGCGTCGACCTAAATGAGGGGTATATCTGTAAATAGTTAAGGGTCTAAATGAAAAATATCGGATCGCAATTAAGAATCGCGATCCCCAAACTAGGAGTTTATTTGTAATATCGGATCGCGATTAGCAATCGCGATCCAAATCAGGGGGTATTGTAAATACCAGATCCAAATCGGGGGTTCTTTGCATGATCTCCGGGCCGGCGGCCGGCCGGGCCGACGAGCCCGCGCGGCCACCGGCGGGTTGCGTCAAGCGTGATGCTTCCCGCGCCGCCGCCCCCATCAACAGGGCGCACTGAGCCGCGGCTCCGGCTCCGGAATCGTAGGACGCCGCTTCCTCCAGCACCGAACCGCTGCTTTCAAATCGGCTCCGGCACCATGGGCAAGACGAAGACGACGACAATGTACAACCACGGGAATTGGGAAGAAGATGTTTGTTCCTGTGCTTCTTCCAAGTCAAGAGGCCTTGATTAAGCGCAATTTCGGGCTTCAATTCCATCAAACACGGGCAGAGGTCGTAGAGGACAAACATGGATTCTGAAGAAGCCAATGATGCGCCCCTCAGATGGTGGTGGTGGTGCCGGTGCACAGTCCCTCCATCTTTTCAACATCCTTGAGCGCGAGACGATCGGAGTAGCCTTTCCAGGGATCGATGATCTATCCTCCAGTTGGAATGGGTAGGATCAGGAAGGAGACGAACAAAAGTGCAGCTTTGCTGAGGCTTTCAGCATTCAGAGCGAATGCTGCGTTCTGTTCGCTTTTCCTCATTGTGCCATACAGCTAGTGGAGTCAAGATCCATGAGGCACTTTCAAGCTGAATACTGGAACATTTATGTTGTATATTCAAACATCTGCACTGCTAACATCGTTGCCGTGTAATTCAAGTGGTATTTTAAAAACTAGCTGCAAACAATGTTTAAAGGGAAGGATCGATGGTAAGCTGTATAAACTGTATTTCTGAACTCTTCATCACCACCGTCAGAACGTGGGCACCCAATAACAGTACCCTTGGGCCCTCAGGATTGGCTGCACTCGCGTGCTTGCAAGGATACGAGTTAAGCTCCACGTTGGTTGCACTGCCAGCAGCCGCGATCAGCAAGCAGGCTGCCGCAGGATCGCAACTCACGGAGCGGGCGAGGGGAAAAGGAGCGCACGATGGATCAGGTTTTAAAGAACCGTGGTCATCTTCTAATTCAGCACACATCAAGTGACACGCTGGAGTATACCTCTGGAACGTGTAAAAATTACTCGCAAAACTTGTGATAGCACACAGTTCCAACGGATCGTCGGGTTTACACCAAAAGAAACATCTCTGCTAGAGTTCATACACGACAAAAATATCCACCCGAAGGCAGGAGGTCCATCAACTACGACTCTTTCTTCGGCGCCTTCCTTTTCATCCGGCTGAACGGCCCCACCGTCCGGTCCATGATGTACATGTAGATCACCTGGCTCCATGACCTGTACGACCTCAGGCTCTCGTAGTACTCCGGCGCAATCTCCTTCACCTTGTGCAGCCTGGCGCCGGGGATCCTCGGGAAGTCGTGGTGCTCGTTGTGGTACCCCACGTGCCAGGTCATCAGGTTCAGGGGGCCGTAGTACGAGTAGGTCTCCTGGTCGGGGCTGAACACGTAGTGTTCCGAGATGAAGTGGCCCGCCATGGGGTGCATCCCGCCGCCGACGAACGTCGAGAGGATCAGGTAGGCCAGCGACCTCCAGCCGTGGAGGTAGACCAGGCCGGCGTCCAGCGCGACCTGGATGGCGAGGTTGGTGAACTCCCACAGGCCCGGGGGCTTCGGCTTCAGGAAGAGCGGCCTCAGCGCGTAGAAGAAGAGCTGGAGCACCACCCACACGGACTTGCTGATGGCGTTCTTCACGGCGTGCGCCTCTGCCTGGCTGGGAATGTCCATGTCGATGCCGTCCACGCCTTGGAACCGGTGGTGCTCCAGGTGGTACTTTTGGAATGTTATGGACATGGGGACACTGATGGGGAGGTTTGCAAAGATACCTAGCCAGCGATTCAGGGATGGGGTTGTGAAGGCGAGGTTGTGGCTCAGCTCATGGATAGCAAGGAACAAGTTGTGGTTCAGGAAGGAGCCGAAGAAGTAGGCGACTATCAGGAGCTTCAACCAGCTGGCATCTCGGAGGAATGTAGCAGTCCACAGCTGAAGCGAAACAACCACAGCAATCTGCAGATAAAGTTGGCATTGCCGTCAGAAAACAGTACTAATAAAACTCAATGAAAAAGGGTCTACAATTTGCAGTAATAACTTGCTGATGAAATCGAATGATAAAGTTTCTAGTTTCTATATTCATATTCCCTGGAAATTCCATTGACAGTTGGTACCATAGTGTGTCATCCATGTATGCACGAACAACTTACAGCACAACAAAACAAACCAAGGCACCAAGCTAATACAACTTATGGAGAGGATGACAAGGCCCCTGATTTTTCAAACAAGGGTCACGAAACTGGCTGTTTCAAGTTGCTAGTTTCCGTTGCCAGAGTTCAATGGCCAGCACAACAGCTGTTGGTGAAAGGGGTATATGAATACCAGTTTTGCGTATGAATTCGAAATTTCTTACTAGCAAGGAGAGAGAACAGGGATACTCTGTTTCAAACAGCTGCAGAGCAATGGTGCAGGGCACTGTAACTTCAGTGAGTTCGTGTCTGTGCTTATAAATTCAGATTGTATTGAAATCTATAGATATAGATCATCTGAGAATTCTATCATGTTCAAGTAGTAGCAAAGATGTCTGAGTGGATTTGTATTTCTCACAAATGACCTTCTGTACAGGAAAAAAAAGAAATATACTTTTCTCAAATGCTTCCTATTGTTGTTGTCAGTCTCACTATGAGACACCACCAAGATATGTTTGCATCTTAGGGTTGGCTTAAAAGTTACCATCACAAATTGGTCATGCAAAACAGAACATGCAGCAGGCTTAGCAGCCAGATATATCGATGGGCAAAGTGATTGGGGGCTTATCCTTTAAGGAAAAAGTAGTTAGGGCTAATTTCCTTCGTGGCACCCATATTCAAATCAAATAAGTAAAAAGGAAGAGGCAACTGGAGTGAAAGTGTGAAATTATAGCAGAGGTTAGAGTCAAAGGAGGAGCTTGACACAATGAGTCTTATCATTTGTTAGTTGGTCCTGATGTCATTATTGTCATAATCTTTAACTAACAGCATAGGCTTATTCCATGCCTTGAAAGGAAGTGCACGTAGCCAACCGGAAGAAGCAACTACCATTTCAGGCTTGAAAGTTACTGGTGGAAGTGTGGAACTGATCCAGGACCAACAAGAAAGGTTGAGCAGAACTGTCAGACCACCTTATGGCACTTAAACAAATTCTATTAGGCTCGTTATGGCTGGATAAGACAGCTTAATGGAAGAAGCTCCTGCTTTAAATGCATTGCTTAATTACTACTAGTTATTCCGTTTTGCACGATAAATCCCAAGCTTAACAGTTTCCAAGCGCATCAAATTTTCAGGTTGAAGACAAGGGTAACAAGTTAACTGTTACAGAAACAAGCAATTAACAAAAGAAAATGGGAAAATCAA
Organism: Panicum hallii; assembly: GCF_002211085.1. Lineage (NCBI taxonomy): Eukaryota > Viridiplantae > Streptophyta > Magnoliopsida > Poales > Poaceae > Panicum > Panicum hallii. The sequence goes on along the minus strand of NC_038048.1, from coordinate 40,270,956 downwards.
AACAAGTATGGCTGCAATCTTTCCTTTAAAAGGTATAACTGCAATCACTTTGTCATAGTTGAGATTCCTGAGAATAACTCTAGTAACGTAAGCACTAGAAGCTGAACACCGCCAAACTAATCCCCCTACTGAAACAGTAAAGAACCGTATACTGATTCTTAATTCAGACACGGCAATTAGAGATCTCGGCTTTAAGGCTACCCAACTTACACTTCACCGCAAACGCCAAGCATCGTTGAAAAAAAAAACAATATGAATTATACTTTCCGGCAAGCTCAATCCCCAATTCCCCATTGCAGCACACAAGGAGGAGAGAACAGACGCACAGAGCAGGGAAAAAAGAGGCAGATCACGGCACCTTGAGGAAGGCCCACGGATCCGGGCCGAAGAGCTCCTTGATCTGCGGGTACTTGGCCAGGATCTCCCGGCGGCGCGACGCGTGCGGCTCGTCCGTGTACGACCAGAAGAAGTCCGTCGCCATCACCCCTTCGTCCGCCTCCATCCCCGCGCCCATTGCTCCCTCCCTCCCTCTGGCCCCGCGAACGGGCGGCGGCTCGCGGACGCAGCGGCAATGGCACGGGGTGGCGCCCGAGCCCGAATGCGGGGTGGGTAGATTCGTCGCCTCCTTTTCCCACGGGCGGCTCAGGGGCGGCGCGAATCCTGTGTGCTATCCTTGACGAAAGTATCTCCCACTCCTCCCGGCTATGGGTGGAGCCGTGCAGCGGCGGAGCGGGTGGGAGATTTGTCTATTTCAGGGAATCCGGGGGGTGACGACGACCATGAACGTGCCCTGGCTGGAAGAGAACGTGACGCGGGTCGTGGGTGATGTCAAGCTGGCAATGTGGGGTCGGCATGTCATGGGCAGCGATGACCGTGGCTCAGGAGGGTGGTTTGGGGCTTTGGGCCTGAGCCCAGGTGGTGTTGGCCCGGATCCGTGGGTCATGGCCCATGTGAGGCCTAGGAAGAAGAAAGGAAAACTCGTACAAATCACGGGCCTTGTGTGGACCGCACTACTGAACTGGGATAAAAACGGGTAGGAAAATATATCATTTTTAAACTGTTCTCGCTAGTCGAGGAACTTACATTTTTTCCGACTTAACTATTTCATGCTTATTGCAATTTGCAACACGCGCTCAAAGAAATTTTTTAAGAAATCTTATATATGGCTAGAAACAGAGCACATTTACAATTTCTGGTCAGTCAGATTTTCCGTTACTACTTTCACCAAGACTTCAAGAAGAAGTCGTTTCAAAAAAAAAAAAAGACTTCAAGAAGAAGCACACTAGCGCGCCCCAACACATGGCCTTTTTCTATCAACTTATTTGGCTTGATTTCTAACCTCCATGTGCCGGAGCTGGAGACAATATCAAAGGATGAGAAATGGAGTGTTGAAGGCCGCCCAAACACTTGCGGGTGAGAGAGCTTTTTTCCTTGCATTACCATTAATTTTGCCAAACTGACCTAGCCATACGACCCATAAAATCAACGAATGTATATTAGTAAATTTACTTTGAGTCTCGAAACATCGCTGTCCTTCTATTTTGTTAACCAGTTATGGTGATTTTCAGAATGGCATCATGCGCGATTATTTTAGAAACTGCAACACATGCTTAAAGATTGACATTACATCTGGACTTCACATAAATGTTGAACATAGCTCGTCTTGGGACCCTAACAAGTTTTCTTTTAAGAGGAACAGAGCCGACCTTACCTTGTTATTGCCACCGGCAACCCTAATCCTCGCCCCCCTTGTGAAACGGAGTTGCCGTTGGTCATACCGTTGTACTGAGTTCCTGACCTTGAGCAGGTGCACACCGCCCATCATCACTGCCACTGCCAGCATTACCAGTGGAAATCTCTTTCCATCTTCACGCATGCATTGTCTTTGACTACGAGAACTGTCTTTGACTGACATGGCAGCAAGAGAATGGACAAGCCAACATTGTGGCATTCACATGGAAAGAACAAGGTCGTTCTGTGCGCCACACACATTTCTCATTGCGGACAGATAAGATTCTGACACTGTCACGAACCCTGCGTTTCAATCAGGGAAACACACAAAACAGAAACACCAGAACAAGCACAAGCGCGCGCGCGCACACGACACGAGCAAACAGGAGTACAGGACGCCACGAAACGACCCACGAGGGATCCAAAACCCTCACGGTCCGAGTCCGACCAGCTTCCGCATCGGATTCCTGGCCTCCACAGACCGAACCCGAGCAGCAAGCAGCGAACGCTCTCTCTCCTTTGGAGACGGCGGCTGCTTGGTACCTGGCCCAGCTCCTGAATTCTGCTCACAAGTCACGACCAAAACTACTAGCACCACACACGTCTGATGCATCAGCATACACTAGCTAGCTATAATACGATCAGGCCAAGCAGCTGCCTGAATACAGAAAAAACAGTCTGCCGATCCATCCAATAGGAATAGGCAGGGTTCCTGCCTAGCTGCCTGCCAAGTGGGCCACCAGCCTTTGCGGGACCACATGGCAGTATCCGGGGCCGATAAAACGTGGGCCTCGGGGTGCCGCGCTCCCACCGACCGGCGGCGGCTCCTCTTTTCTAGAGGGACGGCTCGAAGTTGAGGCGCGAGGTGTAGGTGGCCTTGGGCGCCCAGTTCCTGGGGATGACGTCCCGGGCCGTGAGCGTCTTCTTGGCGGACAGCGTGGTCAGCCTCACGGAGAAGGGCCCCACGAGCGGGCCCCGCACCAGGCACCACGTGGCCCCCCACACGTGCTTCATGTCCAGCCACTCCACCGAGTTGGCCTGCAAGGCCCAAACCGCAAAGCATGGCGAATTAGCAAGGTGAATGGAAGAGCAGTCAGTCAGCAGCTCTGCAGCTGTCTGTAGTGTGCCTGCATTATTCTTATTCAGCTCGAGTTGTTACTGTTAAGTGTTAACCCACCACTAGGCAAAGCACAGCAGCAGCATCTGAAGCTTTACAAAGCAACAGAAAGCAATAGCACGGTTGCATGGGATTCCATGGTATCTTTGGATTCCCCAGCCCACTAGGCCTCACGACGAGCCCACAACCCACGAGCTCGCCACAAGGCCACAGGATGGCTGTCAGGCCTCATCACTTAACAACCACCGTGAAAGCACTCACTAGTGCAGCGCAAAAAGCAAAGCAGGCATGAGGGGCCATCAGACTCTGTAGTCTTGATGCTGGTCGTCGTCTTAAGCAGGGAGGCGAGCTGAAGAAACAGCATCATGGGGGCAGGGCGGCTAGGGTTCAGGCGATGCCGCTTTTCCAACATATTCAGAACGGGAATCATTCGGCGAAGACGATCATGCGTCGTGTATGCGTATGTCTTTGTGCAAAGCATTGACTAGGGTTTTCTTTCTAGTGGTAGACAAAGCAAGAAAGTAGAAAAGCACTAGCGCGCCTTCATGGCTGGCCACGCGTGGCTGGTTTGCCCTGATCGAGATAAGGTGCTGCCTTTTTGCTGTGTGTAACCTTAGATTGGGTAAACAAAGGAAGATATTTTTAACTGCCAGGTCTTTTGGCCTCACTTCTTCAGGTCGATCTGCAGCTACAAGGACTGGGTAGAGGCCAAACAACAGCGGCAATGCTAGCGAGGAGAGTACTGAAAGCAAGCAACACTGCAGCACGCGCGTCTCCAGGATGCTCGGTAAGGCAATGCCGCTGTGAGCTGTGGCCCTCTCTTGGTCCGGTGCATCTCGAGGAATGGCCCTAGCACTGAAGGTTTTTTTTTCCCCGATCAAGCAATAAAGGTTGTTAAGGACAAGAGATCGCCTCCTTTTCCCAATCGCTTTGTTGCGAAAGGGCCGTGCAAGAAAGAGACTAGGCCAAGAAGCGTGCTAGGGTGAAGAGGCCTCTGAATCCGGACGAGGGAAATGGCATGGGAGGATTCGGTTGTGTTGGTTACCTGCTTTATCTGCATGGATCCAATGTCGCCTTCGCCGTCCTCGAACTCGACGAGCAGCGAGAGCCAGAAGCTGGTCGAGCCCTCGTTCACACGGAATGCTATGTTCTTCCCGCCGTACTTGCAGGCAGTCCTGGAGTATATGCACAGACAAACGACACTGCACCGGTCAGTTTCTGAAAGAAGACAAAACGGGGAATCTCGCTGCTGGATATTAACTGAATTTTAATCACGAGTCCTTTTCTCTCTGAAGAGATTGATCAGGAGATGTTCAAAGATGATTAGATGCCACTCTGAATGAGTTACGTCAGGCGCAGGCTGACAGGCATGCTTAACCCTCAGACTGACAGACAGCTGGGCTGCATTCCCTCCCATTTAACCCCTGAACAATTATAAATTCACCGCGCATCATCAGGATTCAGGATCATAGTACTACTCCTACAGAGGAAATCATAGCACCAGCGTCCAGTCCAGCGATGTTTTCAGACGTCAGGTGGCCATTTTTCAGCACGACATCACGGTTTACGAGACACTGTTTCTAGTCTACCTGTCCACTGCTATCGGTGCTATGCAAATGCAGCAGTTGATTCTGAACTGACGAAAGTATTCAGATAGCAAGCAGTATATAACAACAGGACAGGGGACGGGAAGAGTGCTGCGCCGCGCGGCTCACCTCCTGTAGACGACGTTCAGCTGGCCGCGGTCGCGCAGGCGTCCTCCGGCGCCGGCGACGGCCATCCTGCTGAAGGCGGCGCCGCTGAGGTCGAAGTGCGTGTGGCCGAACGCGCAGAGGCCGCCGGGGCACTCGTCCGTGACGATGACCGTCACGGCCCGGCGCGAGCAGATGCCGCGGTCCAGGCACTTGACCTTGTAGCAGGCGCCGCAGCCCTCGCCGTCCATGAACAGCACGGGGCTCACCGACCCCACCCGCGCCTTCATCGGCACCACGTCCACCAGGGTCCCGTACCCGCACGCGCCGCCTGCAGATGATGAAACAATCAGATGGTTGTGTTGCTGCCGTTATGATCTAATAATAAAACACAAGAGAGTCCATGCAAAATACTACTGCCAGTAGCAGCTGCCAATTGCTTGTTAAGCTAATCGCAGTGTCAGTTGCAGAAAAATACTCTGTCTTAAGGAGGGAACAGCCGGTGCAGCGCATCGAGGGTGCAAGTTGCCGTGAAGAACAGAGCCTGGTGATGGACAAGTCGCGGGGCTCACGGGTGTGGCACTATTCCGTTACGAGACGGGTCAAACAAACAGGACGACAAAACTGAAGGCCCATCTACCGCATGGTGTACCCCCCAGCACAGTGCTCAGGCAGGACGGCGTAAATGCTAGCAGTAACAGCGAGCTCATGGTCTTGGTCCGTCGCCGGATTAACCTCTTCTACTTGTGGTAGAATCAAGGTTACCGGCAGTGTCGGTGGGGACTGGCCGTGCCAGGGAGAGCAATGCTGCATTAATGTCGTGAGGATTTCAGTTTCAGCAACGGTGCCGGGACTGCATGCAGCTGCTGGGAGCTTTGCCGCCGGAGCCGGACGCGGAGACGACGAAGCCTGGCCGCTTGACAGGTGTGCCGGGACCCGGAGCGGGGCCCACCGAAATTCGCTCCGGGATTCATGGGATCCGCAGAGGTCCCGCCAAAAAAAAATGTCGCAACGGGAGGAATTTATTCGTCTTCTTTTACTACCCCGAACAAAGAAAAACCTTTCCTTCTAGCCGCGGTAAAGAAAATTCTGCAACGGCCAGCTCCTTCAATAATCAACCCGGCGAACCAATACTCGTCCTGAGTATTTTTCTAGCATGGTAATGGCGTACTACAATGTGTCCGTGTGCTCCCAGTAAATGCTAGGCCAAAGACCGGTGTGGTGTGCTGGTGTGGAGCTGGGATGAGAGCGCTTACCGTCGCTGCCGTCGCCCTCGGCGTCGCCGTACCACGTCGCAGTGGCCGGCCGCCACTCCATGTCCAGGCCCCCCGCCGCCTTGGCCGACTTCCCGCCCCCGAACAGCAATGCGGCTGGTACGGGCGGCGCCGGCGCCAGAATGCAGAGCAGGAAGAGGGCGAGGGAGCGCGGGGAAGCCATTGGGGGTTTGGGTTGGGTCGGGTTGATTCCTCGACCCCCCTTCTTCCCCGCCTGCGCTGCGCCCTGCCCTTCCCTCGCTGGAGTGGTGGTGCTGCGGCTGCTGGTCGGAGGCCTGGTGGTACTTTGTAGGCTTCTTTCTGGGGCTCTCTCTTTTATGGCTTCGAGAAATCCCCAGCCCCAATGGCTCAGTCTCAGTCAGAGCTCACTGCTCAGAGGTGCTCGGCTCGGCTGGCTGGCTTCGGTAGAGCTAGCTGTGCTCTGTAGTCTGTACAAATGGCAACACGGGCATGGGCGTCAGGGCAATGAGTGGTGCAGCGCGGGTCGATTGTGCAGGTAGGAGGATGCTGGCTTAGTTTTGGTTGTGCATGGTTAAGCACTTAAACTAAGCTGCAGTTTGCAAGCGTGGCCAATGGCCCCATCCCAATTCCCACCACCCCATGTGCGGCTCGCAGTGCTGCGGCAAGGTGAAATGACGGATGAGGCCCTCGCGCCTCGGGGCTGGGAAGACCGTTGACGCTCGCTCGCTCGTCACCCCGCCGCACTGCCCCGGCTCGCTTGACCGTTGCCGTTGCACAGTGACAAAACGAGCTCCCGAAGCGGAGGCCATGCCGCCACGGGCACCTACCTCCCAGTCCCAGATTGCCAGTCGCCCAGTCACGTGGCGGCGACACGGGAGTGGGATCCCGGTGACCCGGGCGGGGGTGCTGGTCGTTAGGTCTGGCAGCCTTTGCCGTGCCTGGCTGCTGCCTGCGCGTGTTGGGTGAACCGCTGTTCCTCCGGAGAGCCTGGAGGCTGGAGCCTGGAGCTGGCGGATCGAATCATGAACCCGGAACCCCCCGAGCCCCGAGCGAACTGTCTGGAATCTCAACGCCAGCGCCGGCGAAGAAATCGCTCGTCGGAGTCAAGTAGTTAACCACGCCGTCGGGGCAATCCGCAGCGCATCATTGTGCGCTCCTACGGTCCTACCAGGCGGCAGCATCGTTCGGTTATTGCATCACTCGCTTGTCTCTCTGTTGACTGTTGAGCAAAGGCCCAGGCATGACACCAACAATTTCTGCGGTTCCCTGCCCAAGTTGAGATGAACCTCGCCATGCGTCGAAAGCCTTCCGGCATCGCTGTAACCTGTGCGCACCGCGTGGTCTGACTGACTGACTGACTGACTCTGGACCATGGAAGGTGGCAGTACACACGAACGCCTTTTTCCGGGGCGTTCCTCGTTCCTCTCCGGGCATCGCGTAAACAAAACGCAGGTAGCATCCGGCGAATCTCGAGACGGCCGGACGCCGGAGTGCAGGAGGCGTGGCGGCAGCATGGATCATGGCCGCACGGTGGTCGATGGTCAAAGTCAAAGGGCAGTTGGAGACCGTTCCAGAGAAAAAGCACGGTGCGGTCAGGACAAACGGACGGGGGTGAGCGAGGCGAGGCTTCATGCGCTTGGGCTTCGGCGCTTGGCCACGCTTGGGGTTGGGGCATCAGGGCATGGCCATTTGTTTCTTCCCCTCGCCTCGCTAGTCGCTATCCACCAAAAGTAAGGAAGCCGGGCGCTGAGGTGCGCCATCATGTTTACTCGTACACACTCTTGTTTGGGAAAACAGCACAAGGTCTATGCTCGTCGGAATTTTCTATGCCATTGTATTCACTTTTCACAACCCTTTTCATGAAAGTTTGCCTAGCAAAGATGTAATTCTTTCTTGTAAAAAATCACACAGATTCCATACTTCCAGTTGTCCTAGTGTTGCCTTTTTAGTGGACCTTTCTTTCATTTTCCTTCTTGTAGATAAAGAGGGTATTTTTTTTCTTGACAATACTTGCTGCATTCAGGCGTGCACGGGGTACTGGACGTCATTATCGCATCGCGAGCCTGCGTAGGCGTCCACATCAGGCCCAAGATGTCGTTTTCTTTGAGAGGAACGAGTGGTGTTTGCCTGTTACATCAAAGAAAATTTTTATTATCTAGTAGTATTAAATAAAATCTAATTATAAAACTAATTGCAGAATTTCTAGGCTAATTCACGAAACGAATCAACGAGGTATATTAATATATATTAATTTATGATTAGCCGATGGTTACTGTAGCATTATTGTAGCAAAAATATAAATTAATTAGGTTCATTACACGAATTAGCACGCATCTATCCAGAAAAGTTTTGTAAACAGATTTTATTTAATATTTCTAACTAGTAACAAGTAAGATTTTTTTTGACGTAACGTGACTAAATTTTAGACCTCCGAACCAAAAGGGATTTTAGCCATCAAAAGATACCCCTAGGCCGTGGTGGAGCCAAAGGTGGGGTCCCTGTATAGGTTTAGGAAGGTGCATAAGCCACACATATATAAAGCCCACTGAAGCTATAGTAGAAATAGTGCGCGGGGGGTTAAAATTAGAGATCGGAATTCAACAATTCAAAAAATTAAATTCAACATTTTATGAAAAAATCAATCAACATTTAAAAATAGTAGATTCAATAATTTTTTAGAAACACATACATCAACATGTTGAAAAAAATACTAGCTTCAACATTTTTTACAAACTATTTCAACATCTTAATAGAATAGATCCAACATTTATCAAAATCTAGATCAACATATTTTTTTTAAATGGATTGTCATATCTTCTTCTTCAGTGACGGCGCAGGGGACATGGAGAGCAGGGCTGGCGGCGACGTGCAAGGGCGACGGCGGAGCGCGCCCGTCCAAGGGCGCACGGTGAGGCCGCCCGCAGCACGCAGCGAGGCCGTAGGGGCAGGCGCGCGCGGCTGGTGGCGGCGCGGGCCCGTGCACAGGTTTCGCGCGGCTGAAGCTGGCGACGTCACAAATGGAAGAGGCAAGGGAGGGTTTGTGTTAGAGTTTTGGGTGGAGACGGTCCAACAAATGTAGATGTTCGTATGAGATTCAAACACTCAAACGTAGTGAAAAAAAAATTCGGAAGATGTATAGGATTCACACTCAAAGGACCAGAACTATTTTACATTTTGGGCCGTTTTTCCTTTACTAATTAACTAATATCGGCCCAAACAATGAAAGGTCCAATAATCAATCCTCCGTAAACACGGCGAACGATGAACCCTCGGGCCCAAATGGATTATTCGATTCACGATTCACCGCACCCCCACCCCCCGCATCCCTCGCCGCCGGTCGCCCCGGCACCCTCCCGCGCCGCCGCCTGCCACCCGGGAGCTTTCTCGGCTTCCCCAACGCGTGCTAGCTGAAAATCGCGGGTGGCGGCGAGTCCTCTCCGCAGTCCGCGGCCCTGCTCCTTTCCGCCAACGCGCGTCCGCAGGTCCGCAGCCCCGGCGTTCGCCCCTCTCCGCAACCGCGCCTCCGCGCGTCGGCGCTTCTTCGCGCAGTCCGCGGCCCGGCATCTCGCCGCGAGCTAGCGCTGCTGCGAGGGTCTGCGAACCCGCCGTTCCACACCTCTCCAGTCTCCACGACCGCGCCTCTCCGCCAGCTCGCTCCTCTCCGGCAGTCCGTGCCTGCTCCCTATTCTTCGCCTCTCACCGGCATCCTCCTTTTTCCTCTGCTCTGTTCCTACGTAGGCACAGGTAGCTATGTTTCTCTCGACTCCACGGTCTTCCCTCTCTCCTGCTTGCTCTGCTCCTCTGCTTGTGCAACTTGGCTGTGCTCTTCTGCTCTGCTGCTTCCTGCTTGTGCAGCTTGGCTTTGCTCTGTCCTGTAGTCTGCACTTACAAAATCATGAGCCTAACTGCTCTGCAATTGTGCTTCTTTACTGCCTTAGCTTAGCTATGTCACTGCCTCTGTGATTTGTGCTTCATTTGTTTACTGATTGAGCCATGCGATATTGCTTTCGAACTATGATTGGGATATGTCTATGGCGTCACCTCGCCGCACACCTTATGCGCCTAGGCGTTGTGAGGGGGGTGCGTCACCTTAACTCCTTATGAACCATGCTGCAATGTAAGGTGTTTGTTTGGTGGGATGGATGGAGATAGTACGGAGCGGTTTTAATTTTAACGGTGTTTCGTTAAGGAACGATGGTATAGAGCGGCTCCCGAAAGCTAACATGGCTCCAATGCGGAACGAGCCGGCTCCGCCAAAACGGCCGGACGCGAGCGCTCGCTCGTCCCCCACCCGCGCGAGAGCAGCGTGCGCTCACGCCCCCGACGCCGTCCTGCCAGGTGATCCCAAGGCCCCCCACCCCCTCCGCCGGCGGGCGCCCAGAGCCCCCCACCCCCCGGCGGATCTGCGCCCCCCCCCCCCCCCGCGGGGACTCCCGGCGGGCCGCCCCCCGTCCACCGCCCGCCCGATGCCCCCCCGCGCCTCCAGCTCCCGGCGAGCGCGCGGCCGCCCAGAGCCCCCCCCCGGCCGCCCGAAGCCCCCCCGCGCCTCCAGCTCGCGCCCCCGCGGGCGCCGCCGGCGCCGGATCTGCCGCCCCACCCGGCGCCTGGAGCACCCCCCGCCCCCGCCACCCCCCCCACCCCCCCCCCACCCCCCCGGGGGCGCCTGGAGCCCCTCCCCCCCGCCGGTCGGCCTGGAGCCCCCCCGGCGCATGGCTCCTTGATCTGTTTGTTGAACTTGATCTGTTCAGTTTCAGTGATTCTTTATTTTTAATTTTGGCAGTTCGCAGGAGAAATTTGGTAGGACAATGCACTTAGGATAATTATATTGCATAATATGTCAGGTTGAAACTCAGTTAATTATGGTGCATTTTAACTGAAATACGGTGGTAAGCTCACCCCAACAAAGGAGGAGATAACCACACTCACTCTCCAACCAAACACAGAATGGAACGGTTCTACTTTAGCGCACTCTCGAACCAAATAAAAAATGGAGCGGCTCCGTTCTCCTTATCAAACGTAGAACGGAGCGGCTTCATTCTTAGAAATTGGAATGGAGTCATTCCATTCCATTCATTCTTAGAAAGTACCCTAAGGATGCTGAAAATTAATACTGAGTTGCTGATATTGATATTACAATACTAGTATGGCTACACTGCTTGCTCTTCTTACTTATTCTATTCTAGCATAGGTTGCTGGTATAGTGTTCTGCCTGATCAATACGTCCGAGCAGTTGTGTTGGTGGTCCAATTGGAGATGTCGGAAACACATGAGAAAAATAAGCAAATCGAAGAGGAAGAGGAGGTGGAAGAAGACGAGTATGTCTTGCTCGAGTTGGATCATTGTCTTTATTCAGACATATCGCCAGGTGCTCCGTTTGTACTCTCTGTAAGTTGATTCTTCACTGAATCTAAAACTTTATGCAAATAACTTGTATATTTCTTGGTCATTGATATCTTGGCTCATATCGGATTTTTTTATCACCTTTACTTTAGATTACTAAGTTCTGTGTAATCATGTTTTTCAGGGTCTGGATACACTGACTCCCACCCTGACAGTAGGTGATGGTCTGAAGATGGTAAGTCATGTTCTGCTCTTGTAGGAATAACTGCTACTTTTGATGAATGGGGCCTTTTTTATTGTCTGTACTCAACCATATTGTGCAAATAACTTATTAACACCATATTTGCACGGTCATAAACATACAACCTAATTTATTGGCTTCAACCTTCAGAAATCTTGTTTGCATACCTCCAGGTTGCTTTTATTGCTAGTCTATCAGGTCAAAATCAATTACTTGTTACAACTGTTGGAGTCTGACTATGGAGTGCTTCTTCATCAAGACCAAAAATTCATAATTGTACTTACGCCCTAGAAAATTTCAACTGGACAAGATGGAAACACAATGTTTTTGAAACCCATAAGTTGTTTGTGCTTCCTTTAGTACCAAACATGCATAGATCGCTGATTTCTCCACTGACGGTAGCGACGTATCCCGTTAGGCTGCATTGGTATTTTTTTTTCCTTCTGCTAATGATTGAGCTTCTTAATCGCCAAAAAAGTGCCTGCAGATTTGCAATTCGTACCTTAAAGCTTCATGCTCTAACCTGCTTACGGAGTGTGCTAGTACTAATGACCTTGTTTAATGACAGATTGGAGAATACGAAGAAACCGTTGGCACATGCTATTTATTCTCTGAAAGTGGTAAGTACCACTGGAACCACCCTCCCTCTTCTAATATTTGGCAAATATTTTTCTTCGTTGCTAGTTAAATTTCCCAGAAATGGATCTGATACCGTGTGAATATGCTACTTTTGTTTCCTGAAGATTTGAGATGTTTGTTTTAAATAGTTTCATATGAGATGGCTTGGTTTGCCCTTAATGTACCCCGTTATGTGGGTATGACCGAACAAGTGAATATAATTTCCATGTGTGTATACTGACTTTGTCATCATGCAATGAATAATGTCAACTCTTGCAGTTCTTTGGGAACCTCGTTGGCGCAGAATCTGAGAATCTATATTGTTTGACCTAATGTAGTTCATCACAGTAGATCCATTCACTGTTTTTCCTCTTCTATTGTCAGAAGCTGAACCAAAACCTCCTAGTGATGAGACCACACCTTCTGATGTAACCACGGACAAACCAGCCAGCAGCAGCAAGGAAGCTCCGTCGAAGGAGGTGAATCATCTCGCCAGCGTTCAAAAGATCCTCAAATTTCGGCCAATCAACGCAGAAGCATCCACAGCACAGAGCATATCAGGATAAGGACAAGGAAATCTGAAACAAAAAACATGTAGCTGCCATTTTGTTCTTCAACGCCTTCAGTGTACAGTAAGGTGATCATTGACCCCCCCGAACTGGATTGTACACTTGCTGAATTCATCTAGTGGACAGCAGCCACTTGATCAATATATTTGCGCTACCATATCGTTTTGTTGGTCCATATTGTTTCTCTCTAATCACTCCTGTATGTTATCACATATGCATTATGGGAAATAAATGTCCAGCTCTCGAGATCTGGGAGCTTGTAAACTCTACAATGCCGTTCTGTAATTTTGTTGAAAGGTCACGGCCGTCTCCGATACTTTTGTGCCACTAGCTATTAGCCTAAACCGTCCTCGTCAAGGGCAATCAAACGGATCTGAACTTCTGAAGCCTATACTTTGAGACCGGCACATCTGATGGCAAGTCGCGAGCTGTACGCCTGTACCCGTGCCACTTGCAGCATAGAATACGAAAAAAAACGAAGGCCTGCCGTGAACGTGGAGGCGACTCTAAAATAAGCTCGACATGTCCTCGAGTAACCATTCTTTTTGCGATGAAACGGAGCAAGCGAACGCCAGAGCCAGGCGTGCCTTTGGAGCCCTGGCATTAGATCTGAGGAAGGAGGAGATCACATGCAGGTCTCGGTCTCACAACAGAGTAGCTAGCTACCGGCGGTAGCTCTTGACTCCATCCTCTGTGTCTCTCGCACCCAGACACGGCGAATGGAGTCGGTGAAGATGAGGCCCGGGACGGCGACGAAGCGGGAGTACAGGAGGATGGCGGTCGGCGAGGAGGGGGAGGAGCTGGACGAGGCGGAGTGGCTGCACCGCGCCGAGGCGCAGAGCGAGCGGCGCCGGCGGGGCCAGCGGTATGCCTTCGGCTGCGCGCTCTTCGCGTCGCTCAACGCCATCCTCCTCGGCTACGGTCAGTCGTCCATGCTTCGCCGTCCCGCTTCCTCTACATGCTTCCTCCTCTTTTGCAATTTGCATGGACAACGAATTGAATTGTTTTTTCCCTTTTTGGTGCCTCCTCTGGGACTATTGGGAGGGACGGCATGCGCCAATTTTGGGGCGATTAAAATTTGGCATGCCAAATTAACTTGATCACTTGGTGATAAGTTTGGTATCAATTCACAACCCGCAGTCCGCGCGACCAAAAAGCTCTCGATCGCCTGGTCGCGACAGTTCAGGCGTACGGAGTAGGCCGGTTGTTTGACTCGTTCCACGCCAAGAGCATCGCCACTACTCTCCTCCGTCTTACCTTACCCTCCAGCTGCTAACCTTGTGCTAGTGATAATGCAAACAGCCATTATTCAAGAACTGTAGCCAGACCAAACCATCTATATTAAAAAAGAAAAAAAGAAAAAGGTAGGTGCCTCCAACAGACTGTGATGCGGTCCGTGTTCGGCAAATTCAGGCGAGGCGAAGCTTCTGACGAGAATTCTGAAGGCAATGGAACGGGGGCACCTGCCTTTCATGATGTGGACCCGGGAACTCCGATATTTTCCGCTCGTACTCGCGGATTGATTAGTCCAAACCACCATGGCTTTGCTTAAATTCGTTTGAAAGCGACTCCCCCGGAACTCCGGAAGAAGCCAGTCAAAAATGTATTAGCAGTTTTCTAACTCATACAAACCCTAAGCTACTATACAATCTTTATTCGCCACACCCGGCAGATTTTAGGCTGCTAAACCATCTCATTTTCCACGATCATTAAGCTAATCTGGCTCGTCACTTTTTAGACCCAATGGAACAGTCTCACCCCTGCCCGGGAAGACGGGAGAAGGTCAGAACACGGCGTCTCTGTCCAAGTCCTTGCTTCTGACAGTTTTTTTCCATGTAAAAAACGAGTGCTTGACCGGGACAAAACCACCGAAATGCCATGGAGAACCACAGCAGATACCGAAATGGTAGTTTCAGCCCTGCTAAGCTAGGGCGTTTTACAGGAAAGGATTTTTTTGGGAAGGATATGTAGTCTTGAGGGTTTCTTCGATAAGAAATGGGAACCATCGTCACCCACCTACCAAAGAAACAGGCAAAACGGGGGAGCGAAAGAAAACGGAGCAAGAACACCGCCACATCGACATCTCCCACCTTCCTCGGGCTCCATTGGATTTGGGGAGCTCGGGGCGCCGGCCGCTGATGATCTCCGAACCGAGCACCAATCCGCGGCGAGGAGGCTCCACCGGGTAACTGGGGGCACGGAGCGAGGCGATGGCGGATGCCGGCGCGGCGGCCAATGTCGGCAGGAACAAGTACGCGGTTCTTGATCGGAGCGAGGAGCTGGACGGGCGGCGGAGGCCGCCTGCACCCGAGAGCGAGAGGAGGAGGACGGAGCGGTTCGTGTACGCCTGCGCGGTCTTCGCCTCGCTCAACGCCATCCTCCTCGGCTACGGTGAGTGCTTGCAATGACGCGGTGTGCCAGGGATCCGATCTTAGGGACAAAAATGTTGCCTTCCTCGTTTCCTTGCAAAACAAAATCCCGCGCCCCGTTCCCCAATAGAATCGTAGCATGATTCCGACAGTGATAGCAGTTTGCAATTTGTCGGAAATGTTTTTCATGCCTTCCACGAGAATTTCCTGATTTCATTCCGTACTCTACTAGCAACAAAAGTGGATAACTTTTGGAGATTCTTGGCAAACTTTCACATGACCCGAGTTGAGATCCTTAACTCTCTCTTTTCCTCGATGTTCTATTGTCCTACAAGTTGGATTTTGGTACCTTTCTGTTCTAATTGTACAAGTCAGCGTTTGGAACAAAGCTGATTGACCTTGCCATGGGTATCGACAATCAGTCAATCACGCTGGTCAGGAATTAACTCCTCTTGCTGTATAACACTTTTCTGATCTGAGTTTCCTGTTTTTATCTGCAGATGTTGGTGTCATGAGTGGCTGCATCATTTACATTCAGAAAGATCTCCACATAACCGAGTTTCAGCAAGAAATACTAGTAGGCTGTCTGAGCGTGGTCTCACTCTTGGGAAGCCTGTCAGGGGGACGAACATCTGATGTAATTGGCAGGAAATGGACAATGGGCCTTGGTGCAATTGTGTTCCAGTTAGGCGCTGCCATCATGACGTTTGCTCCATCATTCACTGTGCTTATGATCGGGAGGCTCCTAGCTGGAGTAGGCATTGGCTTTGGTGCCATGGTATCTGGAGTGTACATTGCTGAGATCTCCCCTGCTGGTGCCCGTGGGACTCTCACGTCCCTTCCTGAGATATGCATCAATTTGGGGATCCTCCTCGGCTATGTTTCCAATTATGCCTTTTCCGGTCTTTCTGAGCACATCAATTGGAGGATTATGCTCGGTGTTGGTATCCTTCCATCTGTCTTCATTGGCTTTGCACTTTTCGTGATTCCAGAGTCCCCTAGGTGGTTGGTGATGGAGAAGAGAGTTTCAGAAGCCAGGGCAGTGCTGCTACAGATAAGTGAGTCTGAAGCTGAAGTTGAAGAACGGCTGGCTGAGATTGAGGAAGCCGCAGGTCTTATGAAATCAATGAAATCTGAGGAGAAGGAAGTGTGGAGAGAGCTTCTGAACCCTTCTCCTGCTGTTCGTCGGATGCTGTATGCTGGCTGTGGTATTCAATTATTCCAACAGATTACTGGAATTGATGCTACTGTCTATTACAGCCCAACAATTTTCAAGGATGCTGGGATCAAGTCTGATCAGGAGCTTCTTGCTGCGACCGTCGCTGTGGGTTTCACCAAGACAGCGTTCATCTTGGTTGCAATTTTCCTCATCGATAAAGTTGGCCGGAAGCCACTTCTTTATGTCAGCACAATTGGCATGACTGTATGCTTGTTTCTCTTGGGAGTGGCACTTACATTGCAAAAGCATGATGCGGGGCTTATGTCTCCACGTATTGGGATCGATCTAGCAATTTTTGCAGTTTGTGGGAATGTGGCGTTCTTTTCAATTGGCATAGGACCAATATGTTGGGTCTTGTCATCAGAGGTATTTCCTTTGAGATTACGAGCTCAAGGATCAGCACTTGGTCAAGTAGGCGGTAGAGTGAGCAGTGGTTTGGTTTCCATGTCATTCCTTTCTATGGCCCGTGCTATATCAGTGGCAGGAATGTTCTTCGTCTTCGCTGCAATATCAGTTGTGTCTGTCCTGTTTGTGTACTTTTGTGTGCCAGAAACAAAAGGGAAAACACTGGAGGAGATTGAAATGATGTTTGAAAGTGGGGACGAATGGAGAGGAGGTGAAATTGAGCTTGAGGATACACAGCATCTAATACCTAGTACCAAGAAGTCTGTACCACTTGGCTGATATCCGTATTAACAAGAAGTCTGTAGCTCCATGTTTCAATGACAAGCCAACCTCACCCTGCTTTCATCATCTGCTGGATTCGAACTTCAGCTTCAAAATTGATCAGGCTGCAGTGAACTATGACCGACTTTGAGGACACAGAAGGGCATTGGTACTTTAATAGGCATAGGTGACAGTAGATTGATTATGTTGTTAGTCTAAAAGTTTCCTCATATTCTTATGTCCTAAATGGAAGATGGTCCACGTGTATGATGTTTACGACTTCCACAAAAGAATATACTTGCTAAAAAAAATCTTTCTACAAATCCCGTTCTTTTATATAGAGTGAATGAATATATTTCTTTCTTTCTTTCTTGTGTGCGTGTGTGTGTGTGGGGGGGGGGGGGGGGGGGGGGGGTTGGCATCGTTAGGATAAATGTAAAGTTAAGGAAGCTTGTGCTCATGTCAGATCTTCAGGTTTGTCATTCCATTTCCTGACAATCAATATTCCCCCTGTTCCCGTTTGGATAGTTGTTCAATACTACAATCAGAACACCTACAATTAAACCAGCTGGCATTTCTCTGAAAGAGCTTCAATTAAGATAGTTTCTGATACTTACAAGTTCAAAACCTCTGTACTATAGTATTCATTGCCTGCAAATAAGATGTGCACCATCTCACACAATACCAACCTCTCAATTCATCTATCTGCTGCAGCTGAAAATGTGCAGAATCTCCTGCAGCTACTCCTGCTTTACAAACATGGAAGAATTGCAGAACAGGCAGCTGTCTGAAATCAACCTGCCAATGACACTCCCCTCCTCCATTTCCAGCCTCCTGCTCTCCCTGTTCCATAGGTGAATGCCAAAGCTCTCGCCTTTGATGTTCTCCACCTTGGCCTTCACCCACCTCTCGTCTTTCCTGTCCTTGGGTGCAACGAACAGCCCGCCGATCTTGCTCCAGTGCACGGGGTAGAAGGCCCGCGGCGGTAGCACCGTCAAGTTGAGCCCAGGGCCCCGGTGGCGCAGCCTCGCCGCCACCCGGGACACCAGGTACGGCCCGTTGTGGCCCCACTTGCTCCCGTCGAACGCGGCGGCGAACTCGGCGATGAACTCGCGCAGCAGCGGGTGCGCCCTGTCGAACACCATCACGGCGTTGTTCAGCCGCCTCCAGTCGCCCGTGGCCTCGTCCACGGCCTGCGCGCCGATGACGTTGCGGAGGCCGGAGAAGGGCCTGAGGACGACGACGTCGGCGTCGAGGTAGACGCCGCCGTACCTGTAGAGCAGTGCGAGGCGGAGGAGGTTGGAGAGGTTCTGCCCAAGCGGGACGCTCCCGGGGCTGACGCCGCCGCGCTGCACCGCGCCGAGCCACGCCTCGGCGGGCGTGCCGTTCAGGAGGTAGGCGAAGTCCGGCGACGCGACGGCAACGCGGAGGCCGCAGTCGAGGAACGGCCTCAGCCTGTCCCTGCCGCCCGCGGAGTCCATGGTGTCTGAGGCGACGAGGAGGCAGGCGCCGCGATGCCACCTGAAGAGGCTCTCCATGACGAGGAGCTCGCGGCGGCCGAACTGCGCGAGCGGGGAGAGCCACGTCACGAAGAAGCGGGCCGCGCACGGCGCCGCGAAGAGCTCGTCCGCGCGCGCCGCGAACCGCCGCGTCTGCGGTGTGCTCCTGAGCAGGAGCTTGAGGAGGCTCTTGTTTCTCTTCGCGGATGCCTTCTTGCTGTTGCGGCCGATCTTAACAGCAGATGCAGGAGCAGCCGGCAACGGCGGCGGCGGTGCCGCAGCCACCGAGCCATGGAAAGCTTGCACGGTCTTGTCTGTGGACACACCAAGGCTGGCACCACTGCTACTGGTGGCCGTCGCATTGCGCCATGAAGGGGACGGCGGTGTCGAGGCATGAAAGGCCTGCAAGGTCTTGTCCATGGAGACACCAAGGCTGTCGCCACTACCGCTACCACTGGTGGTCGTTGCATTGCGCCGCGAAGGCGGCCGCGGGAGGAGAGGGCAGATGAGGAGGCTAAAGGTGGTGTGCGAGAGGAGGAAGACGAGGGAGAGAAGCAGGAGGAGGGCGGGGAGCGAGAGGGAGAGGAGGAGCAGGTGCAGCGGCCTCCGAGCCGCCGGCGGCATCGTCGTCGGACTCGGGAACGCGGGGGGAGCGACGACCATGGAGCTCGCGGCTTGCTGCGCGTTGGCCGCCGCTGCCGCCATGTGCACGTAAGCGACCTTGGCTTTGTGTACGTGAGCAGTCACCACGATCCGGTCTCCGCATTGTAGCGGGGGAAGGCAAGGGGCGCCGTTCGCATGAGCTGCCGCTGACAGGTTAAAATTAAGAGCACTTGCTACTTGCCACTTGCTAGTTTCAGAGTTTGTTTAGACTTCAGAGCCACTGGTGTGTGATGTCATTAGGATAGAGCTAGCGTTTACTTATCATTAGGATAATAACATGTACGTGCAGTGTGCCTAAGCTATATTCTTTCTTTCCATATATGAGAGGATTGTTCCAGTTGTGCACTTTGGGAAAAAAAATATCACAGCTTTTACTTCATTAGTATAGTCTCGATGACCTTAAAGCTTATTCTTTTGAGTCCCATGCACGTTCAAACGTAAGGCTACCTGTGCTAAGATACCGTGGGCACATGTTGAAGACCACAACTTGGATTTGGATCTCACGACGGTCAGCTTACGCAGCAGCAGGAGAACAGCATAGCATAGCTGATCGATCTGAGTGGGCGACACTTACACCATATGCAGGTGGTAGCAGTGGCATCCCAGGCTGCACGAAGAGACCTCTCCCGTGCCTCGGTTCGACTATTATGCTGGACTCGAGTTCCATGTGGTCTGGGGATATGTTATAAATGGATGATATTCTCCCTGCGGGTAAAGTGCAACACACGTCACAGTTAAATACACAGCAAACAAGGCAATGGTCTGACGGTGTGAAGACGGAAGACAAAAAAAAAATGCGACAACTGGGAATGGCTCCATCTCAAAACTTTTGTAAAAATGCGCATCAATTGTATAGACCTGTATTTTAGCTAGCTGTTATCATTGAGATCTCAGGAGCGGTTCGTTCACAGCACCAGAACTCTGCTTTTTCTTCAGTGTTTCAGCCAAGGAACAAAATTGGATAGGGTGGTAACACACTATGCCTGTTTTAAGTTTCGCTGTTTCAGTGATGCATATCCACTGTCAGCGGTCAAGTGGACCAAACTGAAGTGCAGTGAAGTAGTTAGAACAAGGAACTGGCATGATGGGATCAGGGTATAGAGAGAACATACAGATGTGCACTCTGCTGGTCTTCAGCAATTGCACCCTTCCAGAGTTCAGTGATGAGTTACCGATGTGAAGCTCCTAGGAGTCAGCATCCTGGTTCTTGTTGCACCAGAAACGAGTGTCTTCTCCATGCAACAGATAGAGCCGTCACAAGAGGTCTACCCACAAACACATACATACCTTAGGCTACTTTACCCTTTGGTTTGCAGTTTCTACAAATATAATTTGACTTGATGCAATCATGTCTAATTATTGCAGCTTATGTGACATACGTGTAAACTGATGCCGTAGAGCATCGGCTAACTGACCCAGTGCTGCTCAAAGTTCATAAGCTGGGAACCCAGATTCAAGGGGGTTAATCATATCTAGAAACAGATATGCCATTCCAGCCTGGCCTTCAAATAGCGAATATGGCTCATCACCACCGTGCATGATGCCTTTGCAATTAGCTTGATTGCTCGGTCAAGGAGAAAACAAGCAAGAGCTTTAGCACGGTAGAGGTACTCCTTTTTCTTCGTAAGGCGGTAAAGTGAGAGAAATGTGTAGCCATTCCCACTTATTCCATGACATATCCCAACTCTTTTGAGAAGCCCCTGATTCCAAACGACCTCAGCTGCATCTGCCGCTGCCTCCAAAAATTGCTCTTCTGGGAACATCTGAGAACAAATGCTTTCAATATGAAAGCTCCATATCGCAAAGAATAACAAGCAGCAGCACACAATAAAGGCTTCAGCTCATTTAAGATCAAAAAGGAAACCTGAGAAGCCTTTGCTAAGGTGAGGGAAACACCAGGAGCCCCATGGCACCAGTGCACAAGGCAATCATAATTATCTCCTTCGGTGCAAGGGTAATTCCCACTAGGGAAGCGGTTCTGAATCATGTATCGCAAAGTTCCCTTCACATGTTCCTTGTCATTTTCTGTCAAGTCCATGTCCAGCAAAACATGCATAATCCCTGCAAGACCATGAGCAGCACCCCAATATTTTTCACCATATCATTCATACATCAATGGGCAGCTTTTTGTAGACAACCTTCTACCATCTTTGATAATCTCTCCCACAACCATGTCCTGTAAAATTTAAGTTCGGTGAATTATCAACCAGCTCCAATGAATATGAAGAATGTTTAACTGAGGTATTTATGATTGAAATGCATATTTACTGTGGTGGTTGGCTGTATCGTGTTCTCACCAAGGTGTTTGTTTAGGAAGGAGCAGGTCCACAAATATCCAGCTTTTCCATATAAGAGCTAATCAGGGAATTTACTAGAAACTTTGATCTGTTTCAGGAGAATTAAGTTATTGACGGAATGGCGGAGAAACATCTGATGTGCTTAAAAATGCAATATTTGATAGATAACATGTCAAATTTATTAATCAAAATCTGAGAAGCCTGCTACAATATTTGATCTGTTTCAGGAGAATTAAATTATTTGATAGATTCTGAGTGAAGGATAATTTGTAGGTAATTCCTATACAGGTTGACTCAACCTAGAAGGGGAACCTTTACAGTCTGCAATCGAGTGGTGAAATTGCCATCTCATACACAAAAACTATAAAATTGAAGGTTTGTAATTTATCATCTGCACAGATAGGTTACATTTTCAAAGGACCCAGGGGACAAAAGGATAGTAAGCATAATATAGCACATCAAATGAGATCGCAATCTACAGTTTCAACAGAGTTCGGCCACCACTAATCACTAATGAAGTAATGTTCATTATGCCATATCAATATTCATCAGAGGTGAATCTACAGCTGTAGCATCCTCATGTCCTCCTCCTCAGTCAAAACGAGCGAGTTTGCCAAGGTTGAACAAGAAGAACATCAAACATCAATTGATCTAGAGAATCCAGTGCCACAACTCACAAGCAGCTGACAGGCAACGTCAGCATCATTCCATCGCACCCAGTTACCTGCTTAAACGAGTTCAGGTAACGCGCGACGGTGGCCTCGTCTCCGGCGTGCTTCGCCACCACCGCACCGAGCCGCGCAGACCCCAGCCCGTCCGCATATGAACGTCACGAACCTGCAGGGATCCCAAATCAACTCCTCGCGAACATATACTTACTCCTCGCCCGCAAGTGCAGACGCCGCGTCGCAAGCGGCCACGATCTCGGCGCAGGTGGCGAGGTCGGCGCGGTGTCCGGTGACCGAGTAGGCCCTGAAGAGCAGGAGCGCGGTGCCAAGCGCGCCGGTGTAGAGCGTGAAGTCCCCCGCCGCGCGACGCTGCTTCTCCAAAGTCTCGTGCACAACTTGACACGGCAGAGGACGACAAAAATCGTCACCACGCGAGCCGACGAGCGCACGGCAGCATGCAATCTAGGGAGCGGCGGCATGCAATCTGTTGCCTTCTGCTTGAGTTGGAGCGCGGCGTGGAGGAAGCGGGCGGCGAGGGCGGGGTAGGGGAGGGATAGGAGTGTATGGAGCGAGGACGAGGATGAGAGTTCGGCGGCCGGAGCGGGCGCGGCTTCTTCCTCGACGTAGCCGGGCATGTCGTTGGGGAAGAAGCGGTCGGCCATAGCGGCTTCCGGTTGGAAATTGGAATCCGCGGCCAGCACGGCGGTGGCGGCGAGGTGAGCTTTGATTCTGCCGGACAGCCGACCCACTCACTGCCACGTGGGCCCAGAATGTCTGTGGATGTGGAGGGGCAAACTGACTTGAGTTATACAAGTGACTTGATAAGCACTAGAAAATTGTTAAATCAGATTACATCCCAAAATCTATTTAGATTACATCTCGAGTTGTTAAATTACATCTAAAGTGTCAAAAAAATATTAATCTCACTTTATATGTGATTTGTGAACTGCGTTGTAGACTATACAGGTGAGCATGTTACTTGGAGTATACCTTTGATTCATGAATTATCCATGTATTATTCAACTATTTTAATCCACACCGATCAGACTTCACACTGATTCTAACATCATAAAAAAACCATATCCGTCATCACATCCTTATAATATCCGCTCATCCGGCAAAAAAATGGATTAGCGTATCAAAAAGGCATTATACTATTTTCCAACCTGATCTGATCCGCTTTCGTCCCCAGCGAATACCAATAACCACTAGAGCCTAATCTGATCTAGGTGTGTACAAAAAATGGTAATCTACGCAAACAGCATCGCTCTAAGATCCACTCAGTTCCGACATCAGAAATATACGGATTCGACACAGGTCAGAACACATCTCCAAGAGCTCTTCAGATCAGGTTACAACAGCAGTAGAAATCACGGATAATGGCCGCTTGAAGATGATGATGGTGAGAAGAAACCTGTACACGAACTGAAAACGCGACACACAGGCATCATCACGTACAACTCGTGCCCTCCCGCACTTGCAATTACAGAATTTTGAGGGGCTCTGCCAAGGTTTCCTGATTCTTCTCATGAGATTAAGAAGTGCATACTTCAGACTACTGTCAAGGAAAACGACTGTCGTCTCTAGAATATCTGCCCGAAGGAATCCTTTGCATTGTCTGCGAGAAATCTGGCTTGAAGCGCTTATTAAAATTGGGCGCAAATGACCTGTCCAAAGAGAAAATATTATAGAGCAAGCTTGCTAAGACTTGGGACGTTGTACAAGAACCAATATCCACCCTAAAAAATGCCAAGAAATTATGGTCTTTGATAGAAAGCTAACCCTCGAATAAATGGAAAACATAGACACACAGTACCAAACCATCACCTTGGAGATGCAGACTGTCTTTGCGCAAGTTGACCGAGCATGGATTTCAACGTTCCATAAGCCTCATCAGCAGCCTATTAAAAGGAATTATGTAAATGAACAGTTCAATAATGGAGGGTGTAGATGAACTGCACACTTCATTTAAAATAAAAGGCTCCCTTTTGTACAAAAACAACATGCTCATGCAATTTCTGTCATTTATCACATTGCACAATAGGACAGTACTTTTCGTTGTTTTCATGTCTCTTAAAAAGCAATACTTCAGTGGTTACTTTGATTCCAAACCAGCTAGTAGCAAAGGTTGTTTAATGTGCAAACAAACTTTTGACTGAAACAAGACAACCAGTTGCCTAATAGAGAGAAAAATCCTCCTTTGCCTAATACAAGTGAAAATGAAGACCCATGCTTATTTTTTTCATTTTAAGACCCCCAAGAACAAAAGAAAGGATTGAACTATTTATTAAATCTGCTTAAAACCTGCAGCTTAGCTTCCTCCCATGTTGCTCCAACTCCTTTCCCTAGGATTTGCCCACCTATTTCTACCTGAAAAACCAAACACAACTTCGGAATAAGAACAATGAGCTACAGTTAGCATGAAAGCAAACAAGATTCTCTGCTTAAGCCATCGGATCAAATTGAATCAAAAAGAAGAAAAACTCTTGACCAATGACAATAGCATACGACAAATCATGTACTATCACAAGGTTAAATAGTAGCAGGTCTACTTTCACTAATTGATCTTATAATATCAAGATTGTACGATGTACTAGACATACTATGTGATCATTTCATCCAGATGTACTGACCTGAGCACGAACTTCTTTACCTGCTGAACCATCTGTAGAAGGCTGAGATTGGAATACTAAATTATACCCTTCAACCGTACACTGCAATGTACCATAACATCCTTTAGTTAAAAGAGCCTAATTGTCCAAGAGCCGGTAATTAAGGAAGCAACTTACAAGCTCCTTGAGAGCAGCAACAGAACCACCAGGTTTTCTTAAGTCGTCGATTCTGTCATTCATATATCTAGACTCATCTGAAGTGCTTGCAATTGGTAACATATCGTCTCTATTGCTTCCTGAATATCTATGTGAGTTTGGATAGCTATTAAAACCATTCTCCTTCGCAACTGTCATCTTATCTGGGTCCCATGATAGAAATTTGTCTACAAATGAAGTTGAAGTCAAATATATGCATGTTTTATACAAAAGGAAGAGAGACTTATGCAAAGCTTTATGAGAAG
Organism: Panicum hallii; assembly: GCF_002211085.1. NCBI lineage: Eukaryota > Viridiplantae > Streptophyta > Magnoliopsida > Poales > Poaceae > Panicum > Panicum hallii. Next base: position 40,245,960 of record NC_038048.1, on the reverse strand, counting down.
ATTGCTGGATTCTGTAATTTCCACCCTTTCTTAGAGGCATTCTGTACTTAATTCAGGAAGGAAAAAGCAAGATTCTGAATACTATGATCAGGCCATCAAACAAAATGCAAATAGGTAGAAAAATCCAAAGACACAAACATTTAAGCAACCTTAGATTAGCGAACCAGAATGATAAAACTATTCCACAGTTTTGACACTTCGATCGGACCTCAGAAAGTCAGAAGTCAACTACTGAAAATAAAACTACCCATGACCAATCAAGTATAAAATATACTCCAAATGAAATATTACTATCCAAAATCAAACCCCCTGTAGTTCGTTGCCTAGCAACTCCAACTGAGAATAAAAAGAACGGAGGTTCGTCATCAATTCACCTGCCAGATTTCTTAAGGATGTATCAGCAGCTTCACACTGTGCTTCCTTCCTTGTTTTTCCAATTCCTTCACCTATTTTTTCTCCAAAAATCCAAACCTGAGAGGTATAACGGAAGGTTTGAATAGAAAATATAAGACAAGTATAATAGAGTGATTTGCAATCAGTCACAAAGTTAAACAGTTGGTAAAAAAAATTAATACATGCTTTGAGCTATAGATCAGCAAGGATCATGCACAATTTAATGTCTGCTTTCAAGATTACTTCCTGAAGCCCATATCAAGTTTCATAACTCCCAATATCTTAACATCCCCCATTAAATGATCCTATATAAAAATTAGATAGTAACATATTGTATCTACCTCAATGGAGAATTGCAACTCTGTCGTATCACATAAAGTTGATCGGTACTCCACCTAGGTGACAAATATGAGACGTTAAGATATAAGATAAAGAATAAAATAGCAATATGATTTTTCATCTTAAAAATACCTTAAATCCACACTTTACTGCAATGTCCTCCAACACACCCGTGATTCCTCCATATTGTACGAAGTATCTTCCTGATTCCATTTGGCTGCTTCTTTGTCTTGAAGAAGCATGACGAGTTGCTATGTCCTCGCCTTCACATTGCAAATCAAGTTTAGAATACTATAAACTAAGCACGCACCCAAAATTCCAAGAAAAGGAGTTGCATAATTTAGCTAGCAACAATAGGGATTTCAGCCAAACCATGTTTGACAACTAGACCACACAATAGAATATGCAAAATATAAGAAGCAGCTAAACTAACTCAGAAGAGGTAAACCTCAAGTTCCAGCCAAATACATAGTCTCTTCTCATTTGGTTTAGAAATTAAAACCAAAAACTAGTGAACAAACTAACAAACTTCATGCTGCTTACATAAAAGTGACAAAACAAAATACAAGTGCAAAGCTTGCATTGAGAAAAGTGGAAACACACATAACTCTAAAGGGACAGTTTGAGATGAGAGCCGAGTAGGTTAGCATACACTATGGTTCTTAAGATATGATAAGCAAGCACAAAGAAAGACATGCACTGTAGACTGTACAATATGCTCAACAGCTGCAACTGCAAGAGGAACACCAGAACCATCGAAAGTAGAGAAAAATATACCAGAAAAAGATCTATATGTTGCTGATGCATGGTTATGAAGCACTTGATGATCTTCACTGTGAAGCGGCTGCATAAATAAAGCATGTGTCACCATATCATCCACAGACACCTCATTAACAAAGATCAATTAAAAATTCTGATAAAAAAACAAACGATCACTAACCTGAGGAGGATATCTCTGGTTCTTATAGCTATATCTATCTGCAGATATAGGATTGTCCCCGACGGGGAAGTATGATGGATGCTGCGGTTGCTTCTTATCATAATGTACAGAGTCAGATTCTAAATGAAATTCTGTTGAAGCCTTGTTCAGGTTCCTTGGATTCATCTCCTCTAAGGAAAACCAATTTCCATGAGATTGCACTGGCGGTACTGAGACTTGTGCAGGAGGTCCAGCAGGAAATGGTGGTGCAGCTTCTCTTGTGTCTTGACCATGTTGTAATATGAGAAGCCTTCTCCGAGTGTCAGGATCCAACTCAGACTCAGGAACCTCACCCTCTTCTCTAGCTGGAGAACCTTGTGAAGGATCCACAAGACCAGATTGAGCAACTGGCTGGCTGAATGGAGGAGGCTGGGGAACATGCTCATTATTCGAAGGAATCATGCCCAGTGGTGGTGCTATTGGGGTAGATGAGAATGCAGGTGTAGCAAAGTGCTCTTTAGCAGCTACTGACATCACATGAACATCAGTTGTTATTGGATTCACAACTTGAACGCCGGAAGAAGCTTCCTGAAAAATTTTCAGACACAAACAAGGTGAGATGATTTAAGAATGCTAAAACCATTAGCAGTTGCTAGCAGATTTGAAGTTATTGGCTTACGGTATATATTAATACTTCTGTTAAGCCTGCACATTCGATGTACGAACAAAACCATAGGAAGCCGTTGTTAATAAATAGGAAGTTATTTAGCATTACCATTTGGTTGTTAGGTGCAAGAAGATGATACAAATAGAATAATGTCATACATAATGGGTTTTTCTTTTTGAAGAATTGATTGGATACTATAGATCAAACTTTCCCAAAAAAAAAATCTGCTGCAATTGCACCTCTCAGAATTTTGTAGTAGAGTTTGCAATGTATCTTGCATTCTTGCTAAAGAAATGTGCCCACTGTTGAGTTCCAGGTTATGCATTTTATGCTCATAAAAACTGTAAGAATTATAAGGTTGTATTTGCGATCCATTTTTAAGGTATAACATAAATGAAGAAAATCGCACATAAGTACTAAACAGTTACATCTTTGATATTCAAAAATGGATGATTTAACACTAAGAACAAATATCCTAAATGAACACTAAGCATACTGCAAGACATATTGTGCAGGAAAAAGTCTACTTAACTCCCCAAAGTATTGGTCTCGTCTACCTAACCCCCTGAACTATAATCTGTAAAACCAGATGTTGAACCCTCTAAAGTATTCAATACCGTCTAAATACCCCCTAAGTTGGTTTTGGAGGCAGTTTTGCCACCATGGCAAGTTATATGTATGATGACATGACAGCAAGTCAGCATATCAGTCCCATCCCTCTCACTTTATCTCTATTACACTCAGGTCCCACATGTCATATCTTCCATCCTCTTGTTCCTTTCTCTGTTTTATATCTCCTTCCCCCAATGATACTAAAAGAACAACAGATGTCACTCAACTGTGCTCCTAGCTGCTCCACTCACCAAGTCCCGCCACGTCTACGCTCACCAAAAAGGAGCATGCTGAGGGAGCTGTAACACGGCGATGGTGCCAGGGAGACACCAAAGATCAAGCAGACTACACAAGCACACTGAAAAAAGAAAAAATTACGCATCAATCAATTGGCTCGGAGCCAAATGGTGATGTAATTCTTCTACAGCGGCAATCATGACAAGCTAGACTACCCAAATCACATTATTAATTAGTTAATGAGTGGAGTTCGCGTCAGATCGACTTGGAAGTCCAATTGGAACCAGCTTCCCCTGGCTGACGCCGCATGCCTAGTCTCCAGCCTAGAATCCACTGCCATCTGATCCTCACCCTCAAGGCCTCAACAGCATGCCGTTCGTACAGTGCCCCCATATCTACCTGCATTCATGATGGCCTCGACAACACGGCATCAGCAACAACCACATGCTTATGTTGCCTGCTTTGAAGCCCTTGGCCTGCTGGCGTGTGATGACATCTAATTTGCGCATCAGATGGCCTACTGCTCTCGTGGTGCTGCCTACTGCCTGATTCATGCGCCAAACGGTGTCAGAGCAAGAAAACAAGGAACATAAAGGGATGCCAAGCGGGACCGGGTGTCTGAAAAAGGATGCAAGAGATGACCTATTGAGTTGGCGCCACATCATTGCCCGTGTCATGCGTTAGGGTGGGCAAAACCACCCTCAAAAGTCAAAACTGCCTTAATGGGTTATTTAGACAGAATAGAAACCATAGGGTGTCAAATATCTGGTTTCATACTTTAAGGGCTTATGCAATCACACCACGATAGTTCAGGGGTGAAATGAAGCACCATACTTCATTTCACACTGCATTCAATTTGATTTCTTATAATAGCACCATACTTGCTTCATCTCTATTAACTTCGAGAATTATGCATTGTAGCCAAGTATCCAGAACAAGGCAGTAAAAGTGCAAACCTTCATCCTCTTCTCAACCTCTGCATCTGCCATACCATCAAAAGCATGTGGATCTTTGTTTGCATTTGAAATTGCAGCATTCTCATCCTAGCAAATGGAAAATTAATGTTTCTTGGTAGAAAGTAGGCACTAGGTAGTCAATCTGAAGCATTTTCCTTTATGAAGTTTACCTCTGAAATTAAATAATTGCTAACATCAGGAGCAAAAGGAATGCCATCCATTTCATCCTCATAACGAACCTCACTAATCCGGGGTAGGATGCCCTCATCAAAATCTCTGCCAATAGAATATAAATCATAAGACTTATTCTTAGGCAAAAGATAGTACGGGACAGTTTGCTTGGAAGCAGATACAGGATAATGTCATGACAATTAATTACTTAGAAGATCATACAGACAGATATGTCCTTACTTGAAGAAACCACCCCTAACATTGCAAGCAACATTTCGGGCGACACAAAGAACCGGAATAGGGAAGTTTGCCTGGAAATTGAAGAAAAAGTGACAAGGAACCCTCAGTAACCCATAAAAAAAGATAGTTTTATGTTGCTATGAAGTAAGAATCGACCACTACCTCTGCCTGAGGGGCGTAATATGGAGCAAATGCAGGAACAACGTGAACTCTACGCTGATCCTTCTCATCCCAAACTCTCAAGCGGTCGTCAACAACAAGGGCCATTCCAGGGTGACAAGATCCATCATGGAATACATTTAGCAATGATTTTTTTGACCCTAGATGAGTAAATGTAGCATTAAACGTCAAAAGTCTGGAAAGATCACAAGAAATTAAGTCCAGGCACATGGAAATTCATAGAAGGGAGTAATACTATCAACAAACTTAGAGTTTAGCAGTGAAATTATGCTCCTGATGTTTGTATTTAAGAAAAAATGTTTAAACATACCAGATTTGACACAAACAAGTCTGTCAAGAAGTTGGACAGAGTTTATCAATTTTGAATCTGGATCAAGCAACCTCCACATTTCCAAAGCATAGTCCCTCTCAGCCATTGTGCACACATACACCTCAAAACGTTTGCGACCCCTTGCAATTAAGTAGCTCCGAAGGTCGTCCCATGCTGGTCTTAGCCGTACCAGGACACTAGTATCTCTTATCTAGAAAACAGAAGGGAAGCGAAAATAAGCCACGAAGTCAATTGTCATGCAAATGTAGTTGAATCAAAGCCTGGTAGGTACAGGTGTTACTACTATCAAAATAAAGTTCAGCTCTACAAGAGAAAAGAAAGAAAGTTTGAACTTTTGGTTAGCCACAAACCCCCATGTAACTTGGCCCTAACAGTATGGTAAGCCCTATGTGCTAATAAAGCATTCAAGCACATAAAGCAACTGTCTAATGAACAAAATAGCAACAATCAGGTCTGTGTATTATTTTCTTCTCCATGAAAAAATTATGCCAAGTAAAATCAGGTAAATGAGATGTCTGAAAATATATTAAATTAACTTATGGTGGTACAGTTCAGTTTAGAACATCATGCAAAATAAACTGAATAAGGCAATACATTTCTATGTTTGCCAAAAGAATTGTGTGATTAATAACAAAAAGTGGAAGCAACATACATTTTAACAGCACATGCTTTTAGAACAAAATTTTGTTTTGAACAGTTTTAGAGAAAAGCTGATGTTATGGGTTACGTACCGATGGATTTATACGTGTCAAGATAATATTTTTCTCTTGTAACCTTATAATCGGGCGTGTCATAGGTTGTTGATGATTGTCAGCTAAGGGTGGGATGACCTCGGATTGTACTTTATACACTTCGCCACCATCAGTAACCTGATCACTTTCTATATACTGCCTTAGTATAGACTTGTCATCTTGGTACCTCTTGATCTCTGCCAACATAGCACTAATGCGCTGAGGATCAGTCTCATTACCCAATTTTCTCTGAAGTGCATCTATCCTGTCTTCAAAAGACCGAGTGGTATTGGCAATAATTAATGTTTCATCAAGGTCAAACACAATGCCAAGACATCGAAGGTTCAACATGCTCAAGCACGAGTTATATAAGCCCAATGGTACTTTATATCCCCAAAAACATGCATGATTTGGCAAGTTCCTCTTAGAAGTCATCGCCACTAAGTGTATCTCTTCCGCTCCAAGTGGAAAAACCGCTGTCTGCAAACATAATGCATCAAAGGGAACAAGATCAAAAACAGAATAAATGTTTTACGCTTAGGGAATAAAGTGTGCAAACTTTGAAGCCCACGATGAAAGACATGGAATTTCACAAGGCACTTATAGCATATATAAAGTTTCCATAAAAGAGCCCTGCATATCAGAGTAACATGTGCGCAGTAGATATAGTATAGAAAACTGGTAGAAAGAAAATGCATTGTTCTAAATTTTTGAAGCAGGGATTAGATGAACACCATTTACATCTAAAATGTTAAAAAAAATAAAACAAAAAAATTCACAGTGACGATAAATTTCAATACTTCGAGGAACCACAGGGACCAAAATAATATTTCTTAATACATTTGAGCTCTTTAAAGAATATAGGTCCGATGAAATCCAGCAACATATTAACTTGCCAGTAGATGATTGCCTTGGACATTAATGTGTTCAAATTCGAGTAATGCTTCGCTCATTCCTCAAATAGCTCTGTGAGCATATGTGGAGTTCAGATGTCAGGATGTCAACTGCTGAATAACAGCAAATTCTTCATAACCTCCAGCACGTCTCAACAACCAAATGACCAATATGTCGCATTCAAGATCTCAAAATATATTTTGATATTTGCTCCATTTCCGAAATACGGAACTCTGTTCCTGAAACTCATCCATTGAGCAATCAGGCCAGGTTCTAATTTGCATGTTTCTATTACTTGAGATCAAGTCAAAACCAAGTCCATTGTCCACAAAACAATGAAATACGGAACTATTTGCATGTTTCTATATATGAAAGTGAATTCTCATATAAGTTCCAGTCAGTATTTTTAATCGAGTCACATCTTTGTCAAAAATACCAGTCCACAGATAAATAAAATTGTTCATGCTGAATACAATCATTAATGCAGTAAATATTCCAGGAATAATTGATTCACTAATTTCTCTTCTGCAAATTAAGACTCATTGTGTGGCTAAGGCTGTCCACGTAAAGTTAAGAGGTTCCATTTGTTCATTTATTCCATTAGTTATCTTTGCTGTTTCCTTGTTTCGGTGCCAGGAATGATTCACATGTATACCTTGTTGTCCCTGAGGCAAGCGGTGTGCATGGCGACGAGTGGCGGTGGGGGCTCGTCAGCCGTGGATGTGGGACTGGACTCCATCACGAGGCAACGGGCGCCGGCCGCGACGGCGTGCAGCACGGCGAGCGGCGGGCACCGCTCGCTGGGCGGCGACAGGCGGTCCACCCGGATCGCCCGCGCCCATGACAGGTCCGTCGTCAGGCCCTTGGGCCACAACTCCGCCTCCCCAACGGGGATGTTCCCGTAATAAACCACGGACTTGATCATGAATCAGATCGCACCGGGCGAATCAGATCCCAAATCCGAGTGGTTCCAGAGATACAAATCCTCGGTTCAGCAGAGTCTGTTGCGCACGTCCACGCACCGCGCGCGCACTGTCCGCACGCGCGAACAGGTTGACGGATCTGCGCGCCGGTGGATCTGTTCTGTTCGAGTCTCCAGAACCAGAAGGAATTTAGCGATAGATAGATGCGCGCGTGCTGCTGCGTTTATGGTGCTTCTTCGGATCGCATTCGAGTTCTTCGCAGATTACGGACGGATTTGGTGCCTCGGGGTGGGTTGAGGATGGGTTTTGCGCAGCTCGTGCTAAGCCGCGGCAATGGCGGCAGCGGGGACGCTCGGGGACGGGGGAGGAGAAGGGAAGGGGGCGGGGGGTAGGTGGCGACTTGCAAACCCTAGGCTGTAAGATATATGGGCATATGGGCCGAGCCCATAGATAATTCATCTTAAAGGCATAGTTGTAGACCAATACATCATGTATTAGTTCCGTATTACTTATAGACGAGGGCGTGAGAATCTTCCTTCATATATAAATACGAATCATCCTCCCTCATGGTATTACATACGGAGTCTTCTAAATTTAATAATTTCTAATGTAGCCCATGCAAGTTAGTCTTTACTCCCTTTTTTTTGCTGTGCCACCAGGTAACATCTCTCCATTCCCCGATGTTGGCGTACACCAAGAGCCGGAACTACTTATCCTTGTAATCCTATACTGGCAACTGAGTGAATAAGATTTTTAAGAAGTACCCTGTGTGAGTGCTTAAGTGTTTCGGTTCCCTTCTCCACCGGTCATTGCACGGTTCTATCGTCCGTGTGACTGTTCAAGTTCGTCACCACTCACCGTAGCTCGGTTTCCTCCTACATCAGCCATCGACTCCGTTCTCTTCGCTGGCTGTCGTGACTCGTCGTCAGCAGGAACACATTTGCACCGGTCACGAAATCTTCATGTACAAACACTTAGTACATACCTCGTGATCTAATTCGCTCTTTAATCATATTTTTTGTGATCATGATTAGATTGCTTGTGCTGCTCAATGCTACAAAATATCTTATATAGTTGTTTAAATCATGATTTATACTCATAATTTAATAATGTGGTTGCTAATTAATCCAACATATGTGGCATCTGATCCGAGCTCCACTAATTCATCGGTAGTGGCTCGATGCGGGTTGGGAGGGAGGAAGGGAGACCAAAAACGCTTTATTACATGAATGCGTGGAAGGAGCGATGACAAATAGTATAATTCATTCTCCTTTTGTATGTTATATATATTGTGCATTGTTCTTGAGAAAATTTGAATGCCTCGTAGGCGCGGTTTCCGGATTTAGACAATTGGGTCACCAAGTTGAGCTAGATGGATGGCCGGATGGGACACCAAGTTAGGGGCGATAAGAAGCAATGCGGATGATGTTAAGCAGGGATGAAAGTGTATGAAAAAACATAAACACAAGAGGTACAAGTACAACTATCGTATTGGTGTGGCAAGACTTGGGGAGAGTTGAAGAGAATTATTGTGGTAAATTAAAAATATTAAGAAATGAAAAATCTATTCGAGGACTGTTAGAGCGAGATATCTCCTAATAACGGTAGGCTTTTTTTGGAAATGGGGACTGCTTGAGATGTTTTTAGTTTGTTTTGAGGAGGATAATTAGTTATATAAGGGCAAAATTTGAAGTACTAAGTATGGCGGTAAAGGTTGTTCGTCAAGCTAAGCATAAACAGTGGCATATTGCGATGACTAAGATATACCACAATTAGGTCTCCCCTATTGTTTTCCTATTAAAAAAACATAAGGAAGTGTTGGGTGTGATTGACAAAAGATATTTATTTAGTAAGTAGTATTAATCAGAATACCCACCATATGCTCGTAACTAAAAGGAACCTTTGCTATTGTGTTCCTTTGGTGACTATAAGCGGAATTAGCATACCTTCCATTTTATAAAGTGCCTCTGGGGAATTATTTCTTTTGTTGTTACTCTCTTTGTTCGAAATGTATAACGTCCTAACAAGCATGAGTACTGTCATGAAAATATTTATAATTAGTAATAGCATATTATCAATATTATTGTTGCATAATGCATACTAGAACCATTTGGCCCATTACTCCATTTCTTGGGTCTAAATCCGCATACATTTACCAGCAGAAGGCGTTCTTTGGATATGCTTTTCAATGGTGACTTCTTTTGATGTACTCCTTTTCTCTTTCCCCTTTATATATTCTTTTTTCTTAAGGTGTTCGACCAAACCGTCTGACCTTACCGAAAGAGAAGAGCCCACCTCACCAAACGTTCGCGCTTGTGGGACCCCTGGATGGTTGGATCGGTGATGAGGCATTGAGGCCGACAAATTTGTTTGTGTGGTCCTAAAGATACAGTTCAGAGGCGTCAGCATCAGCACTGCGTGGCACAGTCCTTTTTTCTATCTTTTCTTTTAATAAAAGAAGTTGCAACATATAAGCCTAGCACAATCTTCCAAGTCAAAGGAAAGCATGAAAAAACCACACTGATTACCTTCGTCAAGCCAATTCTTGATTTTACCTGTTTGTTTGGCATCACATCAAACGATCTAGAGAATCACCGAAACGCTGTTCCTGATTCCTGATGGTGCACGAGAGACGGCCCTGTGAGCTTTCGGATCAACTTCGATACGCATGTCGATGAGATCACCCAAACTCGTGGGGAGCCGAATTTTTCTTTTCCCGCCGTGGCCGCGCCTCCGCCGCGAGCAAGATCGGCACTCGCCACCAAACATTTGAACAGTTGAAGTCCAAGGAAATGGAGTAGTTTTCTCCAGCAACCACAAGAAAAATGGACGTATACAGTGCGCAGACACCACGCGACACAACGGGAAAAGAGCATGTAGCAATGATCGAAAACAGAGAGTCGATAACAAGTTTGTTGGATAACCGGCAGTTCGACACCAGATATACATCAGAAATGCACCGGGCCAACCTTGTCCAGAAGTAAAGTCCAAAAGCTTCAGAACTCAAAATTTTTGCATCTCTTCCTAGTCCCTCTATTACTCCTATACTCATGTACCATTAACATCTCAAGCCTGCTATACCAGTACAACGAATTCATCACTCTATGCAACTCTTTTTTGCTTTTCTTTTTCTGTAGAACTGAGATTTCTTCTTACAAGAATATATAATAAAGGGTAAACATCAAGAGAAAATCTAAACTGGACTCATTGGAGAAAACAGCTGAAAAGATGGTGGCAAAAGATCCCAAGAGATCTCGCTCCAACCGGCCGACGCCTGTCGTCCTTCCCGGGCTCCATTCTCATATACAATTCCGGGCAAACGAATTCGCCGTGCCTCGACTGCCAGGTCGTAGGTTAGTTGAAGTTCACAAGCAGGTGCACCTAGGAGCGACAAAATCCCACATCCCAGACTGCTGTGCAAATCACCCAAATTTTCACCTATCTATACACAAAAATCACCCGGCTTGCTGCAGAGCAGATGCCGAGTCCAGGCAGCAGCCTCATAGCTACTATACTCGAGCAGGAAACCCAAAATTCTGAAATGTTCTGATCTGACCTCCACGTCCTGCCGTGACCATTACCATTCCCCAGGCGGACCGACTCGAAGCTTGACCAGCACCACTGGGAAGACTGGCACTAGACCGAGGGCTCTGCTTTGTTGGCGTCATGAGCTCTTCAGGCCAAGTTGCTCTATCACCACTGTGATTTGAACTGGTGCTTAGGATATTGCCACTTTGGGATTGGAAATCACAGGAAGCTTGCAGTTTCTCAGGGACAACATGCAACAGATGATGCTCGGATACACAGTCCTGCTCATCGTGCTTCCTGGAGTTTGTTCTTGATACCATTGCCGAGCCAGTAGATGGCAAAGCAACAGCTACTGTCACATCCTGGCAGTGGAAATATTCATAGGAATTGGTGACAGTAACATTCCCCTTGCTTCTACCTCGTTCAAGATTATCATCGTTTCTCCATATATACACATGGGAATCCTCACTTGCAGAGATCACATACCTCCCATTAGCAGCTAAACAGGCTGAGATTTGGCTGCTAGTATTTCGGAAACCTGAAAGAGTACAGAACAAGAGTCAAGAGCCCTTGTACTGGAAACAACTAGAAAAATTAAGCATCATTGTTTCAGGGGGAGAAATATATATGCATATTGGACCCATCAATGAGCTGATATAACCGTGTTATCGTGTTAAGTGAACACGAGGACCTATCACCTCAACAAAGTGGAGGCTGACAAGTGACAAGTTTTGTCACTTTGTTGAAAGCTAGGAGATGACAGGAGAAATGCAAAAACGCTACATGATTCAATCAAGGGAACAGGGAAATATCTTATAGAACAGCAGAGGATCGCAACATGATTTGATTGGTGTGGATCTACTGTAAGCCTATCACACTACAGACATCAGGATTGTAGCACAGCACATAAATCTTGTTAATGAAATGACACAAGGCTCCCCAGAGTTACTAGAGAAAAACACAGCACCAAGCTTAAGAGTAGCAAACCAGGAATAGATTGTTAACATGTAAAGAACCAGATAATTGGTACTATTGGTAGAAATTCAATTTCATTTCATAAATCACTTCTTAGAAGCAGAGAAAGACACTGTAGCAGTACAGAACTATGCCTTAAAAAAGGTCTAATATGATAAGCCTCCTACTCTTAGAAAAGTTCCCAGACTCAAATTTGATACCTTTGTACTTGTGAACTAGATTTAGGCCATCAACAACCCTGATTCTTGAATCTGCAGATGTAATAAGCACCCTTGAAGTATTTCCTGGGAGAAACTATTCAAGAAACTATTATTCAGTAAGACAGGGGCTTAATGACAAAAAAATTACTGTGCTTGTAAAGTATACACAAATTTGTTTCTACTAAGCACCTGAAACCCAGTGATTTTCTTCTGACTGGACTTCTTTTTCTTATTTTGCAGATCAATTTGTTTCTTTTGAAGAAGTCTATTATCTGATCAGAAAAGTAAAAGAAAAGGTAAGGTCAAAGCCAAAGAAAAAACATGGAAACATGACGATCATGCTACAGGTGGAGAGAGGTACCAGATGTATCATAAATATGGCAGCTGCCTTTATGGGAACCAATTAATGCACTCTTCAAATAAGAAAGAAACATGTTAGACCTTAACATGAAGATATTTAGACCAAAGAATGAAGTATGGATGATTAGAACCTGTCCATCTGGGGTATAGCAAGCAGCAGTGACCATTTCATGCAAATCATTCCAATCAACAATTTCACGGTTTTGAATGCTCCATATCCGGACTTTTTCATCCAATGAACCACTAATGAAGTATCTATCATCAACAGGGTTGAACTGGATGCACGTCACTGGGATACAGGTTTAACATAGGAAAATTTAGGATACTGCTGGCTGAGTGAGAAACATTACATAGTGCAAGGGGTGGATATCTCTTACCATAGTCACTATGTGAGAATGTTTTCAGACATGAAGTGCTCGAGATATGCCACAACTTCACTGTTTTATCCATTGAAGATGAAAGTAAGTACTGCAAAGCATTTGAGAAATGTGTTACATGGAAATTTTGTAATGACAAGAATCATAGTGGCTACAGGATAACCATAGTGATCTTTTTTTTTCTGTAAGGAGTTGGTAGAACTTTAGCAATCATAGTTTGTAAAGAATTTATGAAAGCACTGATGGCGAGAACAAGTCCTGATATGTAGCGAGCATAGAGAGGTATGGAGTATAGGCCATAGAGTACCGCTGTAAATCCAGGAATATATGTCTCGAAGTGCTAACTTAATGCTTAAGTCAATATATTTTATGCATCTACTCATGCATTTGTGCTCTTGGAGGCAACTGGTTGGTCGCTAATTGTAATTGAAATCCCTTCATAAATGTGACTAGTGAGGGGTAACTCAAATTTGCAAAACCTGATAAATAGTATAGTACTCTACTGAATCCTTAATGCAATGTGACTTAGTTTCAGGCTGTTTGGAATCTGACTAACAAGGATAAAATGTGTGTCCTAAGGGACCATAAATTGAGAGTTGAGACCCCACGGCTTGATGCAACATGACTTAGTGCCATATGGCTTGTTTGGCTGCTTCATGATGTTACATAAACTGTGAGCAACGAACAAAGTCCGTTTTATAGTTGTAGTTAGTTGATATAAATGTTTAAAAAATTGAAAACACATGACGAAGCAAGATACTACCTCCGTCCTAAATTATAATTCATTTTGACTTTTCTAGATCTGTATATATTGCTATGTACCTAGATGTACACTATGTCTAGATACATAACAAAAACTATGTATCTAAAAAAGCCAAAATGAATTGTAATTTGGGACGGAGGGAGTAACTCTTAATTTCTAGAAGTTCACACGCCTAGTCCATAAAATACTGTGGAACACATAATATTTATATTACTGCCTAAACAAGAAAAGAAAATGGGAGCTACCAAGTTACCAAAACTTAGAATCTTAAATATAAATCACCAAGGTGCTGAAAACTTCACCGCTAATGTGCAATTTGGTACTCAGTTACCATCATAAGACAATATTGTGCAAGCATTTTCCATGACTTGATAATGGTTATATGCTGAAAAAATCGGCAATATGTGCATCTAGATACAAAAAGAAAAAAACAATGGAGGAAGAACGCTAATGGTAGCTAGCAGACACAATCGCATTCATGCATTACAATCTATTGACTTAAACTTTGGCAGTCATTACACCGAAAATGCGTTAAACTATGTTGAGTCTTGGAGCCATGGCCAAGGCATATTTCTGTCCTGACATGGTTGGACTTGATTATCACAAAAAAAAATAGATGGCTGAAATAATAAGCTTCATAAAATTTTTCCATTAACATTTCCAGAGTAAAATAAACAACAAGAACTACGCAATCACTGTCTATTATAATTTTTATACTATTTATAGCCTGCTTCTAAATTTCAGCATTCATCAGGTTAATCGTCAAATATCAACTAGGGACAACTCTAAAACAAATGGCTATGCTAGAATTACCTGAGATTTGGACCAACAGAGATCAAGCACATCTTCTGAATGCCCCACAAAGGTTCGGATCGGCTTTTCTGACAATGCAAACACATGCTCTGGCACCATGAGCCGGTCCGAACTCACAGACCTCCGACTCTCCAAGAACCTTGCCCGACGCTTCTTCTCACTATTGCTTCCATCCAGACTGGCCAACGCTAATGTTGGCTCCAGCGAACCATTGCACACCATGGCAACAAAAGGATTGCACACCCCATTCTCCTCAAGTTTCCTCTCAAACTCGGACACTTCCCAGACATGGATCACGCAGTCCTCACCAGCACTCGCGAGGTATTGGCCATCTGGACTAAACCTGATGCTCCAGATGGACCCATTGTGAGCCTGTATCTCCTGGTTCATGAACAGACCACTGAGTTCCTTGTACGACTTTCCATACTGCCGGACCTTAACGCGCACCGGGCCATGGTGCACGGCTCCGGCACTGTCCTGGCTGTCATCTGTGGCTGAGCTGGACCGGCGGCCGCCTTTCTCCGAGCATGTGTCCTTCTCGTCGCTGCTGCGGCGGTCGCGGGAGCTGACCACCATGGAGCCAGCGACGTTCCGGATGCTCCGAAGCCAGCTGCTACGCCGCCTGTGTCGCGTTGCTCCGTTGCTGGAGCCGGAGTTGGACCTCTGGATGGGGGTGGACGGGTCGTTGTTTGAGCCGGAGTTGGCAACATTCTCGCGTCGCATGAGCTCCTGGACTATGGGCGAGCGGCCGACGCAGAGGTCAACAAACTCCTCCATGGTGAGCTGCCGGCCCGTGCCGACCTCGCGGAGGTCGAACTCCTCCTTGACCACGAACTCTCTGCCGTCGTCGAGGTTTCGGATTAGGCACCTCGGGTCGGCCTCCTCCCCCTCGGGCGTGGCCTCGGAAGAGCCCGACGACGCCTGGCGTGACCGGGCCCCCAGCGGGGGCTTTGTCGGGACGGCGCCATCTGATCTGGATCGGGAGATGGGCGAGACCGGCGCCGGGCGTACGGGCCCGTCGTAGGAGGCCGATCGGCCCATCTCGAGGCGCGCGAGGGCGGGGTCCCCGGCGAGCCCCATCATCTGGAGCAGCCTCCGGCGGCGCTCCTGCACGGGGGCCGGCTCGGACGTCCACACGTCGAGCGCCGCCGCGGCCGCCGCGGCGGAGGCGCCCCCATCCCGTCGCCAGCGCGGGTGGTCGTGGTCGTCGTCGTCCGAGGCGGAGGTGGAGGAGCAGGAGGAGGAGAGCACGCGGTCCCGCGACTCGTAGAACACCTCCTCCTCCTCTTCCTCCTCCCCGCCGCCGGCGCTCATCTCCGCGCCCGCATTGACCGCGGAGCCCGGGGCAGATCGAATGAACACGGCGCCGCCCACCCGCGGGGGAATCGACCGGCCGGCACGCGTCGACGACGCGGCGGCGAGGACCGAGGGAGGAGCGGAGCGACCGCGACGACCGCGCCCGCGCGCGGGGGGTGGCGTCAGATCCACCACGAGCACGAGGCCCGCGACCGGTTCGTCGTCGGACGGGCCAATCGCGACGGGTTCCTGCCCCGTGCCGCGCGCCTGCCTCCGCCCGTGTCTGCGCCTGCGCCTGCCCTCGTAAAGTGGTGGTTGGCGCTGGTGCCGTCGTCGTTGTTATTGCGGTGGTGATGCCACCACCCCCTCCCCTCCTTCCTCCCCCTCCCCGCCGCTGCGTGCGTCGTTGTTGGTGGCGGTGTTTACCAGCGGCTACTGTTTACTGTCGGGTTGGCAGGCGGTACAAATCGTCCTCCCTCCCCATGGGCAGGGACGGGGGACGGGAGGGAAGGGAAGTTAAAAACCCGGCGGACGCGGGGCCCAGCCGTCAGCCGGAGCCCCCGGGCGCGACAGGTGGGAAAGGGTAACCGCTCCCCCCTGCCGTTTCGGGGAAGTGGATTAGTGCCAGGGGCAGGCCGGGAAGGCCATCGGTTTTCCTTTTCTTTTTCTTTTGGGAGAGAGAGAGAAAGAGGTGAGGTGGCTTGCTGTTCAGGCGTCGGCGCAGCGGGGGTGAGTACGGGAGGCGAAAGGAGGCGTCCGACGTGCGCCTGGGTTCTTTTTAACCTTTCGGTTGCGAGGAGATGCCTATCGCATCGCATCTCCGGCCTCTGCTCCTCTGGTGGTGGTCTCACGCCGTCGGACGCTTTGACGACGTCATCTGTACCCGAGTCCTTCCGTCCACCCATGGGCTTTTGATTTGTCGTCTTTCCCGTTTTTTTTTCCAGAAGGTGGAAATGACTTCTTCTTCTGGGCTGGCGAATTGAAACTGCGACCGGGCAGCAGGCAGACAGTATCTGGGTGAAGGTGTCAATGAAGCCCTCTTTCGTGCAAGAGCTGCTCGCACAATCGCTCGCACTTGTAGAGATGAAGATGGTGAGCCCAAATCTTTCAGAAGGAAGACGACGACGGTGAGCCAAAGCACGTAAAATTTAAAGAACACGCACAGGGCGCCATGTGCCACGGCTAGCAGATTGGCACCACATGCGGCGTGTCAGGACCATCGCGCAACAGTTCACCAAGGATGCACCCCAAGTCTCCCCGCGGCCGGCCGGCAGGCATCCGATGCTGGCAGCGCCAGCACGCCGCGGCGCCTCCCACTCCACCACCCCTCCCGTCCCTCTCAAGCCCCTCCCGCCAGCGGAGACCACGAAGCCTCAGGCGGCGACACACGCCCAGCTCCCTCCCCCGTCCCCGTCCCGCTCCGCGCGGCGCGACGGCGCGACGCGACGCGACGATTGACTCCGGGAAGTCCTCCGAACTGAACGCCCCCTCCCCGAGCGCGTGCCGCGCACCCGCAGGCGTACGACCGCTGCCGCCGCGCCGCGCGGTCCCGGGGATGGCAGTGGCAGGAGGGGCGCGCGGCGGCACGCACGCATCTGGTGTCCCTTCGGTCCCTGGCGCACGACCGCGGGTCGCGATCGATGGGTGGGCGGCGGCGGATCGGCGCCGGCCGCCGAGCCGCGCGCCGGCGCGCGCGACATGATTGAGCAGGGCGCGCAAGCGCAACAGCCAAGGCCACCGCCCCGGCGCGCCCAAAAGATGGCTACGAATCGCAGGCGGAGGGCGGACCACCGTCCCTCGTTCCTCCGGCCGGGTCCCCGCGGCAATTACCCGCGCTGTCGGAGCAGCCAGGGGCAGCTGGGATGTCCATGCTACTAGCTGCTGCCCCTCTAGCCCCAGCTAAAGATGCTCGCTTATC
Source organism: Panicum hallii (assembly GCF_002211085.1). NCBI lineage: Eukaryota > Viridiplantae > Streptophyta > Magnoliopsida > Poales > Poaceae > Panicum > Panicum hallii. The sequence goes on along the minus strand of NC_038048.1, from coordinate 40,228,137 downwards.
CCGGGATCACTGTTCCGGAGCGCATACGCGCACCGTACTGGCGTACGTACAGAGAAGCCAGCCGACCGTCGCCTCTTCCTACAGGCGATCCCCGTACGCCCAAAACCCAGCCAAAAAAAATAAAAACAACAGCGCGTGTCCATGTCTCCTACGCATGCACCGGTCACTGCCCACGGATGGCCGCCATGATTTGGTGGGCAGGTTAAGGGACCCGAGCTGATTAATTAAGCAGCTTCTCGTGGGCTCGTGGCACGCAGCGTCTGGCCAGCTCGGCGGAAAACGACGCGGTGAAAACAAGGGTACATTAGCGAGCCCGGACGGCGGTGCTGCGTCGCGGGTTTTGTCCGTTTTGCCCATCCATCCATCCATGTATGGCCGGCCTTGCTCGCGCGATGGCCGACCGGCCGGCGCGGTCTCTCTCCTTCCGGTGAATCCACACCCGCCGCCATCCCTGGTGTGTATGGCTCGAGCACCACGGATACAGAAAGCTGGAATCATTGCGGCGCAACAAAGCGAGAGCCCATACCGTCGGTGTTTTCTTCCTCGATACGGCCACCCTTTTTGTACATGTCCAGAAAAGGACCGGGCAGCGAACAGGTGCTGCGACGCAAGGGTATTTTAGCGAAACGGGGGACAAACAAACGGCTCCCAGCAGATTGTGATGGCTTCTGAATATTGGATACCCGTACCCACCTTGGCCACTTTACCCCTTTCCTTGAATCATGCCTTCTTGTAGACTCTGCTGCTCTAAGCAAACAAAAGCAAATCCCTGAAGCTGATCTCCAACATCCCGGAAGAAAATACCTGCTGAGTGGTGCTCACCAACAAAGTCAGCACTAGCAATGTCCTGCTCGTACCTCTTTTTTTTTTATTCCAGCATGTGAACCGAACACCACTACTTAAACCCCGTCTCAAGTCGCGCACGTGACAGGGACGATGCTGGGGAATACATTAGTCGTCGCAAAAGCAAACCCCCAACGTGCTAGCGATATAGTATAGTCCTCTTTAGCTCTTATCCTGGGATCTCGTACTATAAGTTTAGAGCACAGGAGTTTTGACTAACCAGAGGTGGTGCTCTGGTGCACGATGACATGACCGTAACTCTTAGCGCGCACTAGGTCTAATCTAGTCCAGTCCGATGCCACTGGCCTGGTGACCCGTGAACAAGACTTTTTTGCCAGCAAGGGAAGGCCGACAATGGATAAGATGGGTGTTTTGCCACTAGGGCCGTCATTAGATTAACCCAAACAGGCTTACAGCAGCTAACTCTGCTAGCTGCTGCTAACAGCTTTTGCGTGTTGACAAAAGTGGATGGAGGGTGTACCGGAGCAGTAGCCCTGCTCGGGGGGCAGGCCGGGGAAAGCCTAGCGCCCGTAGCCCGCGTCGGCGGAGGGTGGTACCGGCTGGAAAAGCCTGAAGAGAGCCCCACTGAAAACATGTGTCCCCGTCAAGGCAGACGCTGCTGCTGCCGCCGATGGCTGCTGGCTGGCTGGACTTACCGCCGCGGTCCACGCCACGCGCGCGCATACGGAGCAGATCAGCAGAAGCTAGCACACCGCGCGCGACGCATGCCGCGCCACGGTGGCTTGCCCTGCCGCATGCGTGACCCGTTGCCATCCCCGAACAGTGCCGCGTCGCCGTCGTCGACTCGTCGCCCCGGCAGACTCCGAGCGCTGCATGCCCGGCGGTTGCGGTTTAAAGTCGTCTTCTGCCCCAGACGGCACAGGGCACATGAACCTCGGAGAGTGTGAGAGAGAGAGAGAGCCCTCCTGAGACTGCTGAGAGAGGCGCCCGTACGGGCCCGCCCGTGCTTTACCGCCAAAAGTCCAAGAGCTGCGTTACAGGGGCGTGGTACGGCGCTGTTCGCCGGCGGATGCCGGCTACCCGACAGCTCCCCTCATCAGTAACGCCTCCGCCGCGCCGACGGCTGAGGAGCACGGGCGACAGCAGGTTCCCGAAAGTGCAAAGCGCAAACAGAAACCGGCCACAGTGCGCGGCCATCACTGCTCCGTCGAGGCGATGATGCATGCATGCCCACAGTAGTGGCAGCTCTCCCGACAATCATTTTCCGAGCTAAGCAGGCCATTTGTGTCGGAGCGAAAACGTGGCGGCGTGGCGCTCGGGCTACAGTGGCGTGCCTGCCTTCCGAAGAGCCGCGGCGCTTCGACTGTCCCGGGACGGGGAGGCATCGTCGTCCCCGCCAGCTCTCCGATCGCGAGCGGGCAGGCAGGGGGCGCCATCGGCTCGTTCCGCTGTTCCAAGTCACTGCGCGCGCTGTGCGAGCTCGTGGCGCGCTCGCTCGACCACCAGGTGCCATGGATGTAGAAAGCCTGCTGGGTTCTGGGCTTCTGGCGCTGCGCTCCGGCTCGCTGCGGCCGATCGCCATCCTTCTGGCGTGGCCTGCAGGTGTCGGTCTGCGCGTAATCCTTCTGCTGTGCAGTTCTTCAGCACGCTTCTGCGTGGAAAAGCATCCTAAGCTTTCAGATATCGCCACAGCAAACCTCATGTGACGACCTACGGGCAATGCGTCGCCAATATTTTACGCACGGGACAAGAGTACGCAGTACGAACGATATGGATCTCGGGACCATGCGCGCCATGCTCCACTGTAGGCGAGAGCATATTGCGCCATGCGGAACAGGCACCCTCCGCTGTAGAGGATAAAAGCGGCCGGCCGGTCACTCTGGCAATCGATGATGCCTCCCTCCCCTCGTCGCTTGCACGACCGAATCATGGGCCCTCGCCCTCCCCCCGGCAGAACGTTGGTTAGGGAGGCGCCCCCCGCGACGTGCCGGCCGCCGTGTGTTGGTCTGTCGAGAGGAGCCGGAGACATGCGTGCCGCTCGCCGCGGCTTTGCCGAATGCCGATCCGTGCGCTTGCCGCTCGATCGACAGGGCGCTTGCTCATGTGCATGCGCGGCCGGACGGCCGGCAACAGGCCGCGGTCGGTCGGTCGATCTCGTCGCGCCTCTTTAGCCGGCCGGGCCGCGCGCGCGCCAGCCAGGGATCGGAGACGCGCGCGGCGCCGGAGCAGCCCCGGGCGACGTCGCAGGCCATGGACGCGCTTCGTACGGCCGGTGCTTTACCAATCGCCGGCCGTACGCCCTGCCGCCTCTCGGTCGCTAGCGGCTATCTCCTAGCTAGGCCACAGCGCGCCAGCTGCGTGCCTGCCGGTCTCACCAACCGTGCATGCAAGCAAAGGGAAAGAGGGTGCGCAAAGCCACACTTGACCTAGAAGGCCGGGCTTAGATATGTGATAGGGACATTATAGGACACGCGTCGGGTAAGCTAGGCAGCTAGGGAGGATTAGTTGGACCGTGAGGCCGGCAGGGACGTACGAAAGGGATCCGGGAAAGACCATGGCGCCCGGTTGGTGGCGTGATGGAGCTAGCTTGGTGCCCCGATACTTGGCTTAATCGTGCTCTCCTATTATTGATGGACTGCGTGCTCGTATCCGTGTAGCTAGATTACCACAATTAGGTGTCGGCCGGTTATATTAGCTGCCACGAGATCGCCGGAGGATACACGTCACCGTCACGGGGCGCGCGAGTCATGCGTGACGCGGCATCAGCTACGTGACCGTCTCGCGCGCCGTACTAATTCCGCTGACAGACACCTGGGCTCTTTGTTTGTGGTTTCAGAAGCTTCGCAGGTGACAGGTGGCTTCTGCGTGTGCATCAGGTGCTACGTACTCAGGATTAGCTGGGCTCGCGGTTAGCGTATACGTGCAGCGGGATCGGAGGACACTGAAACTTTACTCCGGCAGCCGCTAGCTCAGCTAGGCGCTGTATTACGGTGGACCTCAAAAAAGGCTCTGACCTCCGCACCGAAGACCTGTCCCTTTTGCCGCCGGCGGTGCTCGACCCGGCCTCTCGCCATAACGGCCGCCGGATCTGACCTTTCCGCGGCTACCTGGTCGATCGACCCGCTCTGACCGGCGACTAGCACCGGTACTCCACCGATCCGTGATGGCGCCCTGTCAGAGCAGAACCGGGCACGTCCTCGACCCCTCGAGGAAGGAGCAGCGCGACGCCACATCATGGGACGCAGAGGCAGCCACTCGCTGCCGGCCAGCCCCGGGCCGGGGCCGGCCGGCCGGACGGAGCGCCTCCGCCGCATTATTGTACCGCCAAGGGATCACGTACCGCGCTCATAAAGGTGGCCAGAAACCAACGGACGGACGGATCGATCCATCGGCCGGCCACCACTCTTGCCAATAATTCCCCGATCCGAGCGCATGCATGCACGCGCCCGATTCCGAACCCCTCCCTCCCCACTCCGCTGCGCGCGCGATCAGATCCGGCACGGCATGGGCGGGGTGCCGTACGCGCACCGGCTGATCGATCGGCCTGCGCCCCCAGCAGCGGTACGGAATCGGCGCTGCCGCTCACGCACGCGCCCCCGCGGCATGGCGCCCGCTCCGGCACGGCACCGAGGCGGGCGTGCACGGCCCTGCCGCGCGCGCCCGGCCGCCGATGCGCCGCCGCGGCGTGGCGCGGCGGCGAGGCCAGATTCGTGGATCGAACCCGGCCGTGCGTGGCGCGAGTAAAAGCCATCGAATGATGGGGGCGCTGCGGCGAGCCCGTCCGTCCGTTCCCCGTGGACCGGGCATAGGCTTAGGTGGCGCGCCCACGGCCCACGCCGGCCGGCGGCATGGATCGATCGCATTAACGCCCGCGCGCCCGGTCAGAACTCAGAACAGAAGTGGTCGATCAGCTAGCCACGAGCAGCTAGCTACCCGATCCGTCAGTGCTAGCGCCGAGGACCGGCCCGGTTGATGGAGTCCAGCCAGCGGCTGCGCACCCAACAGGGCCTTTAGCTGCGGTCCTGGACGACGTAGGCTCTGCTCTGCTACACGAGATCGGACCCCAATTTTTTTTGGCAGGTCTTTAAGCTCGCGTACTGCTCTTCTGTTCTGGTCCATGGGCTAGGTAGTAGTAGCGCGTACCAGCTCTAGCCCGCTCGTTAGCTTGAAGAAAAGAATGACGCATGGGTACAGTAGCACGTATGTGTGTACGGTACACTGCCGTGGATGGCCATTGAGAAAAATCGACACTGCAGATTGATCCTCGCAGTCACATGCGCCGGGTTTGTCCACGGACTTCGGAGGAGATGATCTGCCGTCGCGTTAATGCAATGCACATGCCTGACCAAGATACTTGTTGGCCTACTCTCAAGTCTGAATCACCCATGTATTCTTTTTTTTTTCAGACGACGGATCTAATTTTGTCACGGAATCTGCACATAGCTCGCAGGTGCTACGAAGCTACGGAGTACAAGAAGTTGATGAATCTCCATAGTATATATAGCTCTTGACTTTTGGGAAGTTTCGGTGAATCGGTTTTGGGCGGTTAAAGCCAACTAATTCAGTATTTTAGACCACGACACGAATTGGTGCATGTTTTCCTCGTTGGATCAGCTTTTTTTTTTTGAAAAAAAGGGTTTCATAAAAAACTTCTTTAAAAAGGCAGGCGTTACCACATTTGACATGCCTGTAAGGCTGTAAGCCTGTTGATAAGCAGCGTGCATATAATTGCGATCATCAGTGACCATCAGCGAAGCATGCCTCATGCACGCGCTCGACCTCCTGAATCCTGATCGTGCCACGGAACCATCCAGAGCAACTCGCGGGGGTCGGCCACGGGCCACCCGCGTCCGTTCCAGAACAGGCAACCTGTTTCGAAAGCGCACACGCACGATGGCGCGCATGTGGCGTGTATGGGCGATGGCCCAGCAGCTCCCTAACACGTCCATAAATTCAGAAAGGGGCGAGCAGTGGAGCAGGAAGCTAGCAGCAGAGGGGCGCGCAATAATGCCCGGCGATCTCACGAGCACCACTCCCACCACTCCTCGAGCTCGACGCTCGGACGATGCTGGGTGCCGACCGGTGCGTGCGTGCCTTGCCTGCTCGGGAGACGCCGGGGCGGCGTCGTGCCGGTGATCTCCCTCCATGCCCGTCCATGTCAGTGCGTTTAGGGCCCGGAAAGCCACTCCGCAACCGCCGCCGAGCCCAGGCCCTGCTGCACTATTGCGAGTGATAGCGGCGCGTGGGGCGGAGATGAGCGGAGCCCAGATGGGTGGGGGTGTCGACGGTGGCGGCGTGGCGGGGAGGTCGCCCATGTCCGGTTGGCGGTTGCCGACGTCGCGCGCTGTGGCGGCCACTGGCACCATGAGGTGCCTGTTACTGTTACCAATCCTAGGTGCCAGTCAGATTGGGCCGCCACCTCCTGTTGCTTGCCCCGGCCAGTTCTTTTTCTGTACATGCTTTTTCAAGGAACCTTCTCGTACACATAGTGTTCTTACATACAAAAGCATATACTTTGATGCAGCTTTAGCTGGGTGCGAAGAAAAGATAACCTGAAAGTGACGGTGACTGACGCACCGAACCGAAATCCGGAACGCTGCCGCGCCAGTCGGAAAGCGAAAGGTTGTCTTGGCATCAGCTGCATCGTACTGCTATCGCGTGCTCGACTTGCCAAACCAAACTGTTCGAGCGAGTACTACGCTGCTCAAACTGTCGTTAGGATGGTCCGTATGTAGGGACGCCACGACAATCAGGTTTCTGGTGCTGCGCTCTGCGCTCGCCGGTCACTTTCCCCGTCCCGCCCTGTTCACTGGATGCACGGCGGTCGTGCGTATGCTGGGAAACCCTGTTTTGCCGTTGGCCGGAGGCTGTTCTCGCTGCGAGACAAGACTTGTGATGCGTGACATCGGGTAGGTTCCTGGCTCCGGCAAGGCCTCCGGTGGCAATCAGAGGCCAGGGCTGCGCTGACGGTAGTTGCCACTGTGAAAACATGCCCAAGCAGCAAGCCCGGCGAATACGACCATAGATAGCTACATCCGCATGACTGCACCAAGAGAACTGAAGCAGAGCATTCCTGCTCATTTCTGAATTCTGATCACATAGGAGTACTGCAGGCACTGGCCCGATTTCGCATTGCGTATTTTAGCGACGACGCGAAACATGCCGAGTTTTACCCGCATGTACCACGCAACCATTCAATGTGACTCCCCCAGTCCACCACAGTTGAGATGATTGCGTGCGCTAGCTCAATGATTGTGCGCGCTCTGTTCTTGACTGCTCCATCCCGGGCGCGGAGCGAACGAGACGGGCGGCGGCGGCAAGCGAAGGAACTGCCGCGCGAGGGAGACAGAGATCGCGTAGGGCGCCCAGCGGCGGGATCCTAGGCTAGGCCTATAGGCGTGTCCGGTGGTTGGTCAGCTGTAGGGCTTAGCCTTTTTAAGGTTACGTGGTGGCTCAGGTCGAAGAAGAGGCCGTCGACGCGGCGAGACCACAGGCTCCGGTCGCGATTCGTGGATGCTGGCAGATTGGTGAGGGGCGAGCGGCTCGGCGCGTGGTGCTTGGACCGGACCCCAGCCGCCCGAGTGAGGTGACACCGCTGCGCGGGGCGCGGAGCAGGGGGATGGGGCCTCTCGCTGAACGCCGGCTCGGCGCGGCTGGATTCTGTGGTTCAGTTTTTTTTTTACCTTTTTTTTTTGTATGTGTGAAAGTCTGTGGTTCCGGTTACCAGGTACAGCCCCGTGGTTTGGCTTACTTCCTGTCGGTTTGTTTTGGAGATTTGCATGGTCGTGAAGGCCGCGATCTCACGACTCCTCGGCACTCGAGCTTCATGTGCGTTTTAACAGAAAGAAATACTAGCAGGTTGACAGGGAATTGGTGGACACTCTGCTGACGGACTGTTGCACATGTCATAAACGCGGATTGTATTTGCCTAGAAATATATTCTCGTGAAATACATTTTTAACATGTTTAGGATTCCTACTAAATGTAATTTTTTATTTCTTATAAGTACGACTTAGTTTATATGATCGGAGTGAGCATTTTGCATAGTTTGCTTGCTCATGATCTAAAAAAACATGGATTAATTGCTCGAAAGATGTTCTTTCATGTGAGACTGGACAACCGCTTCCCCCTGTGCAATTCCTCCCAATGGGCCTTTTGCAAGGAACCCACGGGCCCTTTCCTGGACGTGGATTTCGTATAGCGGGCTCGATTCGACGGACTTGCCTTAAAGGCCTGCTCCCCACGCCACAACCTGACCCATACCTTGTTGGTTTGGACCCAGTGAATCTCCAGGCCCGCAGCCCTGCAGGCTGAAGAATGGCCGCGACCCATTCGGCTAAAGAGGACTCTTCTGAATAGCTGATCACACCAGCGCGATTAGGGGTGTAAATTGGTGACCTTTAGATGAACTTCCAATCCCTTTTAGTTTAAATATTTTGAAAAATTAGCACAAATATTTGAACTAAAGAGAGTTGGAGATTCCTCTAAGAGTCACCAAGTTGCACCCCTAAACGCGACCATGGCACTCGTGGCTGCTAGCTATCAACATGCTACTTTTATTTTGGTGATATACCTGTCCTATATCATTTGTCCAGAAAAAAACTGGACTACTTGATCATGGCATAAAGGTATCTCCGTATCTGTCAGACTAAGCCTCTCCAAAGACTGAGGGCCGGCCATCAGGATCCTCCTCTCAAAAGGATGTCCCTTTGGATCCTCGCTCTCCCCTGCAGTTAGAGGGAAATCATTATGAGGCGTCACATTTCCTTAGCATTTCGCTTGATTGCACAATTAGTATCGAGCGATCGTACATGTGCCGTTCAAGCCAATCAAGTCATTGTTTACCATCCGTGCGATATGATGACGCTGATCATATCTTGTTCGGCGGACGGGAAGGATGATCGAGCTGGTATAATCTAGTAGCATAGATCATCTGCTCCCAATCATCAGCGGAGAAGCCCGAGACAAATATACAAGACCCACCGGTTCTTGTTTTTATCTGCCTGAAATTTCATCGGAGCTGCTGATTAGCCGCCGAATTTTCTGCAGGTACTGACGGCGACCAGCAGCGAACCCTGCATCTTTCCGTTTCTTTGACCTGGAGCTAGCACAAGATATTTCACGAGTAGAGTTCAGCAAGAGATGCATGAGAGCCAAAAGGTTTGCTTGCAGAGTATCACTCTAGCTACCAAAGTGGCTAACAGGCCAGTCTCTTCCTGCCTCCGTTTTGCTAATGCGTGCGGTTAGGTATGACGGCGCGTCTGAGTCTTAGAAATTTGCAGCGCGTGACGGCTGTTTTGGACAGTGCTGCTTTCTTTAGATATTTTCAGTTAGTTAGCGTCGACTCGGACCAAGGACACGGCTCCATTTCACTCTGACGACGGGTAATGATGCGTGCTCTGTGATCTGTTGCTTGCTCGGCGTATAACCAAAGTCATACAAGTGACGACGCTCATCCTGTTCACTTCATCTCTCCATTAATCTGGTGCTGCTTTTCCCTGCCCTCTATGTATCTCGGATCAGTCCTGAACGCCTGTGCTCCAATTCTGACCGGCGGTACGGGTTCGTTCAGGTGGGGAACTTAAAATAACCCACCGTTTTGCGGCCAAAATCAAAGAGAACTAGAGAAATCACAATGACATGATTCTGTGTCCTTCCGATCCTCCCCAGTCCCCATATTGACTTATCAACTTTTCATTTTTTTTATGCATGAACCGGTAAATAAAGTAAAATCATATGTAAGTCTGTCCTCTCATCCGAACCAGATTGTGTTCTTCGGTAACCCCCTACGTCAAGGTCGTTGTTGATCAAGAAAAACAAAAGAACATGCAAGGACCAATTCGTTACGCAACCGGTCGAACTTCGATTGAAAATCTTGTGCTTATCGAGATTGTCGTTTTACTGTCTGCTGGGACTAATTCTACTTGAAGCTTTGCTGCGTACATCACCTCGCCACCGCCCTAGCAAGCAGTAGGGATGACGACTAGCACAAGGAGACACGCAAGGAGGCTTGCTTGACAAAGACGTGGAATTTCAAATTTACCTGTGCTAATCCACTGAGTGCGACTATCCAAACCGGGTGTGTGTATGTATTGTTTTCTTGATGATTCCGAATACAAAAGGTATAAAGATCTAGAACCCTAGCTAGATTCTACCAGCTCCAACTGATCTTGTCAGCTGTGTGCGTAATACATATACGAGGCCTAGACCATGGACCATTCGTTCTGATAACTTAGTTATATGCTTTGGTTAGCTGGGGCGTACACATACGATGCAGCAGTAGTTATCGAGTAATCATCGTTATCATTTTATTGGACGCAGAAGACTTGGCCAAGTACCGTTGATGATGATGATCTATGTTGCCTTAGTTTAGGTGAAAGATTTTACTAGAAGGTCTTATTAGCTAGGCACCAATAGCAACCCTTTAACTCGTAGTGATGGCCTTTGTTACGGTGTCTGTGAATCGGTGCTCGAAGTCTAAGAGCGGGAGAGGTAAATTAGGCAACTTACAAATTTAAAAACTTATCCTATGGTCTCCATCTAGATTGCACAAAATATAAACTAAAAACATACTATCTAGATGTGCAACTAAGGTTCAACTAGTGTGAAACCCTCATCTCAAAATAAGTTTTGCAACCTATAGCCAATCCTAACAAGATACTACACTAAGAAAATAAAGCCATACAAATTGCAAGAGAAATTCAGAAACGTAGAGAGGATGAGTGGAAGCAAACTCTTGATACGATAATTTATTCCATAGTATCGGTAGTCACTAAGCCACCACTAGTCACGTTGTTGAATCACTAACTAAGAGTATTGCTTCCCGGTTATCAAGTCTCTTCTAGGACATTCCTTAATTTGCCACAAAGGTTAGGCCACTAAGGCTCACGCCAAGTTCTCTGGTCACCTTGATGCCGCCTTCACTGTGGAGCTTCCCACGAAGGAAGGGTCTTCTCATCTCCCGCACAAAGCCGTCGCCGCCACTCCATACCAATTCGGAGGGTCGATGATTTGCCGGTAGCCACCAAGACTCCAAGGATCAGCTCTCCAAGATAATAACTGTGGTACATTGAAGAACCAAACACAAAGCATCAACACCCTGCTCTCTCACTCACTCTAGGCCTAACCTAGCACTAACTCTCTCAAAGCATGTGCTAAAGTCTATGGATATGATCAATTAGCACTATGGATGGCTTGGAGATCCTTTTCAGTCTCTATGTGCTTCTCCTGAACTTCAGCAACCTCAAATGATCCGATGGAACTCCTTGTATAGGCTGGAGGGCCGGATATAGTAGTTACATGCCTTTTTCCTGAAAAGCTTAAAACGTCGGTTAAATCTGTCATTGGTGTCGGTTTAACCGGTCACACCGAGTCTGCAAGCTAGCCGTTGAACCCTAAATGCCTTCTTTACTGATGTCATTGCAACGACGCAATGCACCGACAGGTATCCGTTTAACCGGTATTGAAGGCTTTGCTTCCCAGAGGCTTATGTCGCTTGACATGCTCTTTGAATAATCAACTCACCATTGCACCAATGCCTTCTTCCATAGTGTTGGTTCAACCGGTGCTACTGGATTTTCTGCACTCGATCATGGTTGCAATTTTCTAATGCACCGACCCGTTGATTCCTGATGCCATCGGTTTAACCGACGCATGCATTCATGCTGAACCTTATCCAACTCATCTCTGTTTTTTCACTATAATCTAGGCATCTTGACTGCAATTTGGACTATCTTGTATATAAATTGGACTTCATCCATGGGATCTAGAAATCCACAAACTTGTTACTTCCATTGACTATGTTGTCACACAATCACCAAAATCACAATAATGATCTAATGGGATTATATTTCTTACAGTCGATAACGAGCTGTCTATGGTTACTTTGCTAATCTTAATATCTCTCCACCTAGTTCATCAGTTTCAAGATCTCTCAGTTTAGTTCGTGAGTCTTAAGATCTTGTGGTCCATTCTCTATGCATGCTTACGTTTAAGGGATAAGGAGTGGATGCAGGCTTGGATAAGGAGAGCTCTTGTCTTATTCCTCCTCTACATTCTCTTCTTTTCCTCCCTTTCTTCTTCCTTTCTCCTCCTTCACCTCATGCTCTAACGGAGTTTCGGGGGTGGGTGGGGGGTTGGAGCCCATGTGTTTTAGAAAAAAAATGATAGAGATAAACAGGATCATTAGAGTAGATCAAGTGGGTTCTTGCATTATTAGTGAGATAAACCACAAGGTTTAGTCCTAGGTTACACCAACATAGAGATATAGAGGGAGATCAACCTTCGGGCTTAGTGGAGGAGCTCGCCATGGCGATGGTGATGGTGTTGTGGTGGCGTGAGTGGCGTCGGTGGTCGAGGACGCCGACGTCGACGTCCAGGACTGGCGATGCGGATGTGAATGACGGTGGCGGCGCGGTGCAACAGGTGGTGAGCTTCCCGCCGCTTCAGCGCTCCCCGTAGATCGGTTAGGATTTTGTCGATGGAGTTTTGAGGCACGGTGAAATTTGGCATACGTGCCCCCGCGGCCCTCACCTCTTCTATATAGCACTGCGCAACAAGGGTCCACCAGCCACGTCTCGGTTGGGCGCCTCCGATCAGGGCGCGATCAAGTATTCCAACTCGGTCGTTACGAGATCAATCCTAACAAAAAAATCCAATTATTTAGACGCTCAAATATACTTATGTACCACAAATCCACAACCGCATAAATTTTATATATTGTAACCTGCTATCATTTGTACCCGCCGCGCTTCCTAGCAAATCTTACGAGAGCGCTTGCACGTTTAGCTGCGTAGTTCTTTTATCATCACACGGCAAGATTTTGACAGATACAGTAAAATAACCACGAAGCCACTGCTCTTTCATCCGTATCTTGTCTTGTAAGTGAAATATTCCTCAGGTCGGCCAGTACTCTGACCCGCGGTTTGTAAGTGGCAGTAACCGGACCCACTCGCTCCTTAAATCCTCTTGTTCTGAGCACTAGCAAGTCAAAGGCATCTTTGTCGGCTGGGCTGAGGGTAACCATCAACCTATGCCAACACGCCAGGCAGGACGGTGGCCATCGATCGTCCGGCGCAAGTGGCGCCACGTTTCGATGCGCACTTGGGGGCTGCCGCACCCGATCAATACCGCCTTTGCGGCAGCGTCGTTGGTGCCGCTTGCATGGACGTACGTGCAGTGCGTCGGCCAAAGCAAAAGTCTAATCGCACGCACAAATCAGTAGCAACAAGGTCAGCGCCATGGCCAGGGCCGGCCTGCCGCCAGCCAGCCAGCCAGCCAGCTGGGTGCCGCCGCGGCACGCACGAAACCGTGTCCCGCTTGGGTCAAAGCCAGTAAGCCACCGGCGGCCGGCGCGGCTGCGGCTGATGACGGGGCCCCTCCGTGTCGCAACACGCAACGGCCCCGCCGGAGGCCGCCGTCGCCGCCGCTTCGACCACACAACCTAACACGGGTGTATATTGCGTGCCCGGGCCCCGGAGTGGGTGGGCGGCTGCGAGCACCGTCCCGTACGACCGTGGTGGTCGCGAGCCGCCGGCCGGCGCTTGATGGCGGGGCCCTCGCCGCCATGCACAGCAGGAGCGCGTTCGTGGAGCCGTCAGCCGTGGACTTTTTTCCTTTCCTGCGGGAAGCGAGGAGAAGCGAGAGATCTTTTTGTTGGGTCGTCTGTGCCGTTGGGTGCCGAAAGCGATGCCACCACGCGAGTTAGGTGCGCGCGCGGCCGGGGGGGTAGTACCTCCTCGAGCACGCGTGCCCCGGAGCCCTAATGCGCCCAAAAAGAGTGGTCCAATGGCTGGCAGCCTCCGCCGCTCCGATCGATCCATCTCTTCCTTTTTGTCATACTTTCCGGAAGAATCTGGCACCGGAGCTCGGCCGCGGGCCACCATTGCCAACTGCCGAGGCCCAAGGCAGCAAGGCTGCTGCAGATCCGCCGTTGTCCTCCACGCACCGATCGATGCTGGGTTGTTGCCCTGGCCAGGACATGATCAAGCACGCAATCAGGCCGAGCATATTCGTGCTCAGCCACTAACCTACAACTCCCTTGGTCGTCAGTGAAGAGCTAGGACGATGCCTGGCTCTGGCGACTTGCACATCCTGCAGAGAGCCTCACCAAGATGAGCAGTATTAATCTTAGCAAAACGTTAACATGCTTGCATCCACATATATATATTACAACTGCAGCAGCCTCTGTGACAAACTGAAGCACGTATAACAAGGTGACGATGATCAGGACAGAGCAACAGGCATTCTCACACCTCACTCACAGTTAGTTCCGGAGAGGAAACGGCAGGAACCGAACAGCATGCCACCTCGAGCAATTCGCGGCGATCCCCAGGACAAATCACGTGGGTGAGGGGCCCTAAATTAAGCAAGGCTTTAGGTTAGCACGTCAGTTTATTCGGCAAAGCCTACCACTAGCTTAACCAATTCGGGAGGGATAAGCTATAATACAGTTTTAACAAGGAGATGATCTAGTTAATTCGTCCTCCTGGCAGGTCGTACGAACTGGCCGGGCAAGGGGGGAAGCACGCAGCGCAGGGACAAATTCCGATTGGAGCCCTTCTGGCGTGCGATTAAGAAAGCTAATCTTTTCTCTGGAACAATTAAGAAAACTAATCGCTTCTCTGTAGCAGGCTCCGTTACCTACTGCATAAGGGTTAGCTATATGATGATCCATGTAGGTCAGCAGCTCAGCATTTGGCCTACGTGAAGAGAAAATAATAATGAATAAAGAGAAGACCGCTAGCTGCTAACTGGTTGTCGGTCAATAATATATTATGCTCTTTTTTTTCACAATACAGACGCAGACGTTTATAAACGCGCACGTACACTCACCACCTCAAGGCGTACGCAAAATTTAATTTGCTATTTATAAGCGGATCTATTTAATTTGGAGTATGCTATAGCTAGTCATTTAATTTGATGTTTTTTATCTATTGCTCTACAGATATTTTTTGTGGGTGGTGCACTACTATTCCTGACCGTCGATGCAGTGGGCATTTTGGTTTGAAAATGACAAACTTTGCAACTTTTGAGAAATTTTGTTTACACATGTTAGAGGCACCCCTAATCGTGCATCACATCGTATTGTTATTTCAGTACGCTCTCGTACCTACCCTGAATGGTAATACTGACAACGTTGCCAAACTGTCAGTTGGAGCTTAGAAGCATCAACGCAATTATTGCGGGCGTGATGGGATTGGTTCGAAACTGCCGAAACTCAAATTTATAATCGGGTCACGCCACTACCTTTTCGGGAGGGGGATCGCATCGAAGTGGCCGGGGGCAGATTGGAGTAGAAGGAAAGCAACCGAGGGGTGTCAATCTAGCCAGCCGGAGGAGATCGATCAGTGCCGTCCACGCCGCGGTGACAGCAACGGGAAAAGGCCCGCGTCGCTATCCCCGGCCGTCGCGTCAAGATCCGTGCGGCCGTGACGTGTCAGCATCGGAGGGCTCGCGATGAGTCAATGCAAGGTGGGCCCCGATCCACCGGCCGTGAGATCATTTTTCTGGCTCGCGGCAAGGTCGGTTCGCCAGGCCGAGGTGAGGAATCACCCGCCGGCTCCTCGCTCTGGCTTTCGTGGATGCCCCGACGTTTATAAGGCAAACCGTCCCCGTCGCGCCTCGTCTGGGAAGCTCCAGAACCAAACGCCACCGCGCGCGCGCATGCCAGCTCGCCAGGCCGCACCGGTCGCGCCGCCATCATTTCGCCGGGAGTTCGTTCGCCCGTCCGTGCTGCAAGTTGGTCTCAGGATCAGTTTCTTTACGAGGTTCTTGTCGTCTATATATTGCCGTAGCGGCCGCCGGGCGGCCCGTCGCTGGGCTTTCGGTTGCGCGCGCGCATCTTCGCACCGGTGCGTTCGCGGCAGCTGCTGCCTGTATCGCGGGTGTCTCGGCATGGACGCGTCGAGCGCGAGCGGCGAGAGCGGCGGCGGCGGCGGCGCGGGGGGCGGTCGTGGGGGCAGGAGGTGGAAGGGCAAAGGCGTCACGCCCATACAGCCGCGGGGGCAGCTGGCGCCGGTCATGGAGGACGCGTCGGCGGCGTCGCTGCGCCCGCTCAAGAAGATCGGGCGGGGGCCGGACCGCTTCCAGCGCTCCGCGTCGTCGCTCTCGACGTCTTCGTCGGCCCCGCCGTCCCCTTGCGCCAGCGCCGCCTCGACGGCGGCAGCGGCGTCGCCGCCCTCCGCGCGGCGTATCTTCCCGTTCGCGTACGAGACCTCGGCGCTGGCGGGTGGGGCGGCCCCGCGGCTGCAGCTCCTACCGTGGCAGCACTCCAGCGCGTCGCAGCCGCAGCGGGCGCCTCCGCAGAGTCAGCAGATGATATCGTTCGGCGCGCCGCCTCAGTACCAGGCGCAGTTCTTGTTGCCGGAGGGCTCCCCGCAGCAGCAGCATCTGCTACGGTACTGGAGCGAGGCACTGAACCTGAGCCCGCGCGGCGGCCAGGCCGCGGCCGTGCTGCCTTCGCTGTACCAGCACCTGCTGCGGGCTCCCCCGCCGCCGCAGAAGCTGTACCGCGGCGTGCGGCAGCGGCACTGGGGGAAGTGGGTGGCCGAGATCCGGCTGCCGAGGAACCGCACGCGGCTCTGGCTCGGCACGTTCGACTCCGCCGAGGCCGCCGCCATGGCGTACGACCGCGAGGCCTTCAAGCTCCGCGGCGAGAACGCACGGCTCAACTTCCCGGACCGGTTCTTCGGGAAGGGCCAAGCCGGGGGGAGCGGCCGCACCAGCGCTAGCTCCACAGCCGCCCAGACCGCTGGCGCCGGGTCTGGCTCGTCGTCGTCGTCATCACCTCCACAGACACCGGACGAGGCAAGCGGACAACAAACGCCGCCGCCCCACGCAGAAGGATCGACGGACAAGCAGCCACAGCCTCCGGTGGACACATCGTCGTCGCAGCAAGGCGGCAGCCCTGGAGACACTACCATGCCATCAGTCTCGGCTGAAATGATTCACGCGCCGGTGGCTCATGGCAGCGAGTGGGGTCCGGCCGACGAGGCTTGGTTCAACGTGTGGGGCCCGGGGAGCTCCTTCTGGGACTACGACATGGACAACACCCCAGGCCTCTTTCTCCATGGCCGCTTCGCCGGTGATGAGGCTGGCATGGAGCAGTCCAGCGCACAAGGAACCGCAGCAACAGCAACCGGGACGGACATGTCATGCGATCACGTCCCGGTAACACCTGCTTCTTCTTCCCCTCTTCACTCACAGTCTCCTCATTCTCCTTCCTTCATGGACTAAGCAGCACACCCTGATATCTTGCTGATCCCATTGTTTCTTCTGCACTCCGATTGCCTGCAGAAATAGCACTAGCTAGGATAGAGATGCACGCAGGTTCAGTTTTTAAGACAACTTGTGCGGCATCACACAGATTCATTTCACAGCAGCATTCAAGAACCATTCGGCCATGCATTTCTTCATCAAACAATTCTTCTGAAATCCACGGGAAACCCTGCTCTAGGCTGCAATTTTTAGGCCAGCTACTAGGACGCAACCCGTAAATTTCTCTCTCCCATGTTGTGCAACGGCATGCATCCAGCATCCTCTACAGATGACACTCCTGTGTATTTTAGATATTTCTTAGACTCTTCAAAGCGTTCTTCAGTTTGTTTGCAACATTATGTTACTGCTTCATGTGGGATGGCTCCGGTCACTGATTCAGCTATGGATTTCTAGTGTTAGGAAAATGGGTTTAGCAGCTTATTTATGTATGTTGTGCTCTGATTTATTTTCATGTACCTTGTTACAAAGTTTGGAGTTTTCAACCATGCATTACTTGAAATATGAGGCGTTAAGTGTGCGTGCATGCACGTTTTGTGTGATTACCTCAGAGTTCGTACGTGTAGAAGAGATATTCCTCTTCCTGAACATAGTTATCTCAACGCTCTTATCCAATAAAGTTGTGAATAATGCTGGTTGATTTTTATTCAGACAATGTAAACACAAAAGGACCCTTTCAAATGATCGAGCAGTTCGTTCCAGCATGAGCACGAGCGCCTATTTGACCTTTCTTCGGCCTCCACAGAACTCCATGAAACACCATAACCGTGAAAGAGAAAAAAAAAGCTAAGTCCTAACCGGGTAATTTTTATCTCCTTTTCACACTCACAATATTTTACCACTCATTCTTGTTGCGATTCATGCTTGGCTCTTCTTCTCCAACCTTGACGAAGTTCTCGGCAAAAGGTCCGATGCGCACAAGATTGAGATTACGGTTCGGGTTCACCACCATCAACAGATAAATATTGAAGCTGGTGGCATCAAGATGGCCTCTCCGTGGCGGTACATAGGGGGCACACATCATCGTAGGGGGTGTTCAAAACCCTAAACCAGTCCAACTAGAGAAAAAGCAAAACAAGAGTAGTGTATCTTTCCTCATCCTGTTTAGGTTAGGGGCTTTGAACAGCCACAGTACGTGGAGGTCCAATAGCAAAAAGCACATGGTCGTGGCCAGTGTGGTGTGGTTAGGCTCGAGGAGCGTGAAGAATTGGAGGATGACATGTTGGCGGAAGGAGGAGGATCGGAGTGAGCAAGGTGCGACATGGTGGATAGGCTAGACAGGCATGGGTTTTTGCGCATGGATGAATATATGCGCATGGTGCATGTAACTAAAGAGTAAAGATCATGCCTTTATTTTACTGCTACATTTCACAGTTCTGATTTGCTGGTTAGATAAATTCATAAAATACAGAATCATCAACAGGAAGCTCAAAAACAAGCAATATATGTACTTTTGTTATTGGGTGAGTTAGCATAAATGATGTTACCAGACAAAGTATTTTTATGACCTGCTACAATTCCTGTTACAGTACTACACTGAACATGGGCAAAATGTTTCAGAACTCCACTGCAATTCTGCTTATACTTGTGAACTACAATACAAGGCATCAAGCATGAAGGTAATGAACTAGTTTGGTTATTTCAGGTAACATATTTCATAGGACAACCAGCAATTCAATGAACAATTAAGATTGTTTGGGCAAAGAATTATAATTATCATTCCCTACCATGCATGAATGAAAATGCATCACTGTCTTTTGAGTCAAAGTGGCAAATGTAAGAGAACTTACTGAAGTGATTCCAGATAAGCGAATGATGCAACTGTAACACTGCATAAGCCACATTTGGATGGGTTCCTGCAAAGACGCGAAAACATTACGTGTAAAGTATTGCAGCATTCTATTTGAATCTACTACAGATAACAGGACCAAGCACATCTAGCTAGCGGTGCTTCAAACTGAACAGCTAACAGGAGGATTTCGCTCATCAAAATCACACCAAGCATTTCACTTGGTTGAAAAGAACTGATCGTTTCTAGTTCTGGGAATTAAATTTTGCATGAAAAGAAATTCACTCAGCTAGTCAGATTCACATTCACATGGCACCACCATATCAGTATAAGAAAAAACTCACTGAATGTGCTCCTTTCCCAAACCCTTCTTACATCATTAGATTCAGCAGGAGCAGAAGCAGGCTTAGGTGGATCTGTAACAACAAGGGGATAAACCCAGACCCTAGAAACGGAAGAGGCGGTAACTTCTGAATTGATTCTCCAGATGCCAAGCATGGTGGTTCATATGTATCATCATATATGTGTTTGACAAAGATTCAGAGAAAATTATAATTCGCTCCAGGATGGGCTGCCAACGTCAGACATCAATAAAAGAGGTAAGTAATTTGTAACTTCTTTTCATAATGTCAATGACGAGAAATTTAGAAACATGTAAACAAAAATTCAACAGTAATGTTTGACTTCGAATCTTCGACGGGGTAGCTGGACATCGACAGCGCTAAGCATGGCCAGCTTTCTATGCACACCACTGATCACTCTGGGGGCACACTGCTGCGACAGATATATGATAATATGAAGCTACAACAACGTAATGCTACACCGCTTATAAAGAAGAGGAACAGCGATTGCCTTAGTCGCCACCGCCCCGCTCCAAATCAGGAGTAATGCGATGGATCCGCAACCATTTCATGGGGAAAGCGTACGGTTATTTGATTCATCACAAAAAACACGAACCAATTTCATTGGGAAAGCTCTGTTTAACCTTTCATGGAGGAGCACCGAGCGGGTGCGCGATTGCTGCACACGATCCAATGAATATAGACGACGGCCGCGTAGGCTGCCGCGTTCGAGAGGTCGCCGTCGCCGCGCCCGCCTGCGTACGCTCAAGCGCGCGTCCGGCCCGGCCTGCTGCCGGAGCAAACCGAGCAAGTGGAGATCCCATGCGAGGACCGGGTCTGATCGAAGGATGCAGGGCCTCTGCGCTTCAGGCTGGAAGGGAAATGGGAGGAGTGGCGGACGGCGGTGGCCGTCGGTGGATCGCCGGAGTCAAGCCGTTCAAATGAGGGGACTTTTGCAAATATTTGATACGGTATTTTTCAAAACGCTCCCTAAATCGGATCGCGATCCAAATCAGGTGGGTTTTCGAACATAACTAATTAAAATTTTACAAAAAGACCCCTATATCGATAATCGCGATCCGACTGAGGAGGCTATTTGAAAAACATAATCAGGAAACTTTTCATAGGGACCCCTAGGGCCTTTTCCGAAATATTCCTGGGCGGCACCGGAGCTCCTGACGAGCCCGCGCCGGCGGCGGCGACCTCAGCTATCCCCATGCCGTCGTGAGTCCTGCGCGAGCACCGTCGAGATTCGTTCGCTACACCGTCGTTTCACTTATCCTCGTGGGCGCTGCTCACGGTCCAAGCTTCTACGGAGGTGCGGCGCCGGCGCCGGCGCCGACGGGTTGGGAGCTGGCTTCCTTGAGACGGTGGCGGCAGGTCGACGAGGCGGCTAGCTCGGACCATCGTTTGCTCTAGTATCATTGCGAGTGGCTGCGTGGACTATTGGCACTTAATGGCAGAGCGAGCAGAGAAGACCGCCGGCCTGCTCGACTCGGCGATGGAGACGAGCGCGCCGGTCTTATACGCGACGGCGACGCAGCGCATCCATTTACATGTTCAGTCTACTACCACTACCAGGCAGGAAGGAAAGGGGACTCGACACCATGCCGACCTGAATTTTCAGACACAAAACTCCCATGCATCTTCAGCTTACGAGCAATCGAATTCCTGCTCCGGAAACACAAGCGCTAAACAGCAGAATCACTGAGCTTAGTAGCTAACAAGGAATTCATCAGGAATCTTTTTCCTTCCCGTCAAATATCCAAGATAATTATTTTTTGAAATATATATCCAAGTTAATTATCTACAAGAGATCGATGTTCAGTTTTGCTGGCACTGCAATCCGATTAAACATTTGCTGCTGAGTAATTCGTGTCCCTGTGTGCGTCCAGGGCAGTGCTCCTGGAACGAACTCAACCACAGCAGCATCCAGCTTCTTTGACGATGATGACAGGAAAGCTAGGCATGGTTCAGACTGACCACAACATCAGTCGACAAACTAATTTGAGTGGAGCTTGCAGTTAAGGCCGCGCCACTTCTTGCATCCTTAATTTTAGGCCACAATTTAGATCGATATTGTGTTGGCCATGAGCACTGCAGCGTCATGGCGTGTTTGGATGGCGCCAGTGGCCACTGCCCGCCAATTGAGCCTGAGTTGTCTTCCATCTTAGAGCATTTGCGATTGGAAAAATCGCCGCGTGCATTGCCAACTGCCAAGGATTCCCACGGAATTTCATGCCCAAATAAGCTCTGTACAGAAAGAACTTGAAGAGATTGGATGGTCACGGGGTGGTCGTTGTCTGAAATACCGAGTTACAGACCAACCCCTGTTCTACACTGGACTTCAAATCGGCGATCCAAATGTTCGTTAAAAATTCTAAAAAAATGGATGGAGATGGAGAATGTAGGGGCGCATGTCTCCACGAAATTTAAACCCAAATAAATTCTGTAGATGAATAACTAAAAAAGAGAAATGTTTGTGGGGTGGATGGTATTCCAAATACAGTCCACCCCCGTTCTATACTGGAATTAAAAAATTGACGATCCAAATCTTCACCAAAAATTCCACAAAAATTTAAAGAGATGGAGAATGTAGGTACGCACGTGTCCACGAAATTTTGCGGCCAAATAAATTCTGTAGAGGAAGAACAAAAAGGAGAAATTTCCACGGGGTGGACGGTATTTGAAATACCGTCCACCCCTGGTGCCAGCATTCCGGCGCCGGCGGGCGCAGATCACACCTGTCGCGTCGACATCTCCACCAAAAGATGGGGAACATTGTGCGGGAGGTGGTGGCAGGAGCAGGCGCCGGTGAAGCTGCTGGCTCGCCAGGGATGTCGCGGCACCGGGACTGAGACCTAGCGCCCCGACGGCGAGGACGGCGGGCTGCCACCGCAGACCGCGGGCGTGCGTGACCGCGTGAGGCGTTCTGGTCTGGCGTCTGGACGCAGGCGAGCTCGTGCCCGCGGAGGCTGGCATGCTTGGGAGTTGGGAACGGGAAGGCGACGTGCGCCGGCACAGTCGTGCCTGTGGGCTGTGGGCTGTGGCTCGGTGGTCGCCGGGACGCGGTGGAGGATGCGGGTCGAGCAGGCCGTGATGGCGAGCCGACGCGGGAACCCGGGCGGCGGAAGTCGTCGGACTTGCTCCTTGCCGCGATCTTCAGTCCCATCCCGTTCTTCTTTCTGAACCCGCTGCGCTTGCTTCAGCTCCGCTACGTGCGACGTTTCAGGAGTGTTTTACCATAGCTATACCATCGAGCTGAAATTGAATTACGTGCTAGTAAAGCTAAACAATGCGACGGACAGAACAAGGATTTGAGGCTACCAAGCTTGCCATGCGGCCAACAGCAAAAACTTGGGTGGCCACCGGGACCGGATGCTACGTGTTGCTGGGTTCAGAGACCTTTTCTGCACCCCCAACTCCATTCCAACACCCCCATTTCAGATCCTGACTGAATCACAAATGATAGAACATCGTTACAGGCTTACCATCTCCATGCCTTCACTGTACAATAACCTACCACCAGAATCTCAAAATAATGACACTAATTTACTGTAATTTCTGACCCATCTTTGAGGACACGAGATGTGCTCGATCGGCAGACGTTGAGGCATGCTTGTGTCCATGACCGGAAGAAATTGAAGGCATCGTTGATTCAGAGACTGGAACATAAGTATTACTAAATTATAGATCGTTGTGCCAAATCTAGATACGTAATTTTGCTATGTATCTAAATACAACGTTTATCTAGATGTATAGTAAAATCTACATATCTAGATTTGCCAAAACGACCTGCAATTTAGAAATTTGGAACGGAGAAAGTAACATCTTATAGAGTAAGAATTCCGCGGCACGGGGATAGCTCTGCCTTATGAACGAATTGCTATGTGACACGTGGTGTACCTATGGCTCTTTTTTTTTACCTTGCGCCATGTCTCGTTTTCTTTTGCATTGTGCTACTTCCATTACGGCTTGTGTCAATTTTGGATCTCTTCATGGGCTGTTGTCCGTGTCTGCCCAAATTTTTCTTCCTGTTGCTGGTCCAAAAGCTAATCCTGTCGTAGCTCACTTTTTTACCTGGAAAAAGATCCTTTTACCTCCTAAACTTTTGGACGAATCCGGATTTCTTCCCCAGATAATAAAACCGTCCATCTAGACTCCTTAAACTCGCGATACCGAACACATGACTACTCTAGCTAGTTTTTCTCAGTGGTTTTTCTTGTTTTCTTTTATGTTTATTTTGGCTGAATTTTTGAAAAATTATTGTAAATTATAAAATTCATAACATGGAAAATTCAATTTTGTTGGACTCCATATGAGTAGATCTGTACAGTGAACATATGATATGATATAATTTAGTAAAAAATTTATTGCACTTTTAGATATATATATATATAATTTTTTAGATATATATAATTTCTGTAATTAATTTAATTTATAGCTACAGTTCCATGATCCAATTATGCTGAAATTTTTATGATAGGCTAATTATTATATATGCTTGTTGGACCATGTATATGTAGGCTTGAGCCTGCAAACCAGTCATCGTAGTAGTCCTTTCCTAGACATGGGCCGCACAATTTGCCTGGGCCTACAAACAAGCGGCCGACCAGGACGGGTACGCTGGCATGTGGGGCCGTTGCTCTCAGATGATCCACCCGTCACCGTAATGCAGAGACGACGTGCCCACGGCCGGCGCGATCGGTGGGCGCAATCAGCTTCGCTGCCGACTCACACCGCGAGGAGATTCATGCATGTCGGGCTCGATCCTTGTGTTTCCAAACAGAATCGTCGGATTGTCAGATCCTTCCTTCCAATGTGAATCTCCAGTTTCTCGCCAAAAACATCCATGCTGATCATCTGACACGCGTGTACCCTTTTGTTTTGGCATGCTCAGTCAGTCCCTCACCCCGTGCGGCGGCGCCCTGCCGACGACGTGCCGCCAACATTTGTTTCGTGCCTAAACTCGATCATGGGTCAAATGAAAAGCCAACTACATGCAAGTTAAATTCATACTGCACCCATTTAGAGATAGAAAAACAGGTCTAGAAATGATAATACTTGTCTTGTCTTCCACTACGAGCCCGTTTGGTAGCGCTCCCGCTGCTCCGCTCCGCGCGAGAATCGATCCCGGAGCGAAAAAACGATTTCACGTAGAAGGGGGAGCGAGAACAATCTCCACCAAACGGTGATTTCGCGACAAAGGAGCCCAAGGGAGCGGGGGTCGAGTAGAGTTGGAGCAGAGCTTGCCAACGGGGGCCTGAAATTCTCAAACACTAGATTTGTTTACTGAAACAAAAAAGAAAACTGAAATGCCGAATTAAAAATTTCTATTGTCCATTAAGTTAAATTTACCTATTAAACTGTCTCCACAAAACATGCGTTCTAATTTTCAATATACGTGATTTTCCCTTGAATTATTGAAGGGAAAACGTAGGTAAAGTATCCCAAAGTCGGTTGATCTGGGCTTGGGGATGCTCTGGGTCAGCAGTCCTCCTTTCCGGGAGGAAACAACAAACAGCCAATCGTCGCTGGAATTTCACGCCACTCGCTTTCTTCCACCGCATCTCACGTGCCCACCGCCCGCTCGATGCAATTCCCCACTCGCCCACCAACCTCCCCGTGCCCGATGGCCACCACCGCCGTGGCGTCCCCCTCCACCTCCACACCGTCAACTCCCCTCCTCCCCCGCCGCCGCTCCCTCCCTCCCGCCTCCACGCCCGCCCGCTGCCGCCTCCTCCCCGCGCCGCCGCGGTGGCGCGCGCGCCTCGACATCGCGCGCCGGGTGGCCGTCGGCAGCGACGTGTCCTCGTACCCTGACGTGGCCGCCGAGGAGGCCGCCGCCGCGCGCAAGGTCGGGAAGCGCGTCCGCGTCACGGCGCCCGTCCGCGTCCACCACGTCGCCAAGGCGCCGGGGCTGGACCTGCGCGGCATGGAGGGCGTCGTCAAGCAGTACGTCGGCGTGTGGAAGGGCAAGCGCGTCACGGCAAATCTCCCCTTCAAGGTGGAGTTCGAGCTCAAGCTGGACGGCCAGGAAAAGCCGGTCCGGTTCATCGCCCACCTCCGCGAGCAAGAGTTCGATATCGTCGGAGACGAGTAGAGCTCTTGGTTACAGAATAACGCGCTCTCAGCGGCGGCCGTGGCATCTGTATACTATCGTGTCTGTGCGAGAGGAGGAGGTTAATCGAGGGTGTGAGGAGATTGCAACTTTGCAAGTAAGTTGCCGTTTGTTTACTTGTTTGGGGTGTGCTTCTTCCCTCTCCTCCCTACAGCATCGAATTTTTCAGATGTGACGATTATTCGAATGTTTGTACGCTATGATCAAAAGTAATTAAACTAATGAATCTGTTACCGACTGTATTGAGCACTTTGTTCTATTGATTGTTAAGACAAAATGTTACTACTAGCCTACTAGGAGTGAGCGATACTGTGATATATGATGGAAACTACTCCTAGTAGGCTAGTAGTTAAATCTGTTTGATGATGGAATGATCTTGATCTTGGCCCAGCGTGGCCTTTTTGTTCCAAGTAAATTAAGAGCCAACATCTCTGCTGATAGCTGTGCAAATTGAATGAGGATAGTCGGAAATTATCTGTGTAACAATTTTGTTCTGTATTTCGCTGCATCAACATGTTTCTTGATTTCCTTCATTATTGCTACGGCATTTAATGGTGGGTGTTCATCAAAGTTGTATTGTGGATGTAATTTACCCCAATTGGCATTGACACAGCGTTGGATACGGGTCATGTATATAATAGCCTTCTAGAAGTATTTACTCAACACAGAGCAGAGTTGACATACAATGCTCTTATGATTTTACCTTTGTCTTTGCTGTATGTCAAACTGATTATAGTTCAGTGCTATGGAGCTCCTATGAACTGACAAAATCGTTCAACACTTTTTTATTTAGTTGTTAATAGTTCCTCTTGGATTTGCTTGTGGTTCTTGATACTTACTCATGCTATACTGAGAATGAGTGTGCCAGGTACATAGCTTGAATTCTTGATGGAGTAGTTGTTTCAGTTGGCATGGTTGCTATGCTTGATATCAAATGTTTAGGACTCTAGCAATTTCTTCTTGTAGATTGTGGCTTTGCCGTGGAGGCAAGAATTTTTCTATATTTCGGATCCAATCTCAAATTAATATCTTACATTATGTAGTGTCTCTAAATCTTATTTAAATATGTTCCAATCTGAATACTGAAATCTGCTCCTTTAAGCCATTTCTTAGAGTTATCAATAAGTTCCTATGTACTTGATAATTACCATTCAATTCCCTTAGAATGTTCTAGCTCTTAGTCTTAATTATGTTTTATTGGTTAAAGGATCCCTGGTATTTATTAATGTAGGTTTATATTGCATTAAAAAACTGCCAGTAAACAGTTCTGCCTGTCCAGAATCTAGATATGCATTGTTCTATAGATCAGGAAATGATTACATTTCATAACCCTTCAGCTTTGGAAAAGGGGATTGCTGCTTGTGTTAGAAATGCCAAAAATCACTCGTTCCAATCATTTCAAAATATTTAGGAACTTGGTACCATGTGAATGTGATTTTTGAATCTTGGCATGATGATCAGATTCATTCTGTATTGTATACTGGATTCCCTTAGGAATGTCATAGGTTTGTTGGTGCCTGCTTTTATAACTGCTGAATTCGTCTCTAGTTGTAAGGTTGTGTTGGTGATGTTATTATTGTTTATTTACTTTTCTGTTCTTCCATATAGGCAACTTAACATCAATGATTATGAGTGGCAGACAATGAGAAAAATAGAGAACTAAGAATTACCTAAAAATTCTATTTGGTTCGTGTGAGAATTAACATAACTGCCTAATCATTTTCAGCCCTTCAACTGTGTATATCTGTCAGCGTGTTATACTTGTTCATGAGTATCTGAACCCAACATGATCTTTGATGTTTCACTTTGTAAACATTATTTCTTCTTGATTAATCACTCAATTAGATATCGATAAACCGGACGGAGTGGAACGCCTACCAGCGGCTCCACGTTAGTAAATTTTTTTTATATTTTTTCCATGTGCAATCAGAGATTTACGGCGCTCGTCATCCGCTAGTTCAAGTGCATACTCACACACTGATTACTGTATTTCTTTGTCTGGGATGAATTTAGTTAACGAGTCCAACTTGCCCATTACTTGTCTGTTGGCACGGAGCCTGCTCATTTGTCGAATTCATGGAATCGTGACTTTCCAGAGTATCTGATCCAAGGTTTTTACTCCTTTAAGGTTACAGCATACTACAGCGTCTTTATGGTACCATTTGTTCCATTCTACATCCTAAGGATCATCCATGTAATATGCTATCTTTTTTATTTATTTATTTCGGGGCACGGTTTCAATCATTTGCCACATATACTTTCTGGGAGTAAATTCTTAACGTTGCTGACACGGTGGAGTCATGAACCATCCGGCCAGTGCTAGGAGTGAGAACAGACTAGTGACATGGCGAGGGCCTCAAATAAGAGCTTTGTTTCGTCAGAGTAAGAGAAGCACCAAGCCACGGTGGGGCCCTACCCCGAGCGGAACCGTGAGGCATGAGTCATGCAATCAGCTTTTGCTTTGAGAAAAGCAGTCCGTTTTTGTTGTGCAACACCTCTCCTTTCGTTTACCTCAGTTTTTTTTTTGAATAATAGTTTACCTCAGTTTTACACAGCAGCATTCAGTTGATGCTTTTGAGGACCTGGGATTCCATCTAGGCAAAGATTGAAAGGTACCTATGATTCCTCTCTCAGCCTTTTCAATCCTTTGGGACTATTTCCATTTTTGCAACTCGAGCAGGGTTTTCCGACACACACACTATTTGCATTCAATATGAATGTAAACATTCTTTCAAAAAAAATGCATGTAAACCATCTGTTGCATTTATGAGATTCCTATCTATGTGATTTCAACCCTTAAACCTCTAATGAAATGCTCCATAATCTCAACTACGAAAAGAGTGACATCCTCCTTCGACCTTCGGTACTATGCAAGGTTCGTCAGCCATAGAAATGGTCCTAGCTTCCTTCTGCGTTGACTCAGAAAGGGTTGCGTCAAACGAATCAAGGGTGACGGCTTCGCCATTGCCCAGACCTGGCAAATCTTATCCGCTATCACGTGAATTCGTCAAAGACCCCGTGCTGCCAGCCAATGGAATAGGATGATGCGTTGTGACTTGTGAGGATGTTGGCAGAGGCCAGTCCGAATTCTAAGCTCTGCTCACGCCCTGCAACGGTCGAATCTTTTGCGTTCAAAAAAATAAAAACAATGCAAAAAGCTCAAGAGTCCCTCTCCTGCATTGCTGCTCCAATTTGAATCTAGCTATAGTAGTCCTGGCCGTCTTTCCGAGATGGCGTTCCACAAACACGAGCCTGGCACCAGGGACCCGCCCCATGTCAGCCAGTGATTACAGCGGATGTCGAGCTGGATCTACCGTGGTAGTAGTGGCATGAAAGTACTAGTGAAGTCTGATAGAAAGAATTTGGATGTGTAAATTTCTGAGGCACACACAGTACGGTAACAAAAATTGTTTTTTTAAAAGAATTTGAGATTTTGACAGAAGCGTGCTGAGTGTGGTACTTGCACACGTCTTCACTGTGCTGTGTCACTATCCCGTCCGCACTCGGCACAGCTCAACCTCAACCTCAACGGCTTTCTCCTGTGGTGTGCACGCATCGTGCGGCGGCCGCTGTGGGCGCAGACCCCGACGAAAGCAGCAGGAAATTTGAAATCCCTCTCGCTCCTCCCTCGCCGCCGCCCCGCAAATCCGGCTCGCCTGCGTCTGTTGAAACTGTTCTCCTGCCTACGCACACCACAAACGCAAAAGTCCAATCCACGCCTGCCAAAGCTGTGCCGCCGTCTGCCCCCTCCTCCAAACACCACCGCCGCGTCGGCTCGCCGCCGCCATTCCGTCACCACCTGCATCCCCCTCCGCCTGAATCCCATGGGGCTCTGTTTCAGCAAGAAGCAGCAAGCGAAGCGCCGAGACGGGCAGCCGTCCAATGACGCCAAGAAGAGCGGCGGCCGGAAATCCGGCAGGGGCGCCGATGCCAAGAAGGTGCCCCAGGCAAAGGCGTCGGCGCCGGCGCTGGCCAAGAAGGCTGTAGCCAGACCGGAGGAGCCGGCGGCCGACAAGAGGACGGTCTTCGTCGTCAAGGCCGCCGCGGCGGCGGCGGCCGCGGAGGTCGCTGCCGCGGCGAAGGGCGGGTCCGAGGGGGCGGAAGCGAAGCGGGCGGCGCCGGAGGAGGAGGCGGCGAGGCCCGTCGCGGTGGGGCGGGCGCCGGTGCGCACGTCGAGCTGCACCAAGGAGGAGGTGGACGCGATCCTGATCCAGTGCGGCCGGCTCAGTCGGAGCTCGTCGGCGTCCGGGAAGGCGCCGTCGGGAGAGCACGGCGGCGGGCACCGGAGGTACGCCGGGTCCAAGCGGAGCTACGACTTCGACCACGAGAGGAGGGGCGGCGACGCCGACGAGTGCGATTGGGGCAGGGAGGGGGCCGCGGCGTCCAGGCCCTCCCCGCGCCGCCGGACGCCGGAGCGGAAGCGGTCCGCGAGCCACGATGGCCGAACTGGCAGCGGGAGCGGGAGCCGGAGCCGGAGGGTGAGCCGGTCGCCGGGGCGGCGGGCGGACGTCGCCCCTGCTGCAGGGAGCTTGGGGACTGGCGAGCGAGGCGCAAGGCAGCAGCCGGGGAAGATGGTGTCCGTCCCGGCGAGGGACAAGGGGCGCGCGCCGTCGCCGGTGAAGGCGTCGTCGTCTGGGAAGAGGTACCCGTCTCCGAGGTCGAACTCGCCTGCGAGGGCGGCCGCCGCAGGGAATGAGAACGCTGGGATGCAGCCGACGCACGGGCCGTCGCTGAGCCGGAGCTCCTCCAGGAAGGCCGAGCAGTCGCCCTACCGGCGCAACCCCATGGCAGAGCTCGACGAGAACGCTCTCGGTAACAATCACCACCACAACAATGGCAACAACAGCAAGCTCCAAAAGGTACGGATCGGCGAAAGCTACAAACTTTTCTAGATTTTAGTCCTCAGTAGTCAGTTCCCCCACCAACTTGGCTAAATCCTCGATATGGTTTGCAGAGATCCGCTGATGCTGCCGTCGCATTGCCACAGAAGACATCGGAGCGTGCAAAGGATCAGATCCCCAGCACCCGAGCTGCGAAGGAGAAGGAGATTGTGGAGGAGGCCGTGGCGTCGGACACCAAAGCATCGTCCGCAAGGATGAACGCCACCCACTCAGTAAGCATTGTGGCCGAGAACGTCACCAATCCGAGGCCGGGGAGCCGGTCGTCGAGGCGTTCCTCACGCGATTTCGACCACAATGGCAACTCGTACGCCTCCCTGCTCCTGGAGGACATCCAAAACTACCACCAGCAGAGCACCAGCGCCGCTGCAGCGCCGACCTTCGCGCTCCCGGCGTGCGTGTCGAAGGCCTGCTCGATCCTTGAAGCCGTCGCCGACCTCAACTCCTCGTCGTCCGAGAACAAGAGCTTCGAGCTGGAGAGGTCGGTCAACGACAAGGAGTCCGTCAACGGGAGGTACGGCGGCAAGGGTCCGGGCACCACCCACGTGGTCGAGTCGGAGGTCGTCGTGAAGGACGACCTCATGGAGCCGAGCATCCACAAGTACGTCTCGGTGCGTGACATCCGCGGGGTCGGGGAGACCGAGCCGCAGGAGTCCGCCGGGAGCAACAGCTTCGCCGGCAACGCGTGGACGTGCTCGTGGGAGCCCAATTCCGTGGACTCCACCGACCGGACCAGGACGGCCTCGCAGTCGTACAACGGTGACGAGGTGGAGCAGGTCACGGAGCAGTCATGGCAGAGCAAGCAGGAGCCCAGCTGCCGTGGTTCTGCCAGCCATGTTCAGCTTCAGCGCGTGCGTGGCGCTCACCGCGGCAGCGGCAGCGGTTGCGCCGTCAGTGGCCGGTCCGATGCTCGTGGTGCCTCAGCGAGTTCTTCGTTTGTTTAGGGATGCTACTGGCAGTTTAGAAGTTATGGTAGGTGGTCTTGGTAGTTTCTGGTTTGAACTTTGGAGTTCTAATGGCAAGAAAGGTTGCTGTTTCAGACTAGTCTTTCAGCGTTTGGATTCTTTGCTAGTTTGGTGATACATTGTTCAGATGTAATCAGGAGGTGACATTGGCAAATCTTTCGTTCACTGTCATCGCTTAGTGTTGGACTATGATTGGAAGTAAGCTGCTCCCAATAATTTCTGCAACTGAATTCATTTGTCACTTCACTTCAAGCTACAAATCAATACTCGGCAATTAAAAGAAAAACTTACAGGACCTGTAAAAAAGGTTTGCAACATGATAGATTATGTATTTGAATGATTAACTATTCGTCAATTCTAAGCAGCTTTCGTAGCTCAGTTGGTTAGAGCACCCGTTTAGTAAGCGGGAGGTCTTGAGTTCGACTCTCAACGAAAGCATAGTTTCATTTTTTTCCTGCCAATACGAACTAGACATTTGTCAAGCCAATTTCTCCTCCTGGCCTGCAAGAAAGACTAGCAATTTTTTATTTACCAACACTGAGAACATGTTTTATTCAAAAAACTATTGACTGTGCTCATGCCCATCTAACTCCAGTGAATATGGTTTCCTCTCTTTCGATGACATGGTATTCCGCCATATCCTGAGGACAAACTAGAAACCATATTTCTATATCATACTATCTTTCAAAAGTTTTCGCGAATTTCTACTCCTTCCGTTCCAAATTATAGATTATTTTAGCATTTCTAGATATATTTTTATTATATATCTAAACATATATGTATATTTAGGTATATATTAAAATTTATATCTAGAAAAAATTAAAACGACCTATAACGGAGGGAGGAGCTTCGAAATGGAAACATACCCAATTACCCATAGCATCACTATTCATAAAAATTTGATCTAGCAGACCAGCACACAGTATTCACTGTATACCATCTCGAACGATTGCTGAGCCCCAGAGCAAAACCAAAACAGGCCCAGGTGTGCTGAAGAAGGAACCCAAACCACCCAGGCACGACTCTTCGGCGCGAAGCCTTTTCAAATCCGCGCCAAATCCCCCAGCGGCAGCCCCCAGCACCGTGACTCCCTCATCTCACGACGGGAAGCCGAAGGCAGAGGCCGCCGCCGCGGCCGTCGCGGAGCGCAAGTCATGAAGTTCAAGGCCTTCTTCACCGACGATGGCATCTCCCTCCTCGACAAACGTAAGCGCCATATTACACAAGCACAGCCTCCCCTCTCCCCGTCCTCCGTCGCTCCCGCAATTCGTCGAGCACGTCTCATGCGTCCCGCGCGATTTCTGCTGCGCAGGGTTCCTGCCTGCCATGGACAAGGTGGGCCGCGTCTGCCACGTCTTCCTCACGCCCACGCACGCCATGCTCCTCCACAACCTCCTCGGCGCCACGGCCGCGGGGCCCGACGGCGGCGGCCCGCAGTGCGTCGCGCAGTTCGCCAAGGACCTCCTCTTCCGAGAGTACAACCTGTCCTCGCGGAACGGGAACCAGATCGCCTTCTCCGTCGAGGTCGCGCTGCTCCAACGCGCGCTCCGCAGCGTGCTCGCCGTCCACGCGCAGCCGCCGGCCGCCGGGGACGCCCCCGGTGGCCCCGCGATACAGGTGAGGCTCGTCAACAAGCTGCCCGCAGGGTCACGATCCGCCACGCCGTTCCTCACTTTCGAGACCAAGGGCGCCCGCGCGGCCGTCGTGCAGGATGTGCCCATCTCGCGCCCTCTCTCACGCTCCGACGTCGAGCGGTTGCAGGCGGCCCTTGACGCCGCCAAGGATCTCCCTCAGGTGTGTAGCGTTCATGTAGCATCTTATGGTTCTTAATCATCTATTAAACCAAAAAATGGTCCTATGGTTCAGGTTCACCTGATTAATTCGGACTCACACATTCAAATTTACAACGATTGAACCTAGTGTAAGTGATGCTGACTGTGCAAGTCTAAGTGGGATTAATTTGTTATTGGATGGATGAATTAGTACCATGTTTCTTTTCATATACACATTCCTATTGAAAGGCTGGTTCATGAAGTGAATAATGTTTGGATTCAACTCTGAACTCTGAACTGCATACTTGTTAAGATATTTTTGTTCTTAGAGAATGGGGTTTGATCCAGGAATTCATGCTTAGCAAATTTGTAAAAATGCACTTGCGTGCAGTATTGGACAAGAGCAACCTATAGTAACAATGTCAATAAATTGTAGCAGAATACCAATGTTGAATTACCAAATATGTATTTTGAATATTTGATGTTTACAACTGCTGGTTGAATGCTCATTTTGTGCTGAAATTGAGTTACATTCTCTAATACTTGTTTGACAAACTACTTTAAACTTTAAACAATCCAACTACACTTTCTTCAGGGGAAGTGTGCTTACAGTTTGGAGAGGTCTGTAGTTAATCATTTTTATGCTATTAAGACCAAAGGCCTGTGCACTCATGTTAATTAGAAAAAAAGAGCCTAAAGTGACATTTCTTCTTACCTGACAGTAGCCCTAATGGGTGGTGGTACATGGTGGGTGTCCTTTGTGCAGACTCTAGTCCAGGTTCCTGATCTGCCACAATTGCAAAGCTTAGTGGATCGTCTAAAAAATGTTGGTGATCTGCTAACAGTAGCTGTTACCCAATATGGCGATCTCCATCTTCAAGTTTCCACTTCTCTTGTTACGGTTGGCTCTGAGTTCAGGAAGCTTCGGGTTGTTGGTGATCGTGGTAAGATATGGAACTTGGTAGTTTCAATTAGCATTAATTTCCTTATGTTCCAACCTCTTGTTTAACTCAGTTGGCATCATATTGCTCTGCATTTCAGCAAATGCACCCATCGGCGATCAAAATTTGACTGCTTCGACTCGTATGGATATGGCAGTTGAGAGAGGGGAAGCACTCTCGGTGGTATTGTTCCTAAGCTCCACTTATTTTACTCCCCCACTCTTCTTTTCGTGCTATCTATTTCACTGATTTTGTTTCATTCTATGTTCTGGCAGCAAGTGAATATGAAGCACCTTGTTAAGAGTCTACATTGTCACTTGGCCAAGCCAGACTACACTTTCTATGGTGTGTTTTCAGCTGTAATGTCAGTGACACTTTGTGTTCAGAGGCTTTTTTCCTTAACATTTTTCTGGCTATTTGTATAGGCATCGCTCCTGGTGGTGCTTGCTTGACAGTTGTATTCCAGTACTTCATCCCGGGAACTAGATTGGCAGACAAGTCAATCAGCTTCTACTGCAGGCTTCCAGTCCTTGACTCTGGATCCAGTTAAATAATTTACTGTACATATGCCAGCAAAGAATATTAGGTAAGACTATTAGATTAGCTGTTGCATATTTTTCCTTCTCATCTACCTTATGTCTTGTTTGTGTGACTGCAATATATTGGCTTCACAGCTAGCGATCTGCTGCTTTATGTGAAAAATATTGAAAGTGCATTGTAATGGCCGTATTGCCATTTTGGCAATCTGTTGGCACTTTTACTCTGACATGTAAACATATGCTTGGATTTGTTACTTTCACTTACTGACAACCTACTGCACAAAGGCTGGTATTACCTATTTGTGTATCAAAATTTGTTTTGCTGTGCTCTGTTGATGATATACCTTTGTTGGCAACTTGTTATGGCATTGGATTTTACCCATTGCATTACAACAGTGTATTAGAGCCATGACTGCCATTACTATAGTGACAGCTTACACGTAAGGCGTAAGGCGTACACGTGAATCGTTCAATGCTATGGGATTCTGTCTGACAATTTCTTCCTGCTTCAAAGCTCCCTTCTTGCTACTGTAGGATCCTCTAATCTACGTGTCATCCTCCAGCATTCTGAAGAGTATAATGATAAGGAAGTGCGAGGGCATAAATAGACCTGTAAGTTTTCAAAAAAATAAATGGACCTGTTTAGCTTGTGCCAGTCAGAATACTAATGCTAGAGTTATGAATCTTTGTCTGTTGACAAAATGGATTTGTCTGTTCAAACTTAATAGATGTGATAGCCTTCAAAAAATAAATACATGAAGGATGGTGGTTTCCTAAGTAGTATAGATGTAGATGGGTCCCAATTCTGGAAAGGTTGCATGCTGTATGGAATTACAGTATAACCAGATATTTCTTTGGTAATTAGTACGAGTAATGGGTAAAAAACAAGGTTTTGGGAGGACATCTGGATAATCAATTTCTCCTGAAGATTTGTTTTCATAGATTGTTTAGGATCTTCTATCAGCAAACTGCCACAGTGAACCAAGTCCTGCTTTAGGAAAAACTTGTGATTATTTCTGATGTTCAATTTAGTTTCAAGCTGAGAACATTGTGAAGAAAAAAACTGTGCAGAAAAATCCAAAAACAGAAAACTGTTTCCCAAGAATGGATCCGAGGGTTGATGCTACGAATCTTTCTTGGAAGATTTCTGTGTCCCCCCGTCCTACTGCGTTTTTTGATCTGAACAAGCGTCTGCCTGCAGACCACATGATATCTGTACCGTGCCTCTTTATCTGGTGCTACTTACAGATGCCTTCTGCATCTACCACCGTGGCATTTAAGAAGGCCAGAGCACATATCTATCCGACCGACGCCTCTATTCCAGATCCCAGGTTCTCTCTACTCGTGTTTTTAGTAAACTTTTTTCTATTTTAACGAAACCAAGAGTCCAAGACATAAAAACATATTAGATCCAGCACTGATTATTTTCTTCATTCCAAAATTGGAGTGTTAGTTGCACTGTAGAACACAGGTAAATAGGGATAATTGTTAGCGCTTGGAACATGGAAAGTTGGATAGGCTTTGAAGTTGAACCCATGTCCTTGGGCTGGCACAAAGGGGACCAGACTGAATTATTCTGTACTATCGTCCTTTTTTTTACATAACTTTACTAGGGTTCTTGATCTGGCTTGAAACATATAGAAATTGTCAGTTATTACAAACGACTTGAATGAGTCCATGTGAAATGTTTTGAAACCTGTCAACCTAACTAATCACAGATAGTACCATTTTGATCTTGTTAGGGGGCATTTACAATTGCTTCAATATGCAGTACTACAACTTTGTGTAATGCTCAAGCCAGCAAAATCAATGTGACGATACAGTGCAGCCATGTGAGGCGTACTCCCATGCCTTTAGCGCTCGAACCATTTCTTCGTCTGTTTTCAAAAGCAGCCAATAAATCCTGAACAATCAGTTATGTGTCACTCCGCATCTTTCCGATGCCGCTTTTCTCACATTACATGTATGTATACCTGTACTCAAATTAGCTTCGGTTCCAAAACGTATGATACCAGTTCCTCTCATCTCTTAAATACGTACAATATAACACCAAGAGCTGGGAGAGAAATGCCCTATTCCTGCTACCACTCAAAACAGCCAGCTCTGTCCTCTAGCCCTCGTTGGAGCCAAGCTCTGGATCCACAACGTAGCCCCGCAGGGAGGGCGTCTTGCCGAAGGTGGAGCTCGGGGCTTTGTTCTGCATCCTCTTCCTGGCGATGTGGCCACGGATCCATGGCAGCACGTCCTCGTTGATCTTGATCATGAGGAAGAACAGGATGCGGTAGATGAAGATCATGCTGAAGATAACCGACAGGTCAATCCACTTGGACCTGTCCACGTTGATCTGGAAGATGTACTTCAGGATGAAGTCCCCGGGGATCTTGGGTTGATCTGGGTACTGGTTGTCAAATATGAGGCCTTTCATGTCGTTCTGGCATTGCCCCTGTTAGATGTATAGAGTTTAATGTTAAGTTTCAGGTTGGAGTCTCTCTGCTCCTGTGTGGAACCGAATTTACCTGCAGTGCCCAGTAATGGAAGCTGATGTACTGCATGGGGTATCTCCAAAATGGCTTTGGGATGTCGTACGGAAGTCTGAAGTATCCAGACACCAGCATAAATATTCCCTGTCCAAGGAAAATTGTGAGGAAAAAAATCTTCTTGCTAAGCCCCGAAGCTGGAACTGTCTATGGGAAGTAAATTGATGTTTATGTGCGGTGGCATCAAACTTTCAACATAACTGAAACATTAGATTACAAATAATATATCTTCTGCAGTAATAGCCAAAGCAACTCAATTTTTTTTTGCCACTGATAGTAACTAAAAGTTCGCCTGTAATA
The DNA here is from genome assembly GCF_002211085.1 of Panicum hallii. Taxonomy (NCBI): domain Eukaryota; kingdom Viridiplantae; phylum Streptophyta; class Magnoliopsida; order Poales; family Poaceae; genus Panicum; species Panicum hallii. The sequence goes on along the minus strand of NC_038048.1, from coordinate 40,190,855 downwards.
TATCTCATGCTGTCCTAAAATTTCTGAACTTGTATTGGTCAATATGTAGTGAAGCTCCAAACAATACTGGTCAGTACTGGTTATACGACAAGCTTGATGACTTCTTGGATCAGCACATGTTCAAGTCCTTTGATGTATAATGGCCCCGGAAAACCGTACCAAGTTTAGAGGTTCTCCAATTCATGAATTCATCTTAAATGTCACATGGTCCTGTATGTCAACTTATGCCATAATTAAAGTGCAGACCTAACAGCTGAACTGAACAAGCTATCAGCTTCTATGTGTTTTTTCTTTTGCATTTGTTCAAGGTGATTTGATCCTGTCCACTCAAGGGATATTCGAATGAAATTGGTTGCAGTTGCAAGTTTTTTTCTCTATAATCCCATCCATAATCACATATCCTAACACATAACCCAAGCAAAAATAGGTTACAAGGGCACAGAAAATGACATGAGAAACGGGTGAAAATGCCATACCTGAATTCCAGCTCCTATGATGATACCCATGAGAAAATTGGGAATTACACTGGCAATTGCCATCATTAAGCTCTCGACCACGGTGACACTGGCATATAGGTTCAAGACGAAGAAGATATAGTGTTCGAAACCGGGATGGAGGCGCACCATAAAGTAGCATATGGTTCCCGACAAGAAGCATATCAGAATCAGGAACGGTGTTGCTGAGATGGTGTTGCTGATGACAAATGCGGCAACACCATAGTGCCCATTCAGCCGTTCCCGCTGGAAAACCTATATAAATGAAGCAAGGGAAGGTGAGGACAATTCATAACATTTTCTAACTTGAAGATGAAATATTACTGTCTGAATTTCACCTTCATTTCTTCGACAAATGAAGGGAATCCTCCAATGGACATAAATGTAACGAACCCAAAGACGAATGCAGAACAAGCAGCCCGGGCCTGCAGAGACAAGGTAGTGAATGCATTAAAACCATTCATATCCTTCATGGCTGCTCATGTGACTACATTATTGTACATTCATACCAGCCCAGCCCAGAAGTTCATAACCGATTTCTTTTCTTTATTCTTACCAGGATGGATGTGTATTTGGTGCCGACGTCCAGGTATATTGTGCCGATGCAGACAGTCACGAGGAGATAGATGAGGAGCCTGAGCCAGTAATACCCAAAGTCCCGTGACATGTTGATGAACGAGCGCTTGGTCAGGGTGCAAGCCTGCATCAGGAAGCTGGCCTGGCTGCCACCTGAATCCAGCACGGTTCCTTTCTGCAACGAACAAGATGGTTATTTCCTGCCCCCAGATGTGATATTGTTATGGACACGAGAAACAGGTACAGCATATCAATGTTTGCGTTTGATGACTCTGAGCACGTACTATTCGCGAGATATCATTGACTCTCTCCCTTGCGGCGTAGTAGTACTGGGACCTGCTGTATGATGCAATCAACTTCCTGATGGCCTCCGATGTTGTCATCCTATCCAGTGGGTCGTCGGACCGCTCAATCTTTTCATGAACGCCAAACGTTAGATCATTTATTTACAGCAGAGAACAAGGTGTCCCAGTTAATTTGCAAGTTTGTCTGTAGATCAGTTAGCTTCTTACCCTTGCTTTCATTGATCCTTTGAGGGTGGCCTTCACCTTGTCGAAGTCGGAGTTGACGCACCTCAGGAAATGGTCCGACGGATTCCTCAGAGGCGGGCAAGGGAAACCGGCTGAAGCGAAGAACTGCAGCCGAGCAAGGAGTCAGTCGTCCTCGATCATGCTGTTGTGCTGTGTCTAATTATTACAGTGATGCGGAGGCATGGCGTCCTGGTGCCAACCGCTGACAGTGATGGAGAGTGGGGAGAAAAAGTCATAACTACCTCACATGCTTGCGCTGCTTGGCCGAAGTAGACGGTTTTGCCACTGGACAGCAGGAAGAGCATGTCGAAGAGCTCGAACACCTCGCTGCTGGGCTGGTGGATGGAGGCAATCACTGTCCTGCCGTCCCTGGCGAGGCCCCGCAGCGTCTGCGTCACGAAGAACGCCGACGAGCTGCACATGCACCCAATCGGAGCACGGTTAATTTCAGTTCTTCCTCCCCGGTAACGTTTACTAGTAGCCAGCATGAGATGAGTAGCCTGACAGAGGAAGGTACCTGTCGAGGCCGCTGGTGGGCTCGTCGAGGAAGAGGAGGCGCGGGCGCATGAGGAGCTCGAGCGCGATGCTGACGCGGCGCTTCTCGCCGCCGCTGACCCCGCGGAGGTGCCAGTTGCCGATGACGGTGTCGGCGCAGTCCTGGAGCCCCATCTCGACGATGGTGCCCTCCACCAGCGCGCGCTTGTCCTCCCGCGGCATCTTGTCCGGCAGCCGCAGCAGCGCCGAGTAGCCGATCGTCTCCCGCACCGTCAGCGTCCCGATCAGGTTGTCGTCCTGCGTCACGTACGCCTGCGCAAAACCACACCGTCTCCCTCCGTCAGCCCCGCAACAAACCAGTAGTAAAAATAAAATAAAATCCAGCTTCTACCTAGGAAACCTGCAGCGGTAATTAACCGCCGCATCGCATCGGATAAATTAACCAGCCGCTTTCGCGTACGCGAACGCGAACGCCGCAACCGAACGGCCCGTATCGCCATTAATTCGGAGCAGGATCGGAGAGAGGCAGAGAGCAAGCCCAGCTGTCAGAATTTATGCCGTGTAGGTGGCTTCAGTCCCAGTCTCACTCATTGCAGGCAGCCGTATCGACAGCAGGGTGCTGGACGATCTCGCCCCAATTTTTTCACGAACGGCGAGTACGATCTGAGGAGTTTGAATGGCTTGCCAGTGGTGGCGCCACGGAGCCGCTGGGCCGGGGCGAATTAAATCCACGGCACCAAACTGCATTACAGGCCGGATCGGAGGAGGCTCTAGTCTGGTACGCGTAGACGCCGCCCCTTTCGCCATCTGGGACGGATGCGAAAATAAACGGCCCGAATCGACTGGATTGGACGTGTACCCGTCGCTAATAATACCTTGGGAGCCGGCTAGCCGATCTCTCTTGCCCGCCTTGGCCGACATGAAATGAGCCATTTGCCCCTACCCTGCTTGTGGCGCTACTGCACTAGTAGGAGTAGCAGCTAGTCGAGTGTAGGTCTACAGAGAGTGCTACTGCTGAAGAGAATATATCAACAGCTACGTATGATTATCTTCTTGATTTTTTGGGGAAACCTATTTATAGCCACACTTAGCAGCCATGCATGGTTTTAGTTTACCACTGATATGCATGCACACCATGCAGGTTATTACCAGACCATGATCCTTTCAGATAGTTCAGGAACGATTTGCATGCGAGATGCTAGTTATGGGTGAAAGATTCGAACTTCCACGGTCCACAGATCCTATCTAAGAAACCCTTAACGGTATGGCTAGCTGCTATATCTGGATGATCTGGAGTTCTGAACCGAAGTGGAAGTACGGAATATCTGATTGCTCAAAAATAGAACGGCGATTTTTCTTCTTCTTCTTCTTTAGATGAGAGTACTACTGCACCGAGCTTAGCCCACTCAGAAATGAACCGGAAAGGAAGCAGCAGGTGGATGCAAATAAAATGGGCAAGTCAATCAGCAAGTACCGCGGCGCCGAAGGAGAGCTTGGCCTTGCGGCCGTTGAGGAGCACGTTGCCGGAGAGGAAGGCGTTGGCGGCGAGGCGGCCCGCGAGGGCGTCGAGGAGAGTCGACTTGCCGGACCCCGAGGGCCCCATGAGCGCGGTGAGCGAGCCGGGCTCGGCGAACCCGGTGAGCTCGTCCAGCACCGTCTGCGTCTTGCCGGGGCCCAGCGCCACGGTGACGCAGAGGTCCTTCCAGGTGAGCCTGGCCGACACGTCCCCGATGAGCGCGGCGGGGGCGGCGCCCGGCGGGAGCGCCTTGCTGTCCCGCCACAGCGTCTCGCTGAGCGGGCTGAGCCCCACCACCATGGCGGCGCCGCCCGCCGCCGCCGACGCGTTGGCCTGCAGCTCCACCATGGCCTGCCCGGCCGCCGCGGTCCGCCGCGTCGCGCCGTCGCCGCCCTGCGGGTCTCCTCCTCCGCCCGGCCTCATGGCTGCCTGCGCAGGGATCGGAGAGCTCGGAGGGAGGGGGAGGGCTGGGAAGTCAGGGAGAGAGGAGGCTAGGCTAGCTAGCGTCTGGACTGGAGAGACCGTCCCGGTCGATGCGGTGGAGAGGCAGCTAGCGCGGCAGGAGTTATAAAGGAGGAAAGCATGCATGCACAATAAAGAGGGGGAGTTAATGGATGGATGGATCAATCAGAGAGGCGAGCCACTGTGAGGCCACCACTTAACAAACTGCCAACCAAATTGTCTCCGTTCTTCGGGTCTTCTTCCTCCCATCGCCTCACCACTAACCAATCATGCATCCCCTACAGTTCTTACTACTGTGCGTTGTGCAGTTGTACGTTTTCGTATCATCCTAGCTTGTTAGTTAGTATAACAGCATGGAAATATAATGATGCAACCTAGTAGTAAGGTTTATCATCACATCACATTCATTCACACCATCTGGCTCAACCGCTCACGCTTGTGGTAGATGGGAAATTGGTGTGTTCTTTAAGACCTCCAAGCCTCTGATGGCCCTGGAGGCACACTGCCTATTTCTCGAGCTGTATCGTCGTCGTCGTACGTGGTGGTCAGTTCAGTAGCACAAACCCGTGCACCAGCACCCAGCGGCATCGCACGACTCCGGCCGCATGGTTGCCGCGAAAAACGACGTTGACCATCGAACTGGATCGGAGTCCGGCCAGGGAACGGAAGTCAAGCGGCGAGCCGCCGAGAGGCCACGACGGCAACGCCGACACGTTACGGCGCGGCGCCGTCCACGCACACATGGCCACATGACGAAGGCGAGAGGAGAGGGGGAGGCCCTGCCGGAGACGGATGGGATGAGAGATCCAGCCAGCTGCAGGCAGGCGCGCGCATTTATAGCGGTACTGGTAGACGTTGGCGTTGTACTTTTTTCCTTCACCGCCATGCCCTTCCTTCCTTCCGACTCGCCCCCGGCCCGTCTCCTTCCCTATCCCCCATAATTCTCGGTTCTTGCGCGAGCATTCAATCCGTCGCGCCCCGCCGGCCCGTCTCCTCTTCTTTTCTGATTCACCGGCCGGAATGGATGCGCACGGCAGCCAGCGATGGCGTGCACTTGGGGACTTGGGAGCGGCTATTTTATAGTAGTTTTATACGGAGCAGTATTGAATTCCGGTTGTGTAGATACTTGGCCTGACTGGCCTGACATGAGTAGCTCATGAAAGGGGCGTATGGGTTGTGTGTCAATGCAATTTGGCATGACAAATCTGATCGCCAAGAGGACGGACGGGCGCAAAAATGGCGCGACGGAGCACCAAATTCTCATGATCACATGATCTGGCACCAGCAGCTGGTGACAAAGTTGACGAGAGCAAAGCGCCTCCAACTTCCATGACCCCACGCTTCCTTACATTGGCATCTTGCTAGGTTAACCGACCGCGGCCGCCGGCTGTTCGACCGGTCAGTTCCCGTCCTAGCAGCTACCTACGTACCCACCTCACTGTGGGCGGTTGGCGCAACAAGTTTCGCGTCGCCACGCCGGCAAGCCATGCGTGACCGCTGCCTGGCTACTCTCTCGCTTGATCGCATGATGCCTCCAAAACTCCGTTCAAAACTCTCGCACGGCCGGATCGGACGGACGCATGCAGTTGACTGTTGCTTTGGTCAGCCAATATGGCTGACCAACGGGCATCGAGTTCAGAGCTGAGTCCAGAGCTAAGAGCTGAGATCGCCCCAACTGCCATCCTCCCAACAAGACGAGTGGTAGACGAGACCGCCAGGGGTTTGACCACGCCGCGCTGGCTAGTCCTCCTGATCCTCCTGCTACCTGCACGCATACAGAGCACCAGGGCTGCTGCTACTGGCCACCGGGCCGGGGAGACCATTAATGGCGACGCCGTTGGCCGAGGCGCGCGCGGGCGAGAGAACGAAACCCCCGTGCCGCGGGCAGCGACCAATGGGGATGGGGTGACCGACCCGGAGCCGGAGGAAACCACCACGCCGCTGCACCGCGTGGTCGCGCTCACGCGGGTGGCGTTGCCCGTCGAGCCAGGAGGGTGCGCGCGTGCCGTGTGGTTGCACGTCGGCCTCGCGCGGCGCCGGGCAAGTAATGAGCCCCGCGCCCGCCGGCCCCAAGCCTTCCGACCGATCCGGCTGCGCTCCATGAGCCTCCTCCAACCCAACCGCCCGCGCGCGCGTCACGTCGGTCGTCGATCCGCGGCGGCTGCGCGCATCTGTCTATCCTCTTCCCCCCCCCCCCCCCTCCCTCCCGCCGGGTTTACGACGGAATGGCGATGCGCAACCGCGCGATGGCGATCGGCAGCCGAGCGAGACGACCGCTTGGGTGGTCGCGTTCGCGCGGTGGGCGTCGCGCCGTCCGGTTCCGATTCCGGGGGGCCAGGGGCAGCGCACGGGGATTTCCCTGGCGGCTTGCGCGGCGGCAGCTGTTCTCCGCTTGGATCCCTGGGCCCTGACCCATCTCCACCATTATGATGCCATCATGGTCTGAGACTGAAAACGTATACTAGCGCCCACTATGAAGTTTTGTTTTGAATAGGGGACAATGCGTTGTACTAGCATGCTAACAATACAGGACTCTTCTAAATCCATCTACAGTGCTGCCCAGAACTCTCTTTTTCCCCTTCAGAGTTCAGACAGTGATCTCGCAGTCGTAGCTAGCATCCTCCTACGGCCGCCGACGTGCGCCGCAAGTAGAAAAATCCGCACGAACAGCGGTAGCCGATCGACGTGACAGCACGCGCTGCCGCATGGATCACTGCTGAATCAATGCGCGCGCGATGGCAGGACGCGGACGCGAAAGCTTCCCTCCTGGCCAGCGCCGGGCGAGCGCGCGGCAGGCCATGCGTGACCCGTGCCGGGGAGTTTGTGGGGCGTGGTGGGAGGCGCCGTCGCGAGCTGAAGCAGACAGGGGTTTCTCCCCTGTACGGCTCGCGCACAGGTTCTTCGTGGCAACAGCGAAGATGGGGGAATAATTGTGGAAGCAGCTCCGGATCGGACTCTCAACCGCAAACCACACACAGTAATAGCGAGGTCTCTTTCGTTTCTGACCCAAAGGCAGCGTTAGGTGAGATGGGGGGTGGTGTTTGCCACTGCCGAGCAATGATCGTGCCCATCTGACAGCGTCCTCGGCACGTGTCTCCTTGATTGAAAGTGCAGACGGTTAGCAGTTCGTTCGGCTTTCCCGTCAGGAAGCTCAGGTCAGAGAGGGGGGCCATACGTAACGCGCCCATACCCCACAGCTACAACTGCAAACCATGGATGCGTGTCTACTAGTGTCGACACGGCAGCTAGCAGCTACACAAGTTGCCAGTGTACTACAGCACTGGAGTACTACGTGGCCATGGGAGTAGGCGTAATAACATTCAAGTGGAGAAAATGGAATCCAAATTTTTTTTTTTCGATTACACGGTATAACTCAAACACTCACAACGCATGCACACTCACCTCTATAAATATACTTACGCAAATCCTACTCTATAAGCATCTTCGAAGGCTGAGAAAACCGAATTTAAATTTCTTTAATAAGACGAATCCAAATTCCAAAACATTTGCTGACGGGGTACAGTGTAGAAAATCACACTATTCACTGCTAGTACTACACACCTACTACTGCAGCATGGAAGAGGTTTTGCATCTTTATTCCACGTACTGTGAGCCTACGACGATCGAAAAGCAGCAGCAAGAAGCCAGCTATAGCTAATCCACGGCGTACGACGGGGAATAGTAGACAAGAGGAGGTTTTGCGGATCGGATCGGCGGCCGGCGGCGACGTAGCTAGCTAGCAGGTGGGCACGCACTTCCTGCACTTGACGACGCACCGGGAGGGGACGTGGGTGAGGCCGGCGGCGCGCGAGGCGCGGTAGCACCGCTTGGCGCAGATCACGCGCCTCTTCCGGCACGCCGCAGCGCTGACGCAGCCGGCGGCGGACTTCCTGGTGGCGGGCCGCCTCCGCCGGGCCGCCACGCCGCGCAGGTTCTTCGCCTCGGCGGCGGCGGAGGCCGTGGCGTTCGCGGCCGCGGCGCGCCAGCCGGCGGCCCCCGCCGACCGGAAGATGTTGCCGGCCCTGGCGATGAACCCGCGCAGCTCGCGGCCCAGGATCGCGGGAATGCTGGCGCTGCTCTCGTGAGCGTCCGCGGCGGCTGCGGCGGCGAGCGAGCCCTTGCAGCTCGCCGTGGCGATGGCCAGCAGGAGCACTAGCACGACGCCGGAGCTCTTCATGCTTGCTGTCGTGCTGTCGTCGGTCGCCTTGACCGTGACGTTGCTGGTTCAGTACGTGCCGTGCAGATCAACTCGCGTTAATCGATTTACTGTTAAACGCTCCTCTTATATAGGAGAAAGTCGTCAGGATGGCATGGAAACATCTGCATGAGCTACCTAACTGCAGAGAACGTCGAATGCGTGGTGACGAACAGGCGTGTCGTGAAGCGTGACTGCGTGAGCCGCCATGGGTGCAACGGCGACGTAGAGCACGCTTTCCAAGTCTCGGCTCTGGGTTGGATCGAAGCAGATAAGCCCTTAGAAGTAAAATTCCTGGCAAGGTTGATGAGGTCATTTGAGCTGGTTGTAGGCCCTTTTGTCATGCATGATTGCACAATTCTTCTCCACACACACACCACACCAGGAATACAGGTGTACCGAAATGGACTTGTAAAAAGAAATCAAGAAAGAAAGGGACATGTCAGGTGACAGGGCACCTATTGCCATATTTTTATATATATACTAGCAAAAGGAGGCAACTTATTTCGTTCATGATTATCAGCCAGGTGTCTGTTCTATGACCAGCTGAATAACGTAAATCAGCACAAAACAGTGATGTGTCATGTGTGTCGCAGCGCTTTCAATCATGGCGTTCTTAGGCTATGTCCAGCGGACGCCTGTACTCTATATTTAGAGAAAGATTCCGTTCTCTATTGCTCCAGCAGCGTTCTCTAAATGGTCCTCTAAAATAGAGAACGCTACAGGTTTTCTCTATATATAGAGATTCTCTCTCCTCTTCTCTATTTTTTCTTTACGTTTCAAACACTGAATTAAATAAAAATAAAATATGTCCATAGCGTTTGAGGTATGATAAATACGTACGTACAAAAATTTGGAACAAAATACGTTTCTAATATAGGGTTTAATGTATAGAGAATGAGATTTAGAGAACGTTGTTGGAGAGAAATGAGATATAGAGGAGAGAATCTTGTAGAGAATTATGTAAATGAAGGATGTAGAGGATGGGATTTGGAGGATATCGCTGGAGACAGCCTTACGGCGACAGGGCAGAATTATAGTTGAAATCCCGGTACACTGGTGCTGCGAAAGATTGTTACTGTACATGATCCTGGTACTCGTCTTCACAAATAATGCGATGAGTTTAAGCTGCCCTGCCTTCAAGGATGCTCTGTAAATGCCTGTCAAGTAGCAAATGAAAATCTGTGCTGCGCACACTATCCTAATGTTCGTTTGCTCTTAATAATCTCATCGCTTCGGTACCTATTAGCATCATATTCCAAATTATTAACCGATAAATCATATATGGAAGTTTTCCCAAGTTACAGGAAATGTTCTGAACCTGAGTTCATGCCGTTTCTTTGTCAGCGTTACAAGGGCGATCCCTTTCCAGTGAGAAGCATAAAAGGTCTAGTGGAAATATGTTCCAGTCATCATCAAGTGAGATTGTGACAAGCATAGAAAGTCTAGCGGAAATATGTTCCAGTCATCATCAAGTAGTTAGTTGTTGCATTGGTATGTCACTCAGGTTCACGTCAGTGGCTTTAGATCAAATCAACAGTTACAGCTTCCGGTTCTAGAGTGCCAACCGTAATGCCATAATAACAGCTCGCCTCGCAAGTTGGAGCTGGAGACTTACAGGCGAAGGATATTCTCATTCCTGCTTGATCCGCGACCATCATTGGATTAGTTGGAAAGCACCGCCCAACAGTCTGATTTGCCCTGCACGGTTGAGAGGAAGGAAAGAAGAGACCAAACTGCAATGATTAATAAATGTGCAGGTAGAACAAAAATACCCAGTTCAGAGTTCGTCAAAGTTCAAACTCAAATGTTGACTTATACAGAGACCTTCAAATGGAAAAAAAAAAGGAATCTGCCCAACCTTCATATATCACCTCTCACTACTTACTAGGCATGGCACAATAATCTTCCGCAATACAGTACACGGAACTACAGAACGGAACATAGTCCACCCATTTTAATTTGGAACCACAAACGACCAATCTCCCAACAAACACACAACAGACTCCACTATGGCATACCTGATTAGTCTTGGTCAATGCATATGGTGTTTACACCTACCCTCTCCGAACACAACAGAGTGATGATGTAACATGTCGAATTTTATAAACATGACTATCAATGTATTATCAAGCATTTAGTAGACTGGACACATGAGGATGATGTATGCAAATTTGTCTTGAAAAGCACGTTTAATTTTATACCATAACCGAAGTCTGGCCAGAGGTGCGTTTTGGGAACCATACGAGTAACTGCAAGTAGTAACATATAGTACCAGATATTCCGATAAATTCGCCAAAACCATTAATGTATTTCTAAATGGATAAGTGATGAGAGAAGCCAAACAGCTGGGAAATATGATGACCTAACTTCCTGTCCAGATGTACACAAAAGAATGTGAGGAAAATAATAATATGTGGATACTTATCAGTGTGAGAAATCCAGATGAAAAGAGTGTCCCACAAACAAGCAGGAGGCAAGACAAGATCCACCAAGCTCATACAGATACATTCAATTTGCTCAAGAATCTTATCATCAATTCTCTCAATAATCTTATCATCCCTTATAACCTAAAACGTTCTAAAGTTGTGGTTAGAGAAAAAAAATATTCTAAATAGTGACCTTTCCTTAAATTGGACAATGAGAATGACACTACCTTCAATCAAGAATGTTGATATTTCGAATCAGATACTGACTCTTAGGTTTTCAGCATTAACATTATATGTCAGGGAGCCATCGAACACGATAAGAACATTGTCACTGTTGAAGCACAGATGTAGCTTAAATATGTAGAACCATTCTAGACAAGACCAAGAGAGTAGGACATAACAAACTAAACAGTCAATAGCATTCAAAAGAAAAATTATCACCAAGTATGCCTCACAAATATGCAATATATCAGTGAGATGAAAGTATTATCTTTTTGGACCCTTTATTTTATTATAAAGAAATCTGGTTCTTTTTGTCAGTAAAAATGCATGCCTTTCTCTCCTCACAACAATCTGTCTAAGAACACCTGTTCACAAAATCTATCTATATCGTGTAATGGAGATGCCGAGATCTTTATATTATATTTAAGTTTGATATTTGCAATGCAAATTATTTATATCTTATTTCCGTGTAGTATGCAAACTAAAACCATGTACAAGCAGCAGTGCTACACAGAAGTAATTTATATGCCACAAGAAAAGCTGATTTCATTTATTGAGGGTAGTTAGTATAGCAGACTGGTCCGTTTGAATACACGTTTAAAGTCTGTTCAAGACATTCCAACTTCATGAATCAACAGACTGCACTGTCAGAAGACATTCATACCCAAACTCCAAATCCAGATGTTCTGTACACTAAAATCCTATTCACCAAAAAACCCATGGAAGATCCTTTCTCCATGTCAATTGATGGTTGGCCACTTGGTCTAAGTCACTTATTCAACTGATGCCCACATAAAACTCTTGAAGCCAATGAATACACAAGGCCAACAATATACTGTTCTGATATCAGGAACTAAACAAGAAGGACAAAAAATATCCTATTTTTCAATAAAGTTGAAGCGCAGGCAAAACTTGATGGCAGGTGCTTACCAGTACCAGCCATTGTAGAAAGGGAATTTCATGAATAAGTGAATTTCATTTCATGTTTGATTACCCAACTACTTCCTAATACATGTATAAGTGAATTTCATTTTACTGTTGGGCAACAACTGCCTCCATCTAACAATATGGACCCCAACACATAATGAGAGTCAAAGTTTGCAACATTTGAGAAATGAATTGATGCAATCATCTGTAGATTTAGTTGGAAAAACACACACCATATTTGCATTTGGTTCAGTTTTATAATTTTCATGTACAGGTAATACACTCTGTAGTTATATACTTATACTAATGGCGAAAGTTCAGTTTTGAAGGAACATGTCTCAAGGACTGGCGCCTAATATTATGAAACAGGAGTGTTAGAACAAAACCAAGGCCCAAATTTTTGTACTATCAATGTTAATCCAATGTTTGACACTTTGACTCAAAAACAATATAAGCACATAAAATTTTGAGCAAGCATGTCATGACTCAGGTATTACAGATATTCAGGATAAGTTACAAGGAAAAGATGTTAGGCAGACAAAAGGTAGCCAGTGCACCTCACTCAATCTCAATTTGCTGAGGTGCATCATTTTGATCTGCCTCACTTGATTCTTCAGAGCTATTTTCCTCAGCTATTCCAGAAGCCTCCACTGTCCGAGTCATCCATTCCTTGAGAGGATCCTCATTCAGGTCAAGCCTCAAGAGGCCAGCAAACACACCACCCATGAATGCAACTGGCTCCTACAGACATGGTAGTTAAATATCATCATCTGTTCTTGCTTCAACAAGCAAGAAAAGTAAACTCCAGATTAGAGAGTGTATTAGTATTGTTTGATGAATGCTGCTAACGCTATAGCTACTCTTTCCTGAAATATCTGCAATTTTCCATTTCGACAAAGCATCCTGATTCCCAAAATCGGCGAGATTGGAACATAAATGACAAAAAAAGAAAAGGAAACAATAGTCTAAATATCAAGTTGAGGATCAATTTTGTTAATTTTGCCTGCATCGATGAGAGTTGTCATAGCATGGGCACCGCAATGGTTAAGAGGCCACATAAATGTTTGATTAAGAAAGATTTAACTCCACAGATCAATATAAAGTTTCTCCATCATCATGAACATCGAAACAAATCTGGATTTCGACGGTTGCATAAAATTCCCCATTTTCCAGAATAACTTTACAAGCGTACAAAAGACAACAAGCAATGCTGAAAGCCTGAAACTGAGATTACATGTACCAACTATCTAGGTGTCAGTCTGTCAGAGTCGGATTGAATGGTCAATTTAACATTCCCGCACACAGAGAAGCTATCTAAAGCCTCATGTCATCATCAATACAAGCAACCAAAGGCTGGAACCATCCCCAATCCTGGATCTCCCCCCGGGGGGGGGGGGGGGCGGGGGGCGGCGCGAATCTGAAAATGAGTTAGAGAAAATTTACCTTAATGGCTTCTCGGAGGATACGCTCGTCCCCAAGAGGATTGAAGCACGCTCGCACGACCCCCGCCGCTCCCCTTCTCCTCCTCCTCGTCCGCCCAGCAACCGCACTGGGAGACCCCCTCCTCGACAACTACAAGCGACAGAGCAAAGCTATACCCAATTAAACTCGTGCAAAAGTACGCGAGGGTTCCTGTTCTAAGCGTGGGGGTTTACCGCGGCGGGAAATCGCGGGCTGGGGCAGAGCAGAGCAGCACCAGCAACAGTAGAAGTCGCCATGGGTAGCAAGCAAACGCCTCCGGCAGTGTTCGACCGTTCGGGAGCCTTCCTCGCCTCGGAGCCGGAGGCGACGGTCGACGGAGGATATTTTCTTGCGATTGGAGCAATGGATGGAGCGGGCGCAGACGCGCGAGGCGGGGTTAGCGGGCCAGTCGTTGCCTGAAGCGGCCCGTCCAGCAACCCCCCGCAGTATTTGGGCTCCTGGCTCGGCCAATCTGTGCGGGCCCGGGGTGCTCTGCTGCTGGACCGTATTTGTTGGGCCAGAAAAGGTCGGTTGGTGGGCTGTTCGTTGAGAGGAAGAAAGCACCGGTGGCCCATTCTGACTGACCGGCTGCCGTTTTCCGGTTTCTTGCGCGTCAGCCGCCTGCGGATACGGGGAGGAACGTCCAGAGACCACAGTTTCCACTCTCAGAGGAAAAAAGAAAATGGAAATGCTTTTGCTTCTGCCGGTTTTCCGGCACACTTTGCTCACACATCGAGCATGAGTATGACGCATTTTGCAACCCTCGGGGGCTTCATGGCCTGCAACGCGTTTCTCAATCCTCGGGGGCGTTAGTTAGCCTTTAGGGCTGCAAGGTGATGTGTAAAGTTGACTACTTGCCCCAAACATACTCCATGGCCCCCATGGCATAACAATTCACGTGAGCCACTCGAGCCATAGAGAGGAGTACAGGTTTTCGTTTGTACTACAGTTCAGAGTACAATTTATATTGGTCTGAATCAAAGTTAGTGAGGAATAATCCACCTACAAACCTTAGAAAGGTAAAAAGTTTCAAAAAGAAAAGCAACACATTGCCCTTTTAAAGCCAGAAAAGAAAAAGCCATGAGTGGAGATTAGACGGCTTCATCTTGCCTTGAACGAGTACAAGCACACGTATTTTACTTTCGGTCCTATAAAAGCCAAGAAATATACACCATAGTCCACATAGGATGTATCAAGTGAACACAAAAAAACACAGAAGCCATGCGCAAACAAAACCGAGCATCCAACGTCATAGTCCTTACCCATGGCAACTTTTTTTTCTCTCTTTTCCAAAGTGGATATATCTATTATTCCAAAATGGAGGTCCCCATGTGTGAAAGGTCACATTGGTCATCACACCTCCTCAAGGCATAAAATGACGAAAAGCCAAAACTAAATTTGGAAGAAAGGTTTAAAAAAACCACTTCAGCAATATCCATGGCCAAGCCAAGGAATATCAATAGGGAAAGGCTATCAAGTTGGCAGGTAATTAAGATCTAGCATATCCTTGGAGGGGTGTGGAGGCTGGAGATAGGATAATTGTTTAGAAAGCATTGATGGCAGATATGCAAATACGCCTAGGCCTAGGCTCCTCCTCCCCTGCAAAAACCTGAGCACACACCTCCATTCCAGGTAGCTAAGCGCTCCCAACATAGGCTTTGGCTGGTTTGCCTTTGTGTTCTCTCCAGGCCTAAGACTACTGCATACAAGTAGGACCAAGGTGTACTGTAGCGCAGAGGATTTTGGGGGCGAGTTGAGAGATGGCGGGTTCTAGTTCTAGTGCTAGCATTCAAGAGGAAGCTACTAGTGCTGTTTTTGATGGTACGGTGGGGACACATTCCAATCTGAGATGTTTTCTTGACAGTGTGACTCCAATTGTTAAGGCATATAGGGTTCCTAAAGCACCCTACTATCTTCCACAGGTAAGCATATCTTGGACTAACTTTTATTTTTGGTTGCCGAATTCCCTCCTCCTCGTGTCCTGAACTCTTGCTTTAGTAAAATTTCTTACTCCTTTTCTCTCTACTATCTTTGATCTGGATATATTACCTCTTTTGTTTGAGCTTGCATCTGATTTACAAGGGCTATGTGGATAAAACTAGATATGTGAGCTTATCAAGATCGTGCTCTATTCACGCTCCATCTTGCTTTTAAGTATATTAACTAGTGGGTTTGTCAGTGTAGCCTCTGATCTGTTTGTAAAGTTTAGATTCAAAATGTTTTAGGTGCGAAACATAGTCCCGGGTAGTATCCGTTACATCTCTACGGGGATGTCATCCGACCGTTCCTTGCGTTATCATTTGAATCGGGAGGTTCGAGGGTTTTATCTTAGAAGTCAATCCGCGACAATTCCTTTTTGCATCTAGTGTATTGAATATTTTTCATCTAGAACTTACCCCCTTTTTTCATACCAACAGTAACATTTGGTTAGACTGTACTATCGGTAGATCCAAACAGAGGGACCTCACGTGACATGCACATCACTGTCCCTTTCGTTCTTACTGTTACATCTTCACGTTATGGTGCATCCCTTGCTACAAGATTCGTGCTAATTGATTCACAAGATATGCATACGAACTCAGGTGCAAGCAAGTCATCATCACTTTGTCTCTCTTCTTGATTTGACTATACAGCTCAATAGATGTTTCAACCCCCACAGCCTTCCCTGTAACCCACGAAAAGATGCATTTGCATTCCCATTCTTGCTGACATAATTAATAGGAACCTTCCGAAAGAGATCTTCTAAAATGGATTCACCCCCCCCCCCCCCCAAAAAAAACAAAAATCTGAAACAGTCATGGACAAAGTAACGTTAGCATGGCCAGCTAATTAGCTTAATTGTGTTCACATGGACACCGATTCACTTGAGCTATGATAATGCCATGATTATTTCTTTTAGAGAGACACAACGTATTCAGAACCAGCTACGTCGGAGGTATATTTATTTATAAATATTACTTGGATGCGTTTTTTATATCTTAAGACATGGTAGCGAAACAAATTTAACTCTTATTTGTGAGTGCAGCCAAACGAACATAATGGAAACATTGGAGATGGAGTCAAATGTTTCTACTACCTTGGAGATCTTTGGAATTCGTTCTACAAGTGGAGCGCCTGTGGTGTTGGTACTTCAGTGTGCATTGCTCCGGGTGGGACAGTAGAGCAATACTTCGTGCCGTATCTTTCAGCCATGGAACTGTACGCCAACGAGACAAATGTTCCTGCGTCAAACAGGTATGCAACTGGTACATGTATACAGCAATGTTTATTTTGTATATAACTGAAAATTAAAAGAAAGGAAAGGTGTTGCTTACATGATTACTTCTGAAAGTCTCGATTGGCGTAATGACTGCAGCATGGTATATGATGGAAGGTTCAATGGGTACAACCAGCATGGTGCAACAGAGTGGACTACTCATGGATATCAGACACCATCAAACATGCGCAAGGTCGGAGTACTTGAGAGCAAGGGGGAGTTACTCTTCAAGTATTTTGAACCTGACTCCCCGTACGAAAGGATACCTTTCGTGGACAAGGTATGTAGTCCCAATAGCTCAAATCTCTCTCTCTCTCTCTCTCTCTCTCTCTCTCTATTATTCACCTTTTTTTCAATTTTTTGCACTTAATTATTTGCACCTCACCTAAGCCTTGTCCGGTGTCCATTCAGAAGTGAGTCAGGTTCTAAATACTTGAAGGATAACCCCCCTTGCAGAGCATGTACTGCTAACAACTTCAGATCTAGCTGCCTCTCTGTCAGCCAGATGGTTCAAACTTTTGCACGTATACACATACCCCCCTCCCCCCCCTGCATCTGTCGGATTGAAATAAATAAATTAGCATTGTATAATTTGACAAATCAATGTACAGTTTCATAAACTTAAAAGGTTTCTATCTATCTACCACAAGATTTATTTTTTAGAAAAAAAGAATATGTATTAATATCTCACCAGATGGATCGAATTTGGGTTAGATCTCCCATGAGGATGTTGAAAAAAAGTAGAGCGGTGGCGTAAACGGGATTGAATCAAGGTGATGCATCTCTAGCGACGATGTTGGTAGCTTGGATCTGGTGGGCGTAAAGACAACAAAGGGTATGGGGAATCGGAAATTTTTGGATCAAGATGGGCATAAGTGCCAACGGTGTCACTAGCTTGGATCTAAGCAAGCGTCAAGATATGGGGAAACTAGAACTTAGGTACTGGTCAAGGTTGAGCACCACCGGCAACGATGTTGCTTGCTTTAGTTTGGTGGAGCAAAAAAACTTAAAGGGTTGGAGGAACAAGAGTTGGATCTAGGTGGGCTTTATGATCTGATCCCTTGAAGTCAAGAGAGATGTTGATCTAGGATATAGAACTCACCGGAGCAAGAGAAGAAGGCGGTAGTCATCATGGGGAGCGGCGAGGAGTGACACCATCATCTATCTCTTGGATGGCAATAGCTGTAGCCAAGGTTGGTCCTGTTGATGGATCTTGCCTGCACTAGGATGAAAATTTGGGCACACAACATGTGGGTGGGGCGGCGGAGGCGGCGATGGAGTGGGTAGGGTTAGGAGTAGGGATGGCGGAAGAGGAGGGGAGTATATATAGGGAATGATGCGAGGAATGGTTCGTTCGATCTCGATCCTACCATCACTAGATATATCTATTTTTAAGAGAAAAGGTCAAGAGTTCCTATACTTTTTGCATAATCACAAAAATGTCCTCTAAAGTATTAGCGGGTTTACACCTAAGTGTAAATCTGTCTAGGCTCCATTGAAATTCCTATTTTCTATATGATCTCCCTGATTTCCTTTCTTTCTCATGTATTTAGGTGTACGAGCTATACACTGAAAGGCCTTTCATAACATCTTTGAACAGTTTAGAGCTCTCACCATCAAGTTGGATGTCAGTTTATTGGTAACTTTTCGTAATCACTTACTTTTTAGCTTGAAGTGCAAATATATCAGTACATATACGTTGTTCGCCTAAACTAAATATTTTTTTCGATGAGATTATTTTACTTTCTTATCTTGTTCTCTAGGTATCCAACAAGTCATGTCCCTGCGAAGAACCAAAAAGATCTTAATACTTGCTTTTTGACGTACCATAACCTCTCAACATCTGAAGGTATGCAACAATGATAAAATGTGGTGGAATGTTTGTGTGTCTATAGGTCAGTCGCATGCATTTTTTTTTGTCTTCGCTGATGTACCGAGCCATGAAGTTCCTTTTGTATGTGATTTGAGTCCCTTTTTATTTCTCCAAAACAACACATATTATACCCTTTATCTCTAAATGTACATTTTGTCACTAATATCTCATATAGTAGTAAAAACTTGTTTTGAAATGCTTATGTGGAAGGGAAAATATTAAAGAATATTATTACTTCTTTCTATTTTAGCAACACAATGAACTGTAATAATTTTTTGACAAAATATAATATGGTGATTCTTGCAGGCAATGTGTCTTTAGACCGTGTGCACGACTCCAATCATGTGGCGCTTGCCCCGTTCGGCCTTGCAACATTCAAGCTAGACGCCAAAGTGTGGGCTAATCCAGACTCCGGGGACCAAAAGCATATTGTTTCTCTGTACGATGCAGCACGGTCATGGCTCAAGAAGCACAGCATCCACCACTATGACTTCAACTACTTCTCCTACAGATGCTCATCCACATGAATAGCATGAAAATGGCCAATCAAGAAGTTCTTAGCCATTGATCACTCAAGCATATCGCGTGTTGTTTATAGCGCATCTCCGCGTGCAGTGAAATGGTTGTAGTAGATACTTGTCTTCATATATATCTTTTTTCTTGTTTTTTTACTTATGATAGTTGTAGCTTTATGTAACTCTTCAAACTTTATGTGTTTACTGGTATTAATTGAATATGTTTATGCATTTGGAGGCTACACATCACAATGTTTACTTTCACTTTGATGTGTGTCAATACATTATGTTCAATTTAGTTTGTATTAAACAAAGATCAACTTTATATCAAGCTATAATGGCCTCGCATAAAAAACACTTAAGAAACCAAAAGGAACCTAAATGAAAATTAGATCCATCCCTATTGTACTTATGTGTAAAAACCATGTATGCCAAGTGCCTAAAGCACTGAAGTCCCATACAGAAATAAGGACCTTCGTGTTCACATATTCCATCACAATGCTTCGTTATTACTCTTTTACATTATGAAGTCGCTAATACCCACTAGTTCATGCTATGTGTAGTTGAGCTCACATCTATTCAATATAAGAAACATATAACTTTATGGAGTTATATACATATCTATATTTATGGCACAATTAATAGATACTTCGTAGATATATGGCCAACCATCGATAAAAAATATTTTAGGATATTTTTATTAACATAGAAAGATATGAATGCGCCCTTTTGGATGGAGAGAGTAGCCTTTTTGCCCCAAAGATAGTGTCAATAACAATCACTTAAAAGCATCTAAATATGTCTATAAGAAATAATGTGAAACTTCCCTCTTTGACTGCTGTAAGTGTATCTTCTCTTCCTGGCATAGTAATAATAAATACCTCCCTTAAATATGGGCAACAAACAACTGAAACAAGAAGCTACTAAAAATGGTTCCCTCTAGATTAGCACTCCATCCGTTCTAAAATACAGATCGTTTTAAATTTTCTAAATTCATAGATCTCACTATGCACCTAAACATACGTTATATTTAGATGCATAACAAACACTATAAATCTAGAAAAGCTAAAATGCAGTTGAAACGAAGGAAGTAGTCATTAACTTCCAATTAATGGGTAGGGTGATCAGGAGGTGTCGGAGCCGCTGGAGAGGATGGAGGCCCGGTTGAGCAACTTCGCTGCAATACCGTTCTACTTGATCTAGTTCTTGGTTGTAATAACAGACTTAGCCTTTTGTACGCTCTTTCTTTGCTTTCGTCTCGCACCTCGCACCTGGGCAAGCCCAGCTCGTGTACTGTGGCATTTTATTGCCTTCAAGAAAAGCATAGTGAATCTCCTTTTTTTAAAAAAAAAAGACTTTCCCTCTAGTAAAAACGCCCATATCGATGATGCACCTGAACAACGTCTAGCAACGCTTTCAGGAATCAGGGCTGTATGTCCATGTCTCCCTGAAAAGGGTCAGCCTGGAAAGTATCCCTGAAGCTGTGCTTGGCTCAATTCCATGTAAACCTTTTGCTGCTCGGGCTCTGACGCAGATACCAAGCTCGGTCCTAGATTTACAAGGAAGTCACGTACAACAAATATACAAACGTTGCAACAGCTCAGTAATCCTCAGCGGCGGTTCCGAGCACCCGAGGACCTGCAGCCGCTGCCGGCGCCTCCGACGGCTGCTCAACCATGACGGACTCGTAGAGCGCGCCAGCCAGCCCGGCGCCGATCAGCGGCCCGACCCAGTAGACCCAGTGGTGGCGCCAGCTCCAGCCGACGAGCGCCGGCCCGAACGCCCGCGCCGGGTTCATCGCGGCGCCGTCGAACGGACCGCCGGCGAGGATGTTCGCGCCCAGGACGAAGCCGATGGCGAGCGGCGCGATCGGTCCCACGCCGCCGCCGCCGCGGCTCCGGTGGTCCACCGCGGTGGCGTACACGGCGTACATGAGGCCGAACGTCATGACGGCCTCGAGCAGCAGCGCGTGCCGCTCGTGGACGCCCCGGCCGAGCCCGATGCCCACGGGGCGCTGCAGGACAAGGACAAGCGATGCATCCCTGGAGTGAGACGTGGCGGGCATGTTGCGTACGCGTGGTTGCACACAGAGCGTTCGCCGAAAGCAAATGCATCACGCGCGCAACCATTTCTGACTTTGTTTGTTGGAAGCACGAACGAAAACAAAAAAAAATGTGACCTGAATACTGACATGCAGTTCTGGTCTGGCCTGGCAGTTTTCGTAAGCTAGCCACTGCTTTAACATTTGTTACGTTGTTAAAAGGTTACTTTTTTTATAGGTACATTAAAGTTTTTTTTAAAAAAATAGGTACACTAAAGGAATCCAGCAGGGAAAGGAAAAAAACAAAGGTTCTGTTCTGCAAACCTGAACACATGATGCTTCTGAACTTACAATGTTGGCACGGCACAACAACCTGGTGCTATCCCACAGTTTTGAGCTTTTGACTAAGGTTGATTTTCAGAGCTACTAGTTTTTATCAGGACGTTTGATCAAATCGTAAAATAATCTGACACGGCGAGACGAATTACCGTGCCTCCGGAGACGAGCGTTAGAAGCAACGCGGCGGCCACGGCGCCGAGCAGCTGCGCCGCCCAGTAGATAGCGGCGCGCCCGAAGGAGATGCGGCGGCCGACGAGCACGCCGAACGTGACGGCCGGGTTGACGTGCCCGCCCGACGCGTCGCTTGCCACCGCCACCGCGGCGGCCAGCGCCAGCGAGTGAGCGATCGCCACCGCGACCAGGCCGCCCGGCGTCCCCGTGTCCTTGTACAGCTTCCCTGCAAGATCCGGCGACGCAAGATCACCAAGCCTCGCACTCGAAAGTCGAAACCAACACGAGGTGCATGCATGTAAAGTTGCTTGTAATGCGTGTTCAGGATGGCGTACAGAGGCCGTAGACGGAGCCTTCGGCGGAGAACACGAAGATGGCCGTGGCGACGAACTCCGCCACCGCCGCGCGGGTGGCGGCCGGCAGGAGGGGTCCCGCGCCGGCGGCGTCGGCACGGCGCGCGGGGTGGCGACCTGGCAGCATGGTGAATGGTGCTGCCTTCTCCGTAGGTTCTGAATCTGGCTTCTGCTGGTTTGATGGTCACTCTTCTTTCCGGCGCCGGAAGCGTTAGCTGGGGAGCTCTTTGCAGCGCGAGACCGCAGCTCCGGACGTGACAGGTGGTCACGGGCAAAGGGACACGTGTGGGAGGGATGGCGTTTCGGGGATCGACGGCCTTGAGAAGCTCCAAGATCAGCGACAATGAACGAAGAAGACAGTTTTGTGTACTGGACCAAAGCGAGAGAGACTCTTCCTTCAGCCTGGGGGCCCAACAAGCACTTCAGGGCTCCGTGAATGCAGGCCTGACCATGAAGATGAACACTGAACACGCTTCAACAGGAACATCTTTGGTCTTTGGAGAAACCTTATGAAAACTTTCGCTGATGGGCTGAGGGTCATCTGGAAAACCTGCAAATTCATCTGCTTTGTCCTCATGTGGTTAGCCAGTTCCTGTCTTCATGATAGGATATTCTCGACCTGATTCTTCTGTGTTAACGGGTCTGGATCACCACCACATGGCATTGCAATTCAACAAGTTGGTGGTTACAGTAGAATAGCATCATCTACCTGAAGTGCTTCAAGTGTGCGCACGGTCCATCAATTTTTTTTTAGATTAAGGAAAAAGAGTTCCAGCCTCAACTTTCAAAAGAACGAAAGCCTACAGCCAAACGGTCCATCAAAAATAGTACATCGTCTTGCTTCTTTTGTGTTCCTGAGTAATTTGAGTAGTAGTGTGCCCGTAACCTGCTACCTGCTGCTGCCATACCGTGTACAAACTGGTTTTCAATGCTTCATCCGGTTGCGTTAAGATCGGTGGGGTTTCAGCACTCAGTTCTGTCCATGCTATGCATATCAGAGCTAAGCGCATGGTGAATTACGAATCATTCTAATACATCATTACACGTGAAAACAGGACAGCACCATGGCCAAACATATTTTGGAATACCACGCACACAAATGATAAATCTGCCATCCTGTAATCAGTAGATAATTTCACATAAACGCAGATATACGTTTAATGGCACAATAGAATAAAAAATAACAAAATGGAGTAAATTTCAATAACATTCCCGCTTTCTATAATCTCATTGCTACCATTCTCTTGACAATGTTTCCTCAAGTCATGGGCAGGTTTGGGACACTGCAAGATGTTACTGGCCTACTCGGCAATCACAAGGCAATTTACAAAACCTCCAGCCAAGTATCCCTGTGCTCGGCTCAACACCTACTTCAACGGCTGAAAAAACAATCTAGACGAAAAGGCTGGAGAAACTCGCATCAGGCTAAAGTTGCAACACTATCAATGAAGGCGTTTAGCATTATTCCATCACTATAATTCAAGATGACGACGAGGGGCCCTGCTCTATGTCTAAATCATCAACCATCTTCTGTATGGATTCAATATCACCAGTTGCAGAGAGGGTGTGAATTCGAAGACTGTCAGCATCCTCACTGCACACAAGAAAATCGAAGACAATAATTACCAAAAGGCTGTGGAGATAAAAATAAAGCAAAAATTCCCCATATAGTAAATTTAGCCATACTCTGTAACTCCAAAGATTTCTTTGACAACAAGTGAGCTGTCCCTTGAACAGAACTCTGGAAGCTGGATAGAGAATCAAAAACAACTTCCATTAAGACCTGAGCCATCATGACAACTTGTGTGCAAGCTAATCGGTAACAAATCATGATAAAAATAAACTCGAAAATTGCACCAGATGAAATGAATAAATCAATCTGAATGCTAGTAATAATATGGTTGCACAGATAGCTTATGGAAACTAACATTTTAAACTGAATGGAAAGACAATGTTCCTCAAAGCACAAACCAGTAATCTAATCAATCATCTGCATCTTCAGAGATTAGACACATTAACACAGCAGAGGCAGCAGTGAGCACAGGTCAACAAGAAGAGGCAAATGCATTTATGGGGTGTTCTATATAAGGAATGAGATGGTGAAACTGAACCTAAACAACTGGTTCTTTCTGAGAAATAGAATGGATTGTTTCAAAATCATATTGCACATTTTCGTCTAAAAACAGGGAATGATGCCATCCCATCCATATCATGAATGGTCGCATGACGATCTAGACCCATCAAGAATAAGCTGGTTCGTCAAACTGAACATTCATTATAAACTTCCACAGCAAGTAGTGAGCCATCAAACCTTATTATTTTTCATTACAGCTCAAATCAATATTAGCTTAAAATATATATGGAATTATAAAATCAGTAAGAAAAATGGAGGATCAACAGGTTACCTCTGATAAGTATAGGATTTTTCCAAACAAAGCTTGTACAGCAAGCTTCCGCTTAAAACCTTGTTCTGTGAACCCAGATAAGTCCATAACTACTGGCCCTGCAAGATTGTAAATACAAAAATATATTGCGTAAGCATGACATCTCCGAACCAAAATTTTGAATTTAATAAAATATATAGTGAATACTAACAATAGGAAAGAAATAAAATTACAACATAGATGCTACCGCTCTTCTCAAATTATAATTAGTGTATGGTGCATTCCATATCAGGGGGTGGGTTAATAGAGAATAGGAAAATAACTATGAATTTGTACAAGGATGCATCTGTGTTGCCTTGTGATTGCCCCAACAACCATGCCCTTTACATTTGATTCTTTGGATATGCTTTGCAGGACTTGAAAGTCACATTCGCATGCAGCAATGACCGAACATAAATTTTCAAGGGATCAATTTTCCATCAATGCATGATTGTGGAGTTGTACAGAAGATTTTGAGTTTGATAATAACCAAGGAAACAGCTCTGCATGCGTCCTTAAACAAAATGAGGGTCCAATCTTACATGCATGGCAGATGAAAAATGGATATTAGTAGCTTCACAAAGAAACTTCAGCCAAAGGGGAGCAGGAAAAGGAAACACATCTAGATTGACAAAGGTAAATCCGCCAAATCTTGAGATTGTGGAAAAAAATTGAGCTCTTGCATGAAACTAGAATAAGCAGCAATAGATACCTTTTTCTCGAACAATTCGTCTTGAGATCTCATTCAAAATTTCAGCAACTTCTGCATCTTCTAGCATTGACGCCTTTCTAAGATGTATGAGATCCACGACCACATCAGGATTGAAGGGTTTTTCGTTCAGTGTGTACCGAATGTACTTTCTTACTACATCATCCAAGTCAAATCCTGTCTGCGTACACATAAAAGCGTATTTACAATTTCATGAGCATGTTGTTTGATATGGGAAAAAAAATTCCATCAGCAATGTAAAGAACAGTTTGCTATATCAGTTTCTCAAGAATGATATAGATGGTTGGTTAGGGTGCACACACACCTTCTGCATGAGGTCTTGGAGAGCAGGATAATCTACTGCTTCCCTGCCCTTCTGGAACAGGTCATCTAGTGACTTCAACAAGAATATATTCTTACTGACCTGCAGAGAAACAATGGCTTACTATTAACTGCAACCAAAATATAGATACCAAATAGTTCTAGACCACAGAAGTTACAGTATCTAAAGACATGCGAAGAAAAAAAAATGACAAACTGTCTAACATCAAGATTGCAATCCGTTCACCATCAAGCTTGCAATAAACAAAGAAAGAAAGCTCAAATTTGTTTTAGCATCTCTTCGTATTTAAAATGTTATCTAGTTGATTTAGAGTGAACTTAAAGGGTGCAAAACAGAAGTTCCTGGTTCATTTTAATTTTATTTTAAGAAATGCTGTAAAATGATTTAATTAGTATGATTCCAAGATGCAATGCACT
Source organism: Panicum hallii (assembly GCF_002211085.1). Classification (NCBI taxonomy): domain Eukaryota; kingdom Viridiplantae; phylum Streptophyta; class Magnoliopsida; order Poales; family Poaceae; genus Panicum; species Panicum hallii. The sequence continues at coordinate 40,165,109 of NC_038048.1, read as the reverse complement.
GATGCAGTATACGCAAATAGATAAATTTGCAAACACAGAATTAGCTGCTGAAGGAGCGAAATTATCATTTCCCATCGCCTTGACAAAGCAAAATTTGTAAAGGCACATATTGTGGGGTCTAGACTGATCCCCACAAACCTATGTTCTAAAATGTACATAATCCACAGTCCTAATGCAGCGGCAAAGGGAAATGCACACCGTATTTAAATACCCCAGCACGCGATCAAATACGCTCATGGAACAACGAAAAAATTTATGATGCGAACACTTACCCTTCGCTTCTTCTTAGTGCGCGGGGAGGTGAACCTGCGGACGGTGCGGACGACCGCGAGCACGAAGGAGACGCCGACGTATGCGAGCGGCACGGCGAGGAGCCAAGGCACGGGGCTGGAGCCGACACGGGGCCCCGGGATGGCCTGCGTGACGGTGCCGGTGAACTCCACGAGGTCCAGCGCCTTGTCCTGGATCCACGGCATCTCCTCCTCAACCTCCTCCACCTCCTCCTCAGCGTCCCGCTTTGGGACATCGCTGGGATTCGCGGGCTGCCGCGAGGCGGCGGCGCGGGCCCGGCTGTCGGCGCGCTTGGCGCAGACGACAAGGAGCGGCGCCGGCCGCCGGGGCGTGGGGCGGGCGGGGACGGGTAGGGAGAGCGGGCAGCGACGGATGCGAGAGCCGCCGCCGGCGGCCATCGGCGTGGCGAGCGGATGGAAGAAGGAGGTGGTCGCCATGGAGGTGGTGGTGGACTGGCGATTAGGGCTTATCGTGGTACGCGGTTCAGGTGGAAGAAGTTGTTGCGACTCCGGAGTCCGGAGTTCAGGAAAGGTTTGGAGGAAGACGACGAGCAAGGAATAAGAGCCGAGCGGCCCAGAAAGAAACAGCTTATTTGGGCCTTCGAGGGTACGGTGTCAAATTTTCTTTAATTTTTGGCCATCCGCTACCTGCGGTGTGCTTCAAAGAACAAAAAAAATGCGGTTTGCAATGTTTGTAAATCCGCACTAGTCCAGTATGCAAAAAACACGAGCAACAGCATCGCGGTAAACCACAGACATGGATCGACAGAGCCTTAGAGATCAGGTAGCAATTAGTACGAATGTAAATGAAAAGCGATCTTCAGAAGTTGTACCAAAACCATAGCAATACACAAAAGCAACATAAGCTGTCATGGAAACTGATTCGTCATGAAATTTTACTTGCTCGTATGGTTCCCATGGCACTCCAAATCCCAACTCCCAGTTATTTAGATTACAATTTTGTTGGTCCCAGTCGAAATAACGTGTATATTCTAAAAAAGATACTTCAGGGCATTTGTACCACACAAAGTATGCATATCTCTGCGGATGGATTTCGGATGCCTCTTTGGCTCTTTGCGCTCTGAAATCAATCTACTGCTGTCTACTGAAGAACTTATCAGAGAAATAAGGAGAAGTCTGTGAACTGGATGAATCTCAGTATCATCAGTTAATGCCATGCAATCTCAAGCCTTGGGTTTGGGTTCTCTAGACCATGCTGGGGCTCTAACTTTCAGGTTGGAATCCTCCGCTTCCTCATCATTCTCCTCTTCCTCCAAAATCTCCTTAGAAAATGCCTCTGGATTTGCTTTGATGCAGTCCTGCAGTGCGATAAAGGGGTTCACACAATCTGACCCCTGTGAAGGCAGAGGTAGCAAACTTTAGTGCAAGTTAATTTACACGAAGAAAAAGACATGAATCGAACAGTTAATGGTGCCACATGGTCAGATATTATTTTCATACACATGATACTTGAATTTTTCAAATGAAGGATCCAAGTTTTGTGAGAAAGTACAGAAACATGTAAACAGCCATAATTTGAAAAGGAAACAATTCAAGGAAACTAAGTTCAATCAAGTTAGCACTTGAATTTTTTTGAAGCCTTTCAGATGCAAAGAACAAGGACACGCATAATTTTTTTATTGATGTAAAAGTAAAAGAACAACCACAATGAATGCTTTTGATTAAACAGAATCACCTTATAATGGCTTACATTAGCATTGTAGTCTAACTAAATCGACAACGGTTCCAGACTTCCAGTTTATATCTAATGAATCATAGAAATCCGCCCTAGGGCAACACATCTTCCTATACTCAACTAAGTCAGCTAAAAACATGGGGGCCTTTCAAGTAAGCCAACAAATTTCACATCCCACGCTATAGCAGAAACAGAATTGTGTTGAATTACTTTCGAAAGAAAACCAAGACAATGCACAAATATTGGAAAATAAGAAACAAACATGTCAAGCAACAGAATGACTAAATACATAAATATAATCATAGAACATTAACTGTCACAAGCTAAATTGCCAAGGCTTATACAAAATTACATCATTTAATAAGCTTCTGAATCATAGGCCATTTACTAGCGTGCTATCATCCTGATGCATACGCACTTAATATAGATTGCATATGGCGGATTTAAGTTGAATCAACTTAGTAACTTGTAGCAAACTAAAAAGATATACAACCTTCTCTTCTTCTGTGCTCCTAAGGAAGCAGGAAAATGCATCGACAAATGAGCCTCCACAAGGACCATTTTTCAAATCAGCAACACATGGACACTCCAGAGCTTTTTGTACCTTCTCATCAATTGACTGCACAAGCAAAATACTATTTCACTGACCACTGGCACTTGGAGTGCCAAGATATAGTGAAGCAAGTAGGTGACTGATGTATAAGCATCTATCTAGAAGCAAAAGGAAGGGCCATACCTCCTCAGTATCACCCTCATCAAATGACATGGCCTCTGCACATTTTTTAAAAATGCTTAATTAGAACAATGTGGCACTTGGCTGAGAAGGAGCCTGAATGAAGAAAACTATGGTATACACATCTAAAAAAGGAAGTTTGCTAGCTGCAAGGAGAACTAGAATTTGCAGTAACCTTTTGAGTTGAATTATGATTTGTTCCCCTCAACTAGGACCCTAGGGCCAACAGTCTGAACTGTGTTTTTGTACCATATACTTTCGGTTACTTTCGAGAAGCCTAGGGTTTGGGCATAACCGTATACCTTCAAAGTGTATATTGTAACTTTTCCACAGTGAAGTGTATATTGTAACTTCTCAGAGAGCTATAATATCAATCGATCAGATATTCAGGCTAGTCATTCTGGATGGACATTGCCACATTAGCAGCCTAGCCTAAGACTTGCTTGCTCCTCAGGAGCAAGGATCAGGCTTCAGGCCCCTGCTTAGTTAATTTACATCATTGACATTAATTTAACAGTGAATTCTAGCAGAATTCCAGCATGAATGAATCCAAATATTATTCAGTAAGAGCCTAAGGAATCGTGATCAGTAAAAGTTCTGCATTATCGAATACTAGAATAACACAGGTGCGATCCCATCCTTCTACTTCCGTACCAGAAATCCAGAATCCTATCCGTTACTGGCTACCCAAATTTTTCTTCCAATTCGAATGCTACCAGCCAAGGCCTCCCCACTTCAACCAATGGTCCACCAAATCCAAGCAACGCGAAAACCCAGCGCAACTGCAACTCAACTAGTATATGGAGGCGGTAAACACCATACACACATGAGATTCGGGGCTTCATAGTTATACCATACCTGCGGCGAGCGCCTCGAGGGAGGAGGACGCCGAGGCAGGAGAAGGAGAGGACGGCTCCGCGGCGGGCGGAGTAAGCTCCTCCGCCGGAGGGGCGGACAGACTCTGTCCTTGGCCCATGGAGATACGCAGAGGGAGCGGGAGCGGGAGCAGGCGTCGGCCAACCTCGTCTCTACCCGGCAATGGCAGCGAGAGCGACCGGGCGGCGGGGTCGGCTGGAACGTTGGCCAAGTCGAGCCGGCGGCACCACCAACGCCGGAAGAAAAGTTGGACCCGAGTTGGACTCGCGTCGGCGCGTCCTGACCGTCCGATCGTGCGAAGATTCGCGTGATGCGAGGGACAGGCCGACAGGGCCAGGCTAACTCAGTGGGCCGGCTGCGATTCCGCCCATCAGTGAGATGGGCTGCTTTCTGTGACTGGGCCCCGGTTCAGTCACCGCGGCCCCTCCTCCTCTTCCCCTTCCCCTAAACCTCCGCGTCGCCGCTTTTCGCCATTTCCGGGTGGGTGTGCTCCAGCCTTCCGCCGCGATGGTGGGAGGCGGCAAGCCGCTGGGGGACAGCGTGTTCGCGGGCCACGCGGCCGCCGGCGCGGCGGCGATCAGCGCCTCCTCCGTCGCCGTGCACCCCCTCGACACGGTCAAGACCCTCATCCAGGCGAGCGCGCCCACCCGCATCTCCTCCTATTGTTGCTTGCTGTACCAGTGCTTTCTGAAGGTCTAATTTGGCACGTTTTCTTGCCTCTGCAGCTGGGAGCGGCCGGGCAGAAGCAGAAGATGGGGCTCCGGCAGGTGGTGGACCGGCTCATGGCCGCCTCCGGCCCTGCAGGTTTGGTTGGTTGATTAATTGCTTGATATTTTGGTAGTGGGACTGTGTATTGCGATTGGAGTAACTGTACTGCATCCTGATTTGCATTGCTACCGAGGTCTGTGAACTGTTGAAGTTGGGCAGGCTAGTATGCTGATTGTGTTGAGCTGCCATGTTATGCTAGGCCAGAATCGTCTGATGATTTTATTGATTGATTGTTGAGCCTACCTGATAGAGCTAGCAATTCCAAAGAGAGAATGAAAGACCTTATGCAAATGTAGATATGCTGGGTTCTGTGTGAAACTATGAATTCAATTGTTGGAAAATCTAGAGTGCCTGTTCCAATACTTTCCCCAAGTTTCTTTGGGTGCCTGTTCCATCAAAAACTTTCTTGAGTGAAGTAGTAGAAATCCTTATAAATCCTGATTTTTTTATAAGATTTTCCAGTTGATGTTTGATGGCTTCATATCTAGTTATGTGTGACTTAACATGTATGGAATTTAATTCACTCATTATCTTATAAGTTGTATGCCTTTTAGGGTTTTACAGTGGAATCGGATGGTCTATAATGGGAAGACTTCCTGGGTTGGGAGCACGTTTTGGGACCTATGAACTTTTAACAGCTTTCTATAAAGGTAAATACATGATTTCCCACGATTCATGGTTTAGGACAATTTGTTCTGTGTCACTTTGTTATCAGTATTTTACATTACAGGTCTAGTTCTTACCTCTTAAGCATTGTGTCACAGTACATTGCTTTTTTTTTCTTTTGTTTTGTTATTACCACCATCGGTTTGTTTTGATTTGCACTCCTTTCTCTGTTTTTTTTCCTGAGATGGATTGCACTCCTTCCTTGATAGTTTGATACATCTTCTGATGATCTAATCTACCTATGATGACAGCTAGTTATCAAGTGGAAAATATTCTCTAGTATTACTAGTAGTGGCAGAGCGTGAACATATGATAAGAGGGGGCCAATCAGCAACTATTATACGTAAAATACTCTTGAAGCAAAGGAAATATGACATTTGAGAAAGAAATATGAGCAGATCATAAGGAATTTAAAGAACTATTGTACATGCACAAGCATATATACTAGTAACTGATCTTATCGAGTGTTAGAGATAGATAATTACTAGTAATATTTTCGTGGGAGGAGGGCCAGCACCCAGTTTGTCCTCCATGAGGCTCCGCCAGTGATTACTAGCACTGCTAACCTGTTCAATTTTCCTATGTCCAGCTCGTGATGAAATCTAATAAATGATTACCATCTTGTATATGTCTTGGCAGATGGAAGGGAGGACAACTATGTCTATTATTCTGAGGCTATGTTGGCTGGCATAGCTGCTGGTGCTGTAGAGGCTTTTTTCTGCACACCATTTGAACTTCTCAAACTCCGGAACCAAGTTAGTTCTGTGATACCTTCAAGACCAGTGGTCCCTGCAAATGTTGCACAAGAATCATTTCCACTACTTTCCAAACTGTTGCCTGGATATGTTCCTGACATGAGGGTGTGGAGCAACACCGTGAGCCTTTTATCTGATCTTTCTCCAAAGCATCCCGACATGTTGGGTGCCCTAAAGCAGCACCCATGGATGCTTACCGGCTCTGGGAAGCCCCCATTACCATCTGATGTGCAACTACCTTCTAGAGTGATATCACTTGAAGGATGGGGTGCTCTGTGGAGAGGGCTTAGACCAGGGATAGCTCGAGACTGTGTTTTTGGTGGTATGTTCTTTTCAACTTGGCAATTTATACACACAGCGATACTCACTTGGAAGGCAGTTAATATGAACCCTGAACCTAGGTAATGTAATCATGTTAGCATATTTGATTTGGAAGTAAAGATGGGGATTGCATGGTAACAATATTTATCATTTATCCTGTCATTTTAATCTATTGTAACCTTCTGTCTCTTATTAGGAATATAGAAGAAGCAGGTCCTGTACACCCTTTTGCCTCCAGTGTTGCTGCAGGCTTTGCAGGAGCAATTGCAGCTGCTGCTTCACATACATTTGATACGGCAAAAAGTCGTTCAGAATGTACTGTTGTGCCTAAGGTACAGGCTTTGTCCATGCTTTTTATAGTCTACCCTCATCTTTCTTGTGTAATTGCCTCCAAATTTGACATTGCATTCTTTCATATTTGTGATATTGTGATACTCCTTGTTTATGTCATCTCCTTTTCTTTGCAGTATATTGCAATGGAGAGGAAGCTTCTTAAGTGGAAAGCACCAGGAACGTGGATAGAGAGAAAGACAGGAATATCTCCTGCTGATAGGAATGTTCTGTTCCGTGGCATTGGACTACGAATGGCCCGTAGTGGAATTGCATCATTTGTATTAGCCGGGTCATACTATCTAGTTGTAGATTACATCTCATAGATGACATGAAGAGATATCATATGGGGATATCTTCTTTCATATGAAAAATGATGATTTGATGACATTCAGAAATACATTTTCATGACTGTATACGGATTCCTTAAATGGTAGGAACGGATTCATATTTGACAATTTTGCTCATTCATATAAATTTGCTTGACTGGAACTGATTGTTCTAAGGCACGTTTTAAGATGCCAATGCAAATGTTTAGAGTTTATGACCAACAAGCACAAAACATTGCTTTCCGGTGATCATCAAATTTGGCAGAGTTATTGTGGGACCACACATAAATCAGAACAGGCACAAAACTATGCCCTTGCCGAGAAAATGCAAGCATCAGGAACATCCGAACATCAGGAATCAGGATCGAGAATGGTCAATCAAATCCTTTGACAAAGCATTTCCCTTGTCAGAAGAAAAATCGCCTGTACAATGCTCTTCCAATTATCTTCAGGCATTCCTAAATTTTGCTTGGATTTTTTCTTTTTTTGACTTAGGATTTTGTTCAAACATATTTTGTACACTTCATTTGTTACCATGTTCAGCTTTGACATGGCAGATCTTTGTTCTTCTCCTTTCTCTCCAAAGCCAAGCTTTTCGTCTGAAGAAACCATTCTGTTGCCTATACACCTACTGACGTCTATCTTCTTTGTTCCAAAGTGGATCTAATGGAGGAAGATCATAGTCATCTGGCATTAGTGCCAATGCAAAATCCGGTAAGGGAGGCGGAGTTCCAATGACCCTGCAAATTCCCCAAAATGACACATTAGTTCATGGGGTTCACAATTTCAGTATGTTTCAGCACTGGTGGTTCTTACTTTTCTTGAGTATACAGGTCCTGGTTGATTCGGACCTTGCTTGAAGCATCTTTTGGGATCTTATCAAACATATATTTTGCTGTTCCGAATGGAGTAGGGCTCCTGCAAAGTACAGGTATGGACTTCAGTCTCCCTTACTATGAATGTGTTATTACAAATCACAGCAATAGCTGTTCCTCAAACAGATTATTGAGCACCCCTTATCTTGGAGAATGTGAAATATGTAAAATGAAAACTCCAAAATGTGGTTAGTAGTGAAGTGTGGTGATGCCTTACGCCCTTACCTCGATGTTGGAGGAGTTGCATGGAAGGCTTCTGAAACCCTTTTGCTTTCTTTTAGAAATTCTTCTGAAGCTTGAAGTGCAGCTATTGCCATTCCGTGGGATTTCTCCGTGTTTCCCTCATCAAGAATCAAACCATGAAAATAGTATGCTGCAGCCTGAGATAAACATGTACATAGATGTCATACAGTGTAAATACTTAAAAGATCATACATTAGAACGAAAGATATGCAATCTGGTGAAATTTAGTCTCTTTGATTGAGACGAGAATTTGCAATTTGGGAGAAAAGAAAAATAGTCAGTGACAAGAAGACAAGGTAGTAGCCTAGATTATGTACCTTTGCTTCAACATATTTCCACTTGACAAACAGCCGATGCTTTTTCCCCCATCCATCAGAGTCAGGAAGATCTGGAATGCTTTCCTGAACTTGTTGCCAATACTTGACCATTTCACAGGCTAAGCGCCGTTTTACTGCTAAAGTGGCCTTTGGACTATCAATAGCTAAACCAAGCTGCATGTCAACCCCCTGTAGGAAGAACACCAACGTTCAGAACAAAACTGAAACATCTAATATCAAATGTATTGGCCAGCAAAAGCACAGGTAACAATTGTTTTATGTATCAAACATGACACAGTGTAGATTTGATAAATCATTATAAACAGAATGCTAGTACTAGGTTTCTTATGCTGTTCCCAGCAAAAATTGCAACTACAGTAGTATAAAATAGTGCTAGTCAATATCGCAACCTATCTCTGCTGCTTCAGCAGTAATAGCAAATGTATTGTTCAAAATTACATGCAGGCATAATATATTCGGTGTTTTCTTCTCTCTCTCTTTTTTTGAAGCATATGTTCAGTGTTCTCTTCAGAAAAAATTAAACAAATCAAATGGACTGTAATCCAAATTGCCTAGTTGAGAAGACACTACCTGACCCAGAGCTTGCAGGCTTAGAGCTTTGAGATTTCCTTCAACGAGGTCTACTGGGAGTTGCCTCCTGTAATCCACATGTTGAAGGAGAATGTTTCAGTAGATGTTTTAAATGTCTTTAAATTTAAATTGAAGCCTAACACTAGTAGCAAGCTTCCCAAGGTGTACAGAACCTTAGTTCAGGTGGAATCTGCGGAATTACATGCCGAATTGCGCAGTCTAAGTATCCAGCTGCCTTCAAGAAAACATCGACGGTGGCCCGTCTGCTCTCTGTTGCACATTGGAAATATGTCACCATATCAGCACATGAACACTACAGACAGAAATACTTCAATGCACAACAGATCATTTTAGTGTTTTTCTATGAATATAACTAAAATGCACAAACTCGGAGCACAGTCTGCAAGACAAGGACACTTCGGATGTACAGTTAACAGTTGTAGCACCTTCAGAAACTCTTGGTGCATAGCCATCGCCGTATGACCTGGGGAGAAGCAGGGTGTTGGCCTGAAGCAAGCAGACCATGGCCATCAAATGCAGCACGGACAGCACCTCGTACCAGGCATCTGCCATGGTCGTCTCCTGAGATTGGAAAGGTGATTTTACATATTGCCTAGGAGCAACAAAACAGCAATGAGTTCGCAATATTCAGGGCTGGACATACCTCAGCAGCATTATCCTCTTGGTTAGTCCAGGTGAATTGCACCGTGTGCCTCAACGTACTACCTGCACATTTTGCATGCTGGATGAATCAGAACAGCAAAACTGTGAACCAAAACTAGAACAGACCGCAAGATTAGTGCAGCAATTCCTCACCTTCTTTTACCAATCCTAGCAGAAATGGCAAGTAATCTTCAAGGGCCTGTAGGAGATTGGCCGTACGAGACCCTGCACAGAAGCAAACCGGCAATCCAGGTCAGCGCTCTGCAAGTCCTCTCAGCTTGCAGACAAAATTAGCTACCAATTCAGGCGCTGTACCAGCACCACCCCCTCTCTACACACCGTGCCGTGCCGCGGCCGTCTTCCGCCTCGGCTTCAGCGCCGCCGCCGACTCTTGCATTGCCATCTCGACGACGCGCGCTCTCAGAGCCGACATCCGCTCCACGATGCTCCTGTCCAGGCGCCCACCAAGCGCCTGGGCGAGGTCGACGCTCCTCGGCACCCGGAGCCCCGGGAGAAACACGACCACGTCGCCGACGCTCCCCGGCCTTCTCCGGTGCCCGCCGACGGCGTCCTTCTGGCTCGACGCCCCGCACCCCATGGCTTCGCGGCGTCCTGCTTACCTGTAACAAACACGACATCAGAGACTCACCAACAAACCACATCGCGAATTCAAGAAGTTGAATGAAATTTACGGCACGAAGAATCCACGGCAGAAACAGAAGCGAGGATCGTGGAAACTTTCGGAGTAAAAAGGATATCTTTGTGAATGAAATGCTCGGGCAAAAAGGATAGCGCGCAAGATTGTAGCTTGTACGCGAGCGCAAACCAATCAGAGAGAACACCATCGCACAAGAACCGGAAAGAACCCAATAAAAGCCCCCTCACCTTTGTTCTTCCTTTCCGGCGGCCTTTCCGGGATTCGTCAGACCAGAATCCACCGCCCGAATCGAAGCCTCCACCTCCACCCACCAAGGTCCACCACCACCACCACTACCCCCGCTCCCCGGCCGCCTCTGCACGCGCGCACAACGCAAACCACGACGAACACAAGTGAGCGAAACGAAACGAAACGAAGCAGGTCTTATCCTTTGAAACGTTGGCAGGGGAAGGGGGAGGGGGGACCAGTAATCAACATCGAAACAGGAGTGCAACTTGCCGTAATGTGCGGCCAAATTGGCATACTTTTCGCCCCCGAAAAGGCGTTGTTTTTCTGGTGGATCAGCGGCAAGTTGTGCCGTCGGATCGAAACAAAAAAAAAACTAAAGAAAAAAACGCTAGCTGCTGGTCGCGCCAGTGCTGCTAGGCGATCGAGCAATGCATCAGCATCACCACCGGATGCCTAGCCGGGGATGCCTCTGCCGCCGTATTGAAATGATAAAAGTACATTGGAAAAAAAAAAGCTGTTTCCAAGATCGTGAATCGAGCCGCGAAATCCAGGAGGAAAACGAGGAGCCACCAAATCCTCTGACGCCGGGGGAGAAACGTCACGCGCTTGCTGCTTCTTGCTGCCGAGCAAAGGTACATCCGGTTCTAGAACGCCAGGAGGGAGATCGATGGAACAATGGGGGATTTGGGAGAGGAAGAACGACTCAACTGTTCGAGCGTGGACGCGGGCAGATGAGCGAAGAAGGCTTTGGAACTTCTCCTTCCTCCTGGACTGGTGAGCTGGACTCCCGGAGGAGGTCAGACAGGAGAAAGAGAAGAGAGCGAGAGAGGAGAGAGAGGCCTACAGGGCTGAGACTGAGATGACCTGGGTCTATTTAAAGGGCAAGGTTTTGCGCCGATGCGAACGCCATCTGGCCCGCTCAATTATGAAGCGCACAGCTGGTCAGCCTGCACGGAAACCCGCGGAGAAAAGATCTCACGGTGAGTCATGGCGGCTGCGGCGAGCCGGGGGTCTCCTACTGGTACCGGTGCCGGCGTGACGGACCTGTGATCTCCCGGCCGGCCGGGGGGGATTATCACGTGAACTACCAGGGGATTCCCTGCTCTGAAAATGAAATAATAGCGTATCGAGACACCTGTATGGCTGCCTCGACTGTCCGGAATAGAATAACAGATGTCGGTCCCCGGCTGATCGTACATGCTGAAACTCTCGTGTAAAGGCAGAGAGAAAAAACTTGACCCGAGTGTCAAGGCAGGCGGACATTTCGTCGACGTTTTCCCTTTTGGTCCTTCGCTCTGAGAATTTTGGAGGAGCAGCCAGTTGCCGTCTAGACTTCAGACTGAATTCACAGCATAATCCGATCCCCTTTGTGAAATGGAGGATTCTTTACGCATTTGGAACTAGGAGTGGTGACGTGTTATAACTTGTGGTTTTCAAATTTGAATCAGCATAGATAACTATTGTATGGCAGAAGCTAAGCTGGTTATGTTTCTTATGATAGAACACGTCCCCTCACCCTCGGATTTGAGATCTCGGCTGATCATAGGTGTTTAATTTTTCTAATTGTTTTTTAAGAAATAGCTAGCGGCATCAAAATTCTTTCGACCGTAGGCGACGTACATGTTGACAGCGCATCACTAACGCCGTCAATGTCAAGTTCTGCTACTCCAGCCTCTCGAAAGTGCTTGTAAGAGTAGCGTGTACATATTTATATTCATAAGGATGACGTGCATACATATTAGCATCTCTGTTTGTATCGTGTTTAAGAAAAAATCAGTGTTAGGTGTGTAGATAAATATGCTGCTCCTCAGTAAGAGTCCCGATATTTAAGTCTCTGCGCTGCAGGCCTACCCGACGTCACGACATAACTAACTCCAGCGCTGGATCACAGCGTGACATAAACACCACTTGTTTAGGCGCACCGGATCAGATTAAATAAGCGCGGCTAGCTGCCACCGCTCCTCATAGTATAGCTAGCTAGGTTCAGATCGCTACGCATTTGGAGTGTCTTGGTGGTCTTACTAAATATCGGAGCTTAAAGCAAAGGCTCCTCCTGATGGAGCTACGCTTAACCTCTCTTAATCATGGATTTAACTTAATCACCACAGCTAGTGGCCTCTAATCCTTTTAGTCCTGATAAGGTAATGCCGTTTAGGGTTTTTCCCCCCTACAGCTAACATGGTGACCAGCTTTTCTACACGGATTCTTCAGGACAAACAGTATGGTATTCAGCAAAATCTGGATACATGCGCTGCTGATGTGCTGCAGATCCCCATGCGTATCTGCGGCAGATGCTGTGCTTGCACACCAGCTCGTGTCCAAGCAAGATGTGTAGCAGGAGGCTTTTTGTTGCAATGTGGAAGAAGCATTAGGGATCTGAACATGGGCACCCACTGCACACTGCTACCACACATTATTGCCTGCGGTTGGCATCAACATGTGTGTCATTTTCGTTCCGAAAGGGGAAAGGAGCCGGTGCCGCTGGAGTGCTCAGGCGGCCTTCCCCCTCTTCTGGATAAGCATCGCCTGCACCCTTAGCTTGAAAGCAAAGTCTGAGCCTCATGATCTCTAGAGCAAGCACATGACATGAGGGACAAACAGAGCAAGGATGTGTGTGCACATTTCTCACAAGGGTATTTGATCTTTCGTGTGCTGCTTCAGTCAGTGACCCTTTTTCTGAACTTGTCACCCTGTACTGTCTTTCCAGCTAAGCATACCGGAAATGGCTAAGGCCATGTGAAGCCTGCACTGTTATGCGGATTACGCCGGAAGTTTTGCTGGGATTGGCAGGACAGTGAACAGTTCCAACAACATACGCAATAGTGTCAACTACTTAGTATTACAAAGTAGGAAAATTGGATTCATACTATTAAAAGAACTAATCTTTAGCTATTTACCATCAAAAGATTTCCCTTTAGATATTTAGCATCAAAATATCACAACGTTATAGTTATAAATATGTAGCATTCCGTTCCCTTCTGTTGCTGGCAACCTCTATTTTACCTTTTTTTTTGTCGATTAGCAATTTGTCAGCTTCCAATTTTACCCTCAGGCTAAAACTACTTAGGTGCAGGTGCGCTTTTTGAATCTGTAGCCCGATGTTTGCTTCCAATTTTACCCTCTGGCCAAAACTACTTAGGTGCAAGTGCGCTCAGTAGCCTGATGTTTGAGCCCGACGCCGTGGTGCTCGAGTCCTCGGACAGACCGGTGCCAACGCCCGACGATGCCGTGGAGAACAGGTTGGAGTGCGTGCCCATGGAGACGATGGAGGGAACAAGGCAGCCGCCGGGGACGCCAGTGTTGCTGACCGCTCTTGCCTTTTCTAGTGCTTGCCCTTCTTGACGTTGCTGCTGATGCAGCGGAAGGGGAAGCAGTTCGTCGCTTAGAGCAAAAGGAGGCGGTGGGGCTCAGCTCTCTCCATTGCCTCCACAGATATCAAAATCAAGACGGGAATGAGCAATACAAACTCATGAAATCAAAGCCGATCAAAGGGAACAAGCTTTTGAGACATAAAACTTTCTCAGTTGACGGCTTGACAGTGCAGCGATTGAAGAACTGTGACTGTGCCGGCTGCCTCTTCTTTCGCGCGGATGAATTCGCGTTGCGTGGGTCGAGGGCTAAAGACGTCGGGCTACCGGACCAACAAGCGCATCTGCACCTGAGTAATTTTAGCTGGAGGGCAAAATTGAAAGCTGACAAATTGCTGATCGGTAAAAGAAAAGAAAACAAACAATGCTAGCAACGGAAGGACGGAAGGGAATGGAGTGTTGTATATCTGTAACTTGTGATCTTTTGGTGCTAAATACCTAAAGAGAAATCTTTTGGTGGTAAATAGCTAATTTTTCCTACAAAGTACTATACCATCTAGCCCCACGAGAGCTAATTAGTTATAGCATAACTGCATAAGATACAAGCCTGATACCCCACGTTGGCTGCCAAAATCATCGCTAAAAGCGCAAACAAAAAAAAGCAGCGATCCGCGCCTGCTCCGAGAGCTTTTCTTTTCCATGGCTTTTTCGCTCGCCGGAGATGGACGATACGAAAGCAACCAAGATTGTGGATGACATCGCATCCTTTCCTCTCGCGGTTAGTCGCTTCAGCCCCGGCCCTTTTCCCCGCCTGTTCTTTCTCTGTTCTAGCATCTGCGCCTTCAAAAAGCAACAGCGCGGGCCTAGAATTTCCACTGGGCCAATCAATAATTTGGAGCCAACAGTGCGTCAGGTATGAACAGTTGCATGATTGCATTGCCAGTTGCCTCCACGAGCGGTAGCCGATCGACAGGTGGCGCGATCCCAGCCGGCGAGTGGCGCGCGCTTTCACGTGAGATGGGCGCGTAAACAATGCCGCAGCCGGCGCCGGAGCCGGGGCGGGTTTCTGGCCGGACAAGTGTCTCCGGCGGCAGGGCCGTATGCTGACTTGCAAGCTACACCGGTGGCCCGGGCCCAAGTGGCGGGCCTGATATGGCCACCGCACCGGCCGGGAAATATCTCCGGCGCGGGTGTGGATGCCAGGGCCGCCACGCCAGCTGCTAGTTACAGGTAGGAGTAGATGCTAGTCAATGCGTAACGTGATCCGGGTCATTGGTTGGTAGGTCGGGCTGTTGCTGGTGGGGTCCGTCCGCCTCTACGCGTGCGTGATCAGGCCTGTTTTCAGCAGTGACCAAGTTTGAGAACTCCTAAACAAACTGGTGGAGTGCCTCGCCGTCGTCGTCGATCGATCGTTCCTCTCGTCGTGGCGGCAGTTCAAACTTCCCCCGGGGCGACCTGAGGAAAACCAAGGTTGGAGATACTTACGAGACCTTGCCATGGTGACATGTATTTCGGCAAGGAAAACGAGAATGCCATCTCTTCCCAGCAAAGCAAACCTCGATGACGATGAGAGCGGAGATCCACGAGTATTTTCACCGAGGAGTCATTGAGTTTCACTGTCGTACAGCCGCACGAGCATCATGCACGAAGATTCTGGAAATTTCGGTGAGAAGAGCGTGACGTCAAACAAGCGGTCAAAGCTTCCAAGCGGGCCGCCGCCGGAGTAGCAGCAGCGCGCCGCGTAAGCAGGGGCTACCACCCTACACCTGCAGTCAAAACCCCAGACCGAGCTTTCAGCCGCTGGACCACCGCCGAATCCCGAAAAGCAAGCGTTTGGCCGCTAGCCCAGGTCGATCCCCCCGGGGGCGTAGCGTAGCACGTGTGAGTGGCGCAGCGCTCGCCGTCGTTCCCTCGGCGGCAGGGCAGCGACGCGGCCGGCCGGCGGGTCGTTACCGCCCAAAAGCAGGCCTGCCTCCGCCGTAGCGGTCGTCGCTCGTCGCCCCGGTAACCGCCGGCGTGCCGCGGGCCACGTAGCTAACCGCGCGCCGGGACATCGCGCATTGATGGCCGCGCGCCCTGGGGCGGCTGGCAATGGACCGCCAGGTCGATCGGCTCGGCCGTACGCGGGCGTGCTGCCTGGCCGAGTGGCCGGAGCCGGAGAGGGGGCCTGAACCTAGCCGTGGCCGCGTGCGTGCCCAGGGCAGCTGTTTTCTTGTGCGCGCGCCCTGGCCAAACGGATGGCGCGACGGCATTGGCGCTCGCCGCCGTGAGCCTGGAGTCTCAGGGTGCGTTGGTAGTACGATTTTTTACATGTACAGTGGTACGACTCGTCGCTGCCGGCCGGCCGCGTGGCACCGGTTTTGATAAAGACTCCGGGCAGGATGAACGGCGGGCACGATCGGACGAGCGTGCTCGGGCTGTGGCATCCTGTCACGACGCTGGCCGCCTGGCAGGAGGTGAAAGCTTCGACAGCGAGGCGACGCTGGCCGCTGGCCTCAAGGAGCCAAGGATCCTTTGCATGCCAGTATTTTTCACCTTATTAAAGACCATAGGCAGATGCCTGAAATTTGGGGCAAATTCGTTCGGGCGACATCAGGAACGGTGCAATTGTGCGAACGCAGAGTTGCTCAGAAAATAAGTTGAGGGAAGCAGTATCAATTCGACCTGAAGGACGTGGACTCGGATGCAGTTTGACAGATATTCAGTTCGTCCTCGACCCTTCCACAGCACTGTTCTGTGCTGAACTGCGGCGCGTATGAAAAGGTTGTTTCTTTAGGCTCTTCCTCACGTGTCACTGTCGGTCGGCGTCTGTCTATCGTGACGCAGCTTGTTGTTAGTCCGTCCGTCGTTGTCGCTCGTGAGGCTGCCGTGTTGGTTTCTAGCGGTCGTGGAGGAGCGACGCTCGGAGAAGGACCGAGGAATTAGCGGACGGAGGCGGCAGCTCGGAACGGCAGTAGTTTCAGGGATCCAGGTACGCGTGGCCCACGGGATCCAACCGACGAGTTTTTTTAAAAAAGGGATAAAAAAAAACAAAATTCGAAAGGGGGGTGCCAGTTGGAGAAATTTAGGGAAATGGGTGCCTCCCGCCCGCTGGGAGGGCGGAAAGGAGCCTCCCGCCCAACCATAGGGCGGGATGCTCAAAAAAAATTTCCAAGGACCTCTTCGCGAATAAGAAAACTTTTTTTATACGGGAAGAGGTCCCTGAAGCAGGCCTCCCGCCCGGCCACTGGGCGGGATGCCTCCCGCCCGGCCACTGGGCGGGATGCCTCCTGGTGCATTGTTATTTCATGTGTGTGTGTTTTCTGGCTTCCAAAATTCATAACAATTCACAGAAAAATCCAAAAATAGCAAAACTAGTTTTGTTAGAAACTAGATTTCAAACTCTATAACTTTTGTTAATGGAGTTTAGTTTGAAACAAAATACTTTTACCCCTATTTTAAAATTAAGATTAAGAAAAGTTTATGCTTAACTTTAGGATTTCATGGTTTGTTGTTTATAAAGTTTGGTATGACTATTCTATAAACTCTAGGTACCTTTGTGCAAAGTTTTAAACTCAAATTTGATGTAAATTTAACTTCTTTTGTCTTGAATTTTTCAAATTTGAAATGTTAACTAAACCTAATTATAACCCTTTTCTAATTAAAATCTATTGTTATTCTCTAATGTGATATTATTTAATATCTAATATATAGTCAAAGTTCTAAAATCTATAAAGTTCTAAAACCTATAATCTTATGCTCCTGGTCCATTTTTGTTATATTTTTTCTTAGATTATTTGTTTCAGAAACTATTTGAAATTCAGAATTTTTTCAAATATAAGATTCATTCGCCATACTCTTATGTGTGCACATAAAATTTTAATTCAATTTTCCAAAGAAGATTACGGTATCTAAAACTCGTACGAAGATAGTTAAACGATAACGTTTGCAACGTAGAATCTAAATATTACGATAGTACAATACATGAAGCCATTTAAAATAAAATAATATGATAATAAACATTACAAATATTACAAATATATGAATCCAAATATTGTGTCTTCAGTCAATGCGGCAAATATTACAAATACGTATCTAGGTCTGATAGAATCTCAACGCAGCAAATATTACATATGAGCAAACAACGTTTAAATAAAATTACAACTAAATGATGCCTGATGACGTACTAACACTCGATCGGCGACGTCTCCCACTTCTTGATGCAACCGGAGGTCTTCCATCTGTAGCATCACCTGTAGGGCCAGCTTCAGCACAACTGGGGCCAGCATCATTGGTTGGACAACGTTTATACGTGTGTCCAATCTGATTACATGCACTGCAGCATTGTATTCTCGGACGGAGCTCTGACTCATCCATATCATTACGAATACGCCGTGACTGACGGCGTCCTCTCTTAACCCGTGACTCATCCATATCAAGTTTCTGCCACTGCTTGTTAAATTTTTGCTGATTCGTTTCCTTGCATAGCCTCTTGAACATATCCATAAGGTGCTTGTTCTTGAATTGCCTGAAAAAGTTTGCACCGATATGCCTCATGCACCACCTACTGCGAATATCACGCCACTTGGGCGGCTCTCCGGTCTCCACACACCCCTGCTGCAAATCTAGAATTGCCCTCAGTATGCCGGCGTGACGATCATGAATCAGGCAGACATCTTCCCTATCCCGAACGACTGCAAGCTTAACCCGTTCCAAAAACCAGTACCAACTGTCTGTGTTCCCACTCTCAACAAAAGCAAAAGTAACAGGCAGCAATTGATTGTTTCCATCCACTCCAATAGCTGTCAGCATTTGCAATCTATACTTTCCTGTGAGAAAGGTCCCGTCGATGCATAGGATAGGCCGGCAGTGATGGAATGCGTTAATGCATGGACCCAAGCTGAAAAAGACCCGCTGCAATATGTGGGGCGGACCTTCTCCTCTGTCTAGAGTTTTCAGGTCATAGTAGCTTTCAGAATTTCTCTGACATAGGACGGCCAGCATTCGAGGAACATTATCATATGCAGCCTCGAACGTACCAAATCTCATCTCCAACGCCTTTTGTTTTGCACTCCACGCCTTACTGTATGAGATGGTATACTTGTACTTTTCCTGAATGTACCTGATAATAGACTTTGGTTCATATGACAAGTTCTGTACTATCGTCCCGTACATCTTATTTGCGATGTATTGCGACGTGAGGTTGCGATGGCTCTTCTGCACCCCAGGCAAATGACAAGTGTGCTGAGTGACAATGGAGCATTCCCAATAATCTTTCCATTTACCCTTGTAGGCATGCACCCGCCATGGACAGCCATCCTTCACACATACTACATCGTACTTACGAGATTTGCACTCGACTGTCTTAAACTCTCGCATAAGAGAGAGAGACCAGCACTTAACAGCTTCCTTCACCTCTTCAATTGAGTGGTACCTTGCACCCTGAATAATTTCATTCTCCCTGCAATCCGAAGGCTAGCTACATCCGTCATCTACGACAAGATGACTGAAGTCGCTGCTTACCCAATCTTGAGGCACATCATCGTCATCATCAGACGAATCGGCATTCATTGCTTCATCCAATTCACGTTCTTCGTCTTGCAGCTGTTCAACAATAAAGGGTATGTTCTCCCCCTCATCAGCCACGCATTGAGGTGCTGCGGTGCCACCTGCCTCAATGTTTGCCTCCTCGACTTCTTCATCAATATTTTCATCCCCCGGACCAGCTTCAATGTTTATCAAAGGGTTTTGGTGCACACTAACAAGGAGTACCAGTGGCCACTGCCAATGACTTGCATTTTGCAGATAAGTTAACCAGTCCTCGTTGCTTGCAAGTGGCATAAGCTCCCAGATCAAAGCGTGAGTGGTACGATTTATGACGCATTGAACACTCACAGTGTGTGTCTCCTGATTAATCCTTAGTCCCCTCATTAACCAGTTGCATAAGGATTCAAATGTCCTCTCGTGCGGTCTGGTAATTCCTCTGACCGCACAGTTGAATTCACTTAAATCTACCCCATTCGGCCCATAAATTACATTTCCTTCTCCGTAATATATACTGAAAATACCCTTCTCGGAAGACATATCTGTCAATCATTAATAAACTAGTTATACTACATATTAATACACAACGAACGACGATCCTAAATTTCAGCGACTCTCAGATTATATTTTACAGATTCTAAACTATTCAGATTATAAATTATACTAAAAACAAATGAAAATACTAAAACTATTCAAAACATAACTACTCTAACAAATATTTCCTAAATTATAGTTATTTTCAAGTACTTATATGGCTAGAACGAGAATATACCTCAAAATCGACGTGTGGACAGGGCTTCGCCGCTTCCTCTTCTCTCTTCCTCTCCTCTCTTTCTCTTTTTTTTGATTTTTGCTGGATAAAATGCATTTTTGGGGCAGGTTGGGGCTTAAATAGCCGGTGGGGGGACCTCCCGCCCGACCAAAGGGCGGGATGCCCATCAGCACAATGGTTGGGCGGGATGCCCTCCCAGGGACCTCTTCGCGAAGAAATTATTTGCGAAGAGGCCCTCGGGTGACATTCCGCCCTTTGGTTGGGCGGGATGTCCCGGGCCCCACGCGTCCCGCCCGTTCAGCGGGCGGGAGGCACCCATTTCTCTAAATTTTCCCAACGGCCACCCCTTTTTCGAATTTTATTTTTTTTATCCCTTTTTTTAAAAAAATTCCCAACCGACGAGGGGACGAAAGACGACCCCGCTTGGGCCGTGCGAGCGGGTGGCATGGGCATGGACATCAGGTGGGCTTTTGTCAGGACATCCGGTTAATTATTACCAAAAGCCTTCAGCAAACCAAGGTGTTGTTCCCTCTTCTCTCGGCCTCGAATCGATCAGATACGGACATACGGCCCAAGCCCACATAGTGCCAGGTCTGCAGGCGACAGTGCGACAGTAGTAGCTTTCATTCCGATCAGACGACGAACGGTTTGTCACGTTCTCGAAGAAAAACCCCATTCTTTGGTTTGCTGCCAGGAAATGCACGATGCATCTGACGAGAAAGTGATGAATTCCGTCAAATAAAGAAAAAGGTACCGTGCGCCATCAAAGGCACTAGCTCTGCACAACCCAGGCGCTCAGCACCACTGTTTCAGCGTGCACGGCCGAGCTTCCGAGGTCCGGCGGTCAGGGGAAGGAAAAGCCAGGCGCCCCCATCAGCCTCAGTTCGTCAGCTCCAGGGCACGGGCAGGGATCGCAGCAGACAGGGTTTTTCGGTCCGTGCACCTCTTGCCCTGCTGCAACGAGATACTGGAGAAGGGCCAGCCGAGTTGTCGCGTCGAGCCAGCGGACAAATTCCCAGAGCCGACGTCGCGCCAGTGCTCTACTGTGTTTACCATGCCAAGTACCAGCAAGCAGCAGCTAGCGCCGGCCGCGGCCGTCCTGCGCGCGCTTGCGAGGAGGCGGGCGGGCGGCCATGCCAGGCGGCGGGGGTCGGGGGCGATGGACGCGACGCGACGCCGCATCGCAGCGCCGGTGCCGAACAATCACAAAAGTTCGGACACCCGCATCCAAAAGGCTACATGATGGATAGCACAAAGTTCACACGACGAACTGACCTGGGATAGCACGATGATGGAGCACTGAAGGAAGGACACAGAGGACTATGCTGTCTGCTGACACGCACGTACATGACCCACGATCGACCTCCCGGTACAGAGTGCCAGTCGAGGATTCGAGGGTCGACCTCGGACTGTGTGCCTGGACCGACACATGTGTACATCCAGCTCCAGTGTTTTGCTAAATTGCTAGGACGCGATCTTCGTTCTCCGGCCCCGTGCGATCTCTCTCACGCACAGGCACACCCATACCCACCGGCAGCGCTGGCGATAGATGCAAACATGACGGCGGCCAGCCTCTCGCACCGGCAGCGCTCGCGATAGATGCAAACGCGACAGCTTCAGGCGCTCGCTGCTGCGGCCCACCAAAGACGCAGGCAGAACGCGAAACATGGAAACCGTGCGCCGCTCGCTCCAAGTACCGCACGGCCGCTCCCGCCTTTCCACGGTCTCGCACCCCGAAAGCGCACAGCGCGTGCAGCGTTGCGCCGGCGCTGCTGCGCAGCGCGGTCCACAGTAGCTATGGCATGAGTCCACGCCGTTCCTGTGACCGGCATGGAGATCCGCGCTCGCTCGCCCATTCGCCCAACATTCCGCGCCCGAAGTAGACATGCCGAAAAAATTCCCAGCCGCCCACACGAGCCATGACGACGAGATGCGCGGCATGCCCACTCCATGTGGCCAGGGCGCAGTGCTGCGACGCAACGGGCGATCAGTTCCACTAGACCTTGAACCCCGGAATCCCCGATCCGTCCAGGATAGCAAGCAAAGCCTCTGGTGTCCCTAGCTCGTGAGGCGTGAGCGCACGCGGCGCTGTTTAAAACCTGCCCCGGGCGTGACCGGACGCGGATGAGTAGCTCCGTCCGATCGGACGGAGAGGCGAGTTTATATATTCCACCGCCCTCGCTGCACACTTTGCCCGCATCGCGATCTGCACACCCACGCAAACCAACGCAGGAGAGGCATCGCCCGCAGCAGGGCGGGGCGCGCAGACAGACAGTTGTGGCTGCGCCCCGGTTGTGCTCTCCCCGTGAGCTCCAGGAACCAGTATGGCTGCGGTGGTGGTCGCCGTCGAGGCCGCGGCGGCGGCGGGAGGCGCCTGCAGGGGCAGGTCGTACCTGGTGCGGAGCCTCTACTGGAGGCGGCGCGCCGGGCTGCGGAGGCTGCACTTGGAGCGGGCGGGCGCGTGGCGCGGGGGCGGCCGGCGGCTCAGCTTCCACTACGACGCCCTCAGCTACGCCCTCAACTTCGACGACGGCCGCGTCTCCGCCGACTTCCTGCGGTGACGGCGACTAGCCTTGCGCGGACGCCGGAGTACTAGCTGCCGGGTTGTACTAGCGCTAGCGGTGTTTGATTTCTTAGCCAGTTTTTCAGCCAAAAGCCGGCCGAGCAATGGCGGAGGTGTGTCGCCGTTTCTAGCTGCTTAATAGGAAGGAATTTCTTTCGTTCGAGTCGGCGATGCCAAACGATGCGTCTGTTCTTGATCCCTGTAGTTTCTGACCTTGTGTTGCGCCGTGCTGTACTTTCAAGCTGATCGGGTCATTTCACAGTTGCATGCCAAGGTGCTTATGAGAGAACTAGAGAGAACACGCTGAGCCTATACAGAGGCCCGTAAGAACACGAAGCTGTGAGCAAGCAAATCAGATTGCGCGGAGAGGATTTGATTTGACTGCATGATCATTACTCTCCAATCTCGGTAGACGATAGCAACAAGTTCCAGCGAAAGAAACAAGCTGAGACTGAAGAGTGAAGGCTCTGACCCCTCCTACGTCGGCTTCTCTGAACAGTGGTCAGGTATCATCCATCTGAAATTTTTTTGGCGTACACAATGCCTGCCTATCGCTTTCGTGAGAAACGACAGTGCAGATTGCCGTCGGAACAAGAATAGTTAGTACCAGCCAGTTCGCCCATCTTCGGGTGTGCTCATGCGTTCGCACCCTAGTCAAAGGCGACGACCACGACGCGAATCGTGATCTCTTCGGGGCGCGGGCAAATCTTTGGTGGTATTGAATGAATCGGGGGAATTCCATCTGACAAAGGACCAAAAGGAGTAAAAGTGAATCCTCGCAAAAAAAAAGGAGTAAAAGTGAAAGCTCTCGTCGCTGTTCCCACTCGCCTCTGATTTTTATTTCCTCCCTTTTCCTTTTGCAACGCGTTCTGTCTGCCTAGAAAGTAGAAACGCAAGATCTCAGCATCGCATCGAACTTTTGTTATTCCGGGGTAAAAAAGTGGCACTTCTGTTGTTGCCCGATGAACTCAATCGAAAACCTAATCCCCAAATTAAACCCAATCTGGAAAAAGGTGTCGTTTTCTTCCTGTCGCGCCTGGAATTCTCCTCTGACGTCTGTAGGGCACCCAGACAAAAGGTAACATGATGCCTGTATTTTCCTGATAACTACCGATTGCATTTTATCCGAGACAGGCAACGAACTCGGAGCCTTTTCATCAGAGACAGGCAATGAACTCATGCATCAGGCTGTGATTTTGATGCATCTGAGTGAGACAGGCAGCGAAGATGATTTTAGGAGGCTCAGAGTGATGACTAGTAGTGGCAAAATGACCAGCCCAGAGCCCCAGAGTACTCGGTGGTTCAGAAAAGCACCAAAACAAAAATAAATACAGAAAAAATGGAGATGCGGGGGATCGAACCCCGTGCCTCTCGCATGCAAAGCGAGCGCTCTACCATTTGAGCTACACCCCCCCGTGTGCTAATGTAATCTACAGTCTTTATTATAGTTTAATATGAACTCAAATGGGCTTAAATGTCCGTTTTAAAAAAAAAGACAAATGGGCTTAAATGCGGAATGCCTAATCATCAAGTTTTCTATTGCTGGGTATTCTGTCGATTCACATATGGGCCGAATGATGTTTCCCGTCTTCCTTTAGCCAAATGATGGGCCATATGCGCCCCCCCCCCCCCTCCATTTTCTAGTTGAGGGTCTTTGTAAGATTCGGTGTAAACATTAAGAAGTTTATGCAATAAATACTTTCGGTTCCTAAAACAAAATAGTTGAGGCCCATCCGGATTTCCTCTCTATTTATCTATCTATCTAAAATAGTGTAGTTTTTGAAAAACATGCTGCAATTGCTGAAACCATACTATTCACTACCACTTGTTCGAGATATCTTTTTTGGGTAATGTTGAGAGGATGAAGAAATGGATAGTACGAAGTACTCACGATTTATCAGCCTAAACACTTTGTAGCCATTCGGGTTGCAGTTGCACTGCAACGAGCTGCCGAGCCAAACAGCTGCAAGAGTCTGAGCTATTCTCCACCAATTGCTGGCGGGCTGCAGCTGTTGGAGCAGCTATTGTAGCCGCAACAGCAACCAGCTGCAATAATCTTTACTGATGACTTCATGATTCGTCTGCCGCAGTACCACAATTTCCTTCCAGGAAAGAGCCATCCATCCAGATTCTTCCTGTATAGTCGGACTACTTGACTTTGTTCACTGAGCACGGAACGAACTCGGCAGATTCCTTGTAATGGAGCGAAGGATTTCCGCGATCAACATCACCGGCGATCCTGCTTTCTCCTCGTCCTACTCCCATCTCCGTGCAGCAAAGCCGGAGAACGCCACAAGTAGCGCCACGGCGGCGCACCGCGAGGCCCATGACCGGCCACCAGCCGGGACAAAATTAAGGGGACACGGGTTTAGTTGGCAGCTTTCTAATCGCCATTAACACGCTATGCCTCGTCAGACAGCCCAGTCGGTGCACGGGATTTGCGACTTTTATTGATTTGGAATGAGCATCGTCGTTGTGACAGCTCGGCTGATGACTGATTGGCCTTGTTTTGTTTATTTAGCTAGCCCTGGTTTATTTGTACTCCAAAGTGTGAGGAAGGGTCTTTTTTGGTTGGAATTTGCTGTCACGCTGGTCTTTATCAGTACCATCGCCCATACTATCAAAAGAAAAAAAGAAAAGAAAGAGTTAAATGCACCGCCGGTCTTCGAATTTGGCTCGGGGTGCTATTACGATCCCCAAACTTTTAATGCATATTCAGATCGTCAAACTTACTAATCGTATCATGTGAAGTCCAAATCAATATTTTTATATTATAAAATCAAAATGTTTAACTTATGTGGAGTTTACATGTGGATCTAAATTTTATTTTTCAAATTTTCTGCTCAACTCTTATATTTTCTATTTTTTCCAAATTTTTTTTAAAAACTTTATGCTGAATATTTTCTTTCCCAATATTTCCTCCAAAATTTATATTTTTATTTTCTATTTTTTTACAAATTTGATCATATGAGTTTCTTATTTTACAATTTTTTATATAGATCTTTTATATTTGAATATATTTGTACAAGTAAATTGGTATAAATTACTTTTGTGCATATTTTGAAAAAATTATATAAGTTTCGATTTAGCTTAAACAACTATGATTTGGACCTCCCATGATATAATCAGCAAGTTTAAAGATCTGAATATGCATTTTTGAAAGTTTAGGGACCGGGATGACCCTGAGCTAAATTTGAGGACCGGCGGTATATTTTACTCAACTAGGAAAACGTTGCATCTTATAACTTGTGATACTAATATATCTTCACACGTATGTACAAAGCTTTATACTGCCCCCCCCCCCCCGGTCTTAAGCATGTAACGTTCTAGTTGCATATTGCTCTGGAAATGATCTTAGATAATTAGATGAATTAATAAACCTTTTTCCAGTTACATTTGCTATTTCCATGAACAACCAGGCCAGGCTGTATCCGCAGCGCAAAACACTCTTTCGCCTTGATCAATTTGATCTGATCTGTTTTAGGCGTCACAAGCAACAAAGCTTTCGATTGAGAAGCAAACACGCATAGCATAACCTAACAAAAAGCAGGCCCTCTTCTTTAATTAGATCAACTTAAACAAAAAGCTTCTTCATGCGCTCGTAATGCGCGCAAGCCTTTGCAGCATGATTCGTGCAGTTGCCGGTCCTCATCATCTGCCACATGGTGGAGGCCCATCCTTCAGACTCCTTGCTTGCTTACGGTCATCATGTCATAATTTACACTGCTCCACTCCATGGCTTTTCTGGTTGTTAACTTGCCGTCTGACGAGACGATCGAGCCCATTGGAGTGTTGCCTTTTAGGACTTCGTTTACACACTGCCCGGCTGCTGACCCCATCTTTACCATGCGCCCCCGTTAAGCAAAGAGGCAAAAGACTTGACGGTATTAAAAAAGGTGGAGATACGTGGTGGTTCTAAAGCCTGCTGCCTGATGAGCTCGCAGATTAGGAAAAGAGAAGGGTGAGAGAGAGCTCGTCCGTGTTTGAATCGACAACGAGAATCGATCGTGTGTGCCCTGTCGTCAGCTCCACATGTAATGTAAGTTTAATACATCCAGCTGGGTTGATTCGTTTTGGTGCCCACCCATATTGGAAAAAGAAAAACTAGTGGGCCTTGATCGGAGTTTATCCACGCATAGGCGCATAGCACTGCACTAATAATCGCTTGATGCCAGAAAAAAAAAATTGCAAGAGCACTTGCACTTGCGGCTAGGTAGAAG
Organism: Panicum hallii; assembly: GCF_002211085.1. Taxonomy (NCBI): domain Eukaryota; kingdom Viridiplantae; phylum Streptophyta; class Magnoliopsida; order Poales; family Poaceae; genus Panicum; species Panicum hallii. The sequence continues at coordinate 40,138,384 of NC_038048.1, read as the reverse complement.
CTGAATGCACTTCGTGTGTGCAGCCATATTGGTCATCTCGGATGAGCCATGGTAACTGTGAATAAAGCTTATCCATTCCTTTGACCTTAACCAAAGGCGCTGAAGAGCTAGCCGCCGCAATAGCCCCCTTGCAATAGCATGCAGTAGCGGATTATCAGCACTATCAACGAAAAGGTACCGGTTAAAATAGTGCACTGCAATTTAGTGACCTCTGTATAGCGCCCGCTTATGTTTTAAAATCTTGTTTTTTCTATTACCTCATTGCACGTAGCACGCAAGCTATGCTTCAAAGCTGCACTTATACACCATTTCATACATTTTTTTTGTTTTCTTAACATTAGTACTAGCCAATGTGCTTCAGCTAGCCCGGCTAAACGGAGCACTGTTTCTATCATGGACCAATTTGGCACTATGTGCAAGCACGTTTTCCATAGATCCGGATCCTTATCCATCCAGGTATATTCAACGTAGCAACCAAAATATTCGATGAGCTCTCGAGTCTCGAGTACATACACACATGCCCCGAGATTTCTCGCCCTTTTCCTGGTGCGCGCACGACCTTTTCGCCGCAACTCGCAACAGCTTTAGCTGGGGGTCAATGCGGAGCCACCAGTACGCCGAGCTTATCCGTTTTGACCTTCCGGAGCCCCAACCACCGCGAACAATCCCGATCGGCCTCGACGGACGACGACGCGCAGAGACCAGACCCAGATGAAGCCGGCGTCCATGCCGCGCCGCATCACCGCTGACGAAGCAGGTTAAGTTAAAGAAAGGCTCCTCCGCTAGTCTCGTTCTCGTCTCACCACACGCGCACGCGCTTGAACCAGCCAGCGCATGGAGCCGTGGCCGAGCTCGCGGTTTTATGGTAGAAAATGACAGGCGGCCACGGCGAGCTGGGCCTCCCGCCCGCCCGGCTGGCTCGATCGGCACCGGCGACCAACCCACGGCCGGATCGGTGCTGTCGACCTGGCGGGTGGGCCTCCCTCCGCTCGCGGAGTCGCGGGCGTGACTCGGCGCCGAGTCGGACGCGACGCTGACTCAGGGCCGCCGTGGGCGCCAGGAAAAGCAAGCGGGGCACCAAAGCGAAAAGCAGGCCTGGGAACGAACGGCAGGCACCCCCTTGTGCTTGTGCGTGAGTTGTGACCGAACGTGTGACGGTGTCCTCCATCCACGCGCGCGCGCGAACCTTCTTCGTGGTCATCCGTCGGCCAGTACGTCGTAGTGGGGCATGCTTCGTTCTGCCGCCGCTCCATGGATCCTTCCATCTGGTTCCACGTCACCCCCGGCGTCAAATGAGCTCCCGCAACGTGCAGGTGTTTACCGGTCGCTTAATGGCATAGTGTGCTTTCCATTTCTGCTATTCTAGAGCTTTCCTTGCATTGGCCTGAACAATGCAAAGTAACCGCAAACTGCTAATCCGAACGATTTCGTCTGCATCTGATAGTACTTGACCTCCCCCCATTTGAATGGCCGTTCGGAACCATGCCAATATTTTAGGTCAGATTGTGGCACGGATATTTCGGGCCCCGAACTGCATGCATGCACGTAACAGGTTGGATGAACATGGATATGCTACCCCGGCCCGGTGCATGCGTGGATGCCACTCATGGCACATGAACAGAGAGCAGCACATGCATTAGGTAGGGGGCCAACTGCACATTGGAAATCTTCTTCTATATCCTTTTAACTCCTCGTGGGGGATGATGACTGTTCCATCCAAAAGCGAGTTAGATAGGCACCCAGCTTTTGATCGTTGCGAACGGCAGAAAAAAAAATATTTTTCTCGCTGGTTGACAGGTTCCAGGCTTATAAAAGACGCCCCGCCTCTTCCCATTTGGAGCACGGAGCTCGAGCAGCAACAACCCACGCACATTCAGCAGGCCACCCACCGCGCTCACCAGCAACCACCTCGCCGCAGAGTCCGGGAGCTCAGCCGCGGATTCAGCAACCGAACAGAAGAGAAGTCTTCGGTTCGTCGGTCGTCGCGTCGATCAACAAGGGATGGAGAAGGCACGGCGCGAGCATGTGATCGGCATCCCCGTGAGCAACAGGGCGTTCGGCATCGAGGAGCCGGATTTCCCGAGCAAAGCCAAGGGGGATGCCTACCACGGCGGCGCCAGGAACCCTGCAGCCACCGCGGCGCGGGCTGGAAAATTCGGCAGGAACGGAGACAGGGTCGCCCAGGGCCTGAAAGCACATGGTGAGTTCGCGATCTCCAACCAATTTTGGATTTGGATGGGGATGGCTCCTTTCATCCTTCGCCATCTTTTTCCTGCACATGGATTCAGCTCTGAACGTGTTCCTGCCTGATTTGCAGTGACTCTCGGCCCAAAACTGTACGAGACCGTGAAGGGCAAGCTGTCGCTGGGGGCGAGGATCCTCCAGGCGGGCGGCGTGGAGAAGGTCTTCCGGCGGTGGTTCCCCATCGAGAAGGGCGAGAAGCTCATCAAGGCCTCGCAGTGTTACCTGTCCACCACCGCCGGTCCCATCGCCGGCATGCTCTTCATATCCACCGAGAAGATCGCCTTCCGGAGCGACCGGGCGCTGGCGCTGACCTCCCCCAGCGGCGACACGGCGCGGGTGCCGTACAAGGTCACCATCCCGCTGCGGCGGGTCAAGACGGCCAAACCCAGCGAGAACAGGCACCGGCCGGAGCAGAAGTACGTGCAGGTCGTGACCGACGACGGCTTCGAGTTCTGGTTCATGGGGTTCGTCAGGTACCAGGTGTCCCTGCAGGAGCTGGAGAAGGCCATTGCGCAGTCGCAATGACCAGAGGGCTCAGTTTGGTCGGGCGTCGTGTTTTGTTGTGGTCGTCTGGTTCATCTGGTGTTCATATGCAGTAGGCTTAAAAACTCTTGGTGGATTGCTTGGCGTTTTTGGCAGTGGAGCAAGTCCGATATACATGGTAGGAGAAATTTAGGTCAAGAGATTTGTGGTGTCGGGTAATTCTGCTTTGGTGCCACGGCAAAAGTGTCTCCTATGCGGTTTTACAAATGGAATGAAAAACAAAAATGTTTGTGCAATTCCTGGAATGTGAGCTGAATTCTGATCACTACTTTGTGGCTGGTACCGATCCTGCTTGTCCGTTGCTGTTCTGCAAAGAACAGATGAATGTTAAACCCCCCTTTGTTATGTTACCCTTGCTAGTTAAAGCTCTGGTACCAAGCTGGAATCTATCCGTGAACAATAATTACGAGCGAGGTTCTCATAAGATCTAAGTATTCCTTTTTTCAAGATGACCAGATTGTTTGTGAACATACAGGTTGGCTATGTTGCAGCGCAAGACTATGCAAAAATTTAGTACTAGCAAACATTCAAACTTGATTGTATTATGGAGAAATGCTAGAAGAAAGGCTTTCTATCAGCGTAGTGATTTCCTTTATGTATTTGGTTATCTTGGTTTTCCCGGAATGCAATGATCTTAAATTTGCTTGTTCATGTAAATATTCATTTTCTGGCATCAGCCATCTTAAATTTGCTTGCTCATGTAAATATTCAGTTTCCCCTAATGCAATGAACTTAAATTCTATAATTTAGAATCTGTTTGGACACCATCTAGGTGTGCCACACTGCACCTAACCAATGGCAAATGAAACAATCCCCAAACATTAGGGGTCGCGGCCTGCGGGGCGGCAAAAATGAATAGTGTTTCTGCAACGTGCGTAAATCACACCGCTAACCAAACGTCTGATGCAGTTGGCTGCAGTTGCGGCTTGAGAACTGTGGCGCGGTTCGGTAATGAACCAAACAACCCTTAGTTCTACCAAGTTTCACACCAAAAAAGTTTGCACTTTCGGTCTAGACATGTCACAGTCACATATTAGGCTCAACAGCCCTAACATGATGTAGCAACATTTTGGAGAACCAAAAGTCTATTAAAGCATCACATACTAGCTAGTACCCCCGCCGTTTAAAATTACAAAACATCTCATTTTACTAGGATATGACTTCGACCCACGATATATTGATATAATATTGCCATTTATGTTATACAAAGATCACATTCGTAAGTAAGTATTTTTGTAATATGAATTTAATAACTTAGGTTTGTTTCACTTGACCTATGATTGATATAATAATGTAATTTATGTGACATAAAGATCATAATCACAAGTATTTGGTAATATGAATTTAGTAATATAAGTTTGTTTCACTCGACCCATGATTGATATAGTAACGTAATTCATGTGACACAAAGATCATAATCACAAGCATTTGGTAATATGAATTTAATAACATCAAGCTTGTGTCACAGAAGTTAAGTATGAACATAATAATTGTCGTAATGAAACCACGACATATGTTATAATTTAAAATGGTGTGGGTTTTTTCACTTTCACTGATGGGGATCAAAACCAACCGCAGCCTGCCCGCGGCGCGCTGTCGTACCTAAACTACCGAGATCTTGCGGGTACAACACACGACAATCTATGATTAAGCTTCGTGAGACATTACAGCTATATTTTGTTGGAATTTGCAGTCTATATATGATTCCGGGAGAAGTATATAGCTGGTGCCCCTTTTCTTTTGGCACTCTTAAGCAGTCTCTCACTTGCTAGCAGAAAGTGAACCTCGGAACCTAATCAATAGCACACAGACAGCGCAGCGACTTGGCCTTAACAGCGAAGCACCGGCCGTGTTAATTGGCCCGCGGGCGTAAAGAAATGCGCCGATGCTGCTTTGTTGGTCTGGTGCCTTTGCACCAAGATTTCCTGGGTTCATCTTCATCCGACTTCGGAATGATTGGTTGGCGCCGTCGCTCTGCTTTTGGAACCCTGAAATACTAGTGGTTAGTTGTTGCATCGTATCATTTGGTATAAACATACTCTTATGTTTTAGGCCGTTCGTTATCGGAATATTTTGCCTTTGAAACAATAATTGAAAGAAGTATATTGTGTATTTGCGTTAGATCTTCAGGAATGAAGCTACGCTTTGTAGCTGGTTCGGCGATTGGAGCAGAATATAATAATGCTGTCTATTTAGGCGTTCACAGCAGTGCACTAAAATTCGAACCACTTGGGTAGCTACAGTCTTGCAGAGGTGTAATGTTTTTGCTTAGCTCCTACTAGTAATGTACTAGAACAACCGATTTTTTTTTTATAAAAAAAATCAAAACTGGGGACGTCGCGCTTGAACTCGCATGCCATTCCTCTCTTCTTGGAAGGACAGCGCGGTCGGCCAGAAAGCGATTTCGTTCCACCCGTCGGGTCGGCAACATGTCCATGCATCCGGCATCCCCGCATCGACACGTATGGCACGGCGGAGATACGCCGATGGCGACGCCGGAACGAGAGGAGGAGCCCAACCCCCCGAATCCGCTCCTGATTCCGGAGTGGGCAGCTGCAAGCCTGCAAGGCTTTCGTCCTCCATCTGACAACGCAACGCGCAAAGCCACGGCACGGGGACGCACGCCCACCGCGCCCCGCCACCGTCCCCTCCAGGAACGGCAAATCCGCCGGCCTCGCGTCGCCAGCGCTGGCAACGCCCCCACCCGGTTGCCGGGTTTATTGCGGGCGAGGGCGACAGGGACGGCGCGGCGCCCATGCGTCGGTGCCCGCCTGCCGCCGCGCCGCTCGCCACAGCCGGATGAGCACGCGCGCGCGCGTGCCAGACGGTTACGCCGGTTAGGTGAGGCGGTCGCGGTTCGTCCGAGTCGGCGCTGCGTGGGAGGTGACCGGGACGGCTGGAGTCGCGAGGGCGCAGCCGGGAATGGCGACCTCGACGACGGGAGAGGAGACGCAGCTTAGCTGTCGCCTCGCCGGATCCATCGCCTCTGCAGTCCGGAAAGCTGGCCGTTTTACACGTCGGGTCCGGGCCCAGCCTCCACATGACCGGTGGGGTCACGGCCGCCGATCGACCGCCTGCTGCGGACGCGATCTCGGGAGCAGTGTTTTCTGTCGCTCCAGCCCCTGCGCGATCTAGGCCGTCGACATCACCCGATCGGCCGCGCATGTTACTCCTAGCCACAGCACACCGCCCTTACTCCCCCCGACACCACGCCACCCCTTTCTCCATGCAGCCCGGTGCGGGCGAGAATGTGCGGGCACATGGGGCGCTTCTCGGAAAGCCGCCGGGCCTCCGGATCCCGTAGAGAAATCCGGAATCGTTTTGCCTTTGGGGGCAGATGAGTATCCCGCGCGGGCGCACCTGGCCTTCACATGGCCGGGGTGGCCCTCCGGCCGACGTGGCCGCACGCGAGGCGAACCGAAGCAGTAGGCCGACGGGAGGAGGAGGAGGAGCCGGGGTCTACGCCTGCCTGCTTTAGGCGAACGTGGACCACGCCTTTCTGAGCCGCTGGTGACTCGGCCGGCCCGGCTGCTGACTCCGCAAATCCACTCGCCTTTGCCAGCCTCCCTCAAAGCTTCCACCACCGCGCCGCGCCTATAAATGGCGCCCTCGGCGGCTGCGCTCCGGTACCAATCCGCGATTCCTTACACGCTAAGGCATCGACCTCCAGTTCTTCTTCTTCCATTCTTCAGCGCGACGCAGGCGAGACCAGCGCCCAGCTCTCTGCTCTTTTTTTTTTCTGCTGAGCTAGCTCTAGCAGCCATGAGGAAGTCGAGCAGCAGCGGCGGCCATGTCATCGGGGTCCCGGTCACCTCCAAGGCGTTCGGGATAGAGGAGGCGGCGTCCAGGGATCCGTCCTTCAGGAAGGGCGACGGCGACCACCTCGCGGTCTCGCTGACGCACCCCAGCCCGTATGCGTCTTTCGGCTACAAGCACAGTGAGTACCGATCGTGATCATATGTTTTTACTGTTAAAGAACCATTTAATGCTGATGTGCTTAGTGTGTTTCCGCAGGCAGCAAGGGCCAGGTGATCCACTGGGTGAGCAAGCTGAGCAGGCGGGCGCAAGGCTTCAGGGAGCATGGTGAGTTAGCATGCATGCATGCATGCATTCCGTGGTTGCGTAGCTTCTTTCCGATCGACCACCGTTGATCAATCAAGATCACGTGAACACCATCAAGTCCTGATCGAAATCTGATCCGTGCGCGATCGATCGTGTTGCAGTGACCTTGGGCCCGAAGCTGTCGGAGACGGTGAAGGGGAAGCTGAGCCTGGGCGCGCGGATCCTGCAGGCCGGCGGCGTCGAGCGCGTGTTCCGGCAGGCCTTCTCCGCCGACAAGGGCGAGCGACTGGTCAAGGCGCTGCAGTGCTACCTCTACACCACGGGCGGCCCCATCGCCGGGATGCTCTTCGTGTCCACCAAGAAGGTCGCCTTCCGCAGCGACCGCCCCATCACGGTGGCCTCGCCCAAGGGCGACACGGCGCGGGTCACCTACAAGGTGGTGGTCCCGCTCCGGCGGGTCGGCGAGGTGCGGCCCAGCGAGAACGCCGACAGGCCGGAGGAGAAGTACATCCGCGTCGCCACGGTGGACGGCTTCGAGTTCTGGTTCATGGGCTTCGTCAGCTTCCAGCGGTCGTGGAGGTGCGTGCAGCAGGCCGTCGAGGAGCTGCAATGACCGCGCGGCCCGACCGGCCTGGTTGGTGAGGAGGTCCGGTGCAATGGCTGCCTTGTCGGCACGACGAGAAGAGGATGCTACGGGCTGCGGCGTCGCCATCTTTTGTTGCGAGGTAGCCGTAGCTGAGATTGCCCCAATCTAATTCCGGATCGGGGCAGTTGAGTTCCTTCCGCGTACGATTTTGGATCAACTTTGTGTTGCTCCAAGCGGTTGCTTTGAAGCATGGACCGAGAAATTAACCATTTGCGCATGTTGTTGAATGGAAGAGCTTACCTTTCCAAATTGTTTTCTGCTGTACCTTTCTGATCTCTGTACTAGTGTGTGTCAGAACATGAAAATATAACTCTGAATAGGAGGAGCTTTGATGGTACGAGATTTAAAAAACTGAAAATATTGTGAAGCTATTATTCAAGGCAAATTTCTTCATACATTTGCCGATCTGCGTGTTCATGTTTATTGGCGAGAAAATAACAAAATTAGAGGTAATCAGAATGGATATTAAAACTGGCAGTTATTTGGGCTCATAGTAGCGAAAAGCTGCAAGACCGAGACCAGGCCGACCAAACTGCTGAATTGGAGGAGGCCGAATATCGCGTGGGTCGAAGCTGGGCCACTAGGCAGCACCGAACGATGGGCTGGGTCGGAACCCAAGTTCTCAAATGGTCTGGAAGCTTTCATCGGCCTAACTACCGCTCACGGAGGTCGACAGTGGTGCTCGCCGTCGTTGCGGCGGCGCCCACGGGCCACGGAGCCACCGCGACCGATCTTTTTCCTCGAAAACCACATGGAACAGAACGCTTGAACGTCCGAGCGAGCGGTCGGTGATTGGTGATGCAACGCAAACAAGTTGATCCCAGCAGAGCCTACTCAGCCTAGCGCTCCGTGTACGCGTGTTGCGCATGCGAGCCTGATCGGCGTCGACCCGTGTCCGGATCGATCACGATCTCCCGCCGCGCCGACGTGCTCCGCCGCAGGAGCCAAGATAGGTTGGTTGGGAAGCAAATTCAGACGCCCGTGCCCCGCGTTCTGCTCAAGACAAGCGCCTCGCGAGCCCGCTCCATCATTGCCGTGAGGTTTCCATCGTTCGTTCAAGACTACCGTTCGCTCCCCAAATCCCAAAATGCTGCGCTGCTTGTTCCCAGAATGGCACGCGGACGAATGCACCATCAATGCAGCGGGGTGAATGCCACCATGCCGCATCGCATCGCTGCAGTTTCCCTTTTCCCAGTAGCTGATAGCGGGGTACAGATGGGCATACGGCGGGCATGCACGGCGTGGCCGGACGACAAGAAAATGGCTCCACGGCACGTACACGTCCAGGAGGAAGGAGAGCCGGCAGCTCCACTCCACGACGGTATAAATACTCACCCGAGGTACTCGTGCAAACCTCAAGCTTCGAAGTCGCACTCTCAGTCCTCCTCCAACGCAGAATCTCGAAGCAAAGGCAGGCTTTCAGCCATGGGCGGCCCCGGCGCCGTGCGCCTCCCGCTCCTCCTCTCCGTCGTCCTAGCCGCCTCCCTCTACCGCGGCGCCGCGGCCCCGTCGCCGGTGTACGACACGGACGGGCACGAGCTGAGCGCCGACGCGGACTACTACGTGCTCCCGGCCGGCCAAGGGAGCGGGAGCGGCGGCGGCGGGCTCACCATGGCGCCCAACGTGTTCCGGTGCCCGCTCTTCGTGGCGCAGGAGGCCGACCCGCTCCGCAGGGGCTTCCCCGTGCGCCTCACCCCGCTGCACGGCCACGGCGGCGACCGCACCGTGCGCGTCTCCTTCGACGTCGCCGTCCACTTCGCCGCCGCGACGACGTGCGTGCAGACCACCGAGTGGCACGTCGCCGGCCGCGGCGACGAGGACGTGAGCGGCGCCCGCCGGCACGTTGTCACCGGCCCGGTCCTGGCCCCGACCGCGGGCGGCCGGGAGAGGGTGTTCCGCGTCGAGGGGCACCGCCACGGGTACAGGCTGGCGTGGTGCGGGGTCCCGACCGAGTGCGAGGAGCTGGGCGTGTTCAGGGACGACAGGGGCCGCGCGTGGCTCACCGTGTCCGACGACCAGCCGCATGTGGTCGTGTTCAAGAAGGCGCCGCCCGTACCGGCGTGACGGGGGTTCCTCTTGTAGCGTGCGTGAGCGTGTGCGTGCCGAATAAGAAGGCGCTTGTTCCGTTACTAGCGACGAACTTTGCTGTTGTGTTACGTGTACGGTATACAAGAGGTTCTGTACTTGAGCAGTGCTATTTCTACAGGACTAGTCCAGGCACACGTGATGGTAGCTGTATTTGGTCTCTCCTTTAGTTGGTTTGTATAAGGTATACAAAACTCCGTCTTGCCGCTCTTGGTCACCTCCAGCCCGCACATGTGCTCGAACGAGCACAGCCTCACGATGGCGTCCACCACGCCGCTCTCCTCCTCCTCGACGTCGAACGGGAGGCCCACGAACGCGGCCAGCCTACGGACATGCGCCGGCGGGTCCCTCCAGACCTCCTCGTACCTGAGGAAGAGCACCCGGTCGGGACGCGCCAGTACTACCCGAGGACGCGTTCCCAGAAGGGCCCGAACGCCGACATGCCGTCGCAGAACAACGCGGCGGCGGTCTCCGCCGGGATGGGCTCGAGCCCTTGGCTGGCCCTGAGCCTGTTCGTGAAGTGCCAGAGCGAGACCACGGTGTCCTTGGGGTCGCGGCACATGTACACGATCTTGCATCCCGAGGCAACCACTGCAGCCAGCAGCGCCACGAACGGGACGTGCGTGGCAAAGAGCCTCGGGTCCGGGAGCTCGTCGAGGTCGTCGACGTTGACCTTCTTGCCGGTGTAGATTTGGTACTCCAAGAACTTGACGCATTCGTGGGGGCCGAAGGAGTTGAAAGGGTGGTCGGCGGCATCCGGGGGATGTTCTCCGCGGTGCACGGTGGCGTACAGAAGCGACTTGACCCACGTGGTGCCGGACTTGGGCAGGGTGGCGACGAGGATGTCCGAGGGGCGCGCCGCGAAACACGCACCCGCGGCCATGGCACCGGCTATGCACATCTGGCTGCCGTGCCATCCTTGGTGGTGGCGGTAGAGTTGGAGGTGGGACAGGCCTTCCGCGCTAGGCAAGGAGGAGACCGAGTCGGCGTAACGCTGGTAGAGTTCTTGGTGGTTGGTCTTTGTTTCCATGTTGGTTTCTTGCTCGGCTTGTGAGGGAAAGGTTCGCATGGAGGAAGAAGACATGGCTGTGCACTATGACGACGAGCCACGCAGGAATTCGGAATTGGGGGCTAATATGCCAGTAACCCAGTAGCATTTTTTTTCTTGAAGCGGCGAATCATCTTTGTGGTTACTACTAAATGGAACTTACTCTACTAGCTACTACTATATGCTGGGTCGCTGTCCGCATGACGCACGAGATTGCGTAACAATATTAGTTGTGCTACATGTGCCAATCTCATATGCCCCACTTAGCTAGAGTAGCATATTATTAGCAGTAGGTTAAGCTATTTCAAACTAAATGATGAGAACGTTCTGGCACTTTCCATTTCTTTTAGATATAGAGACATATCAATTATCAAGTACTATTAAAATGGGAAGGTCAGTTTCCGTTTGAGAAAAAAATAGTTAGTCCGCGTGGCTACTAAAAGCACATGAACTCGCATGGATGACCTTTTCTTGCGTTTGAGATTCAAAATGCCTATTTAGGTGCGAGTCCTAGTACATGCATTTGTATTTTTGATTAACTATTCTTTTAGTGACAAGCAATAAGGTTCATTAATAGCAAGGTGACCATGGTGATTTTCCGACCTAGTTCGCCAAAAATCTTTGTTGAGATAAGCAAAGGTTTGTAATTACTAATTGTAGATTATTTTTGAAAAAAATCATTTCTATGTGTATTACTAAAACATTCTTTTAAAACATAAGGCCGTTGACAGAACAGTGACTATGGTATTTCATGAATAATAAGATTTCCATCTTAGCTAGTTTGTCAGAATTGTTCATAGAGATTGATAGGAAAAGATTTGTAATTACTAATTGCAGAATTTTTTTTAAAAACATTTCTTTGTGTATTACTAATTTCTTTTCTCTTATTAATTAAGTTAGTTTTAGCAATAAAATTTTAAAAATCTTTGCAAACGTTGTAGGTATATAGCAAAAAGGGAATCTACACCTAGGTGAAAATGTAACGATGGCGTAGGCTCAATTTGCACCAGTCTTAAAAGGTTTGGAAATATTTCATAATTTTACTGGAGATAGAATGGACATGCTATGCACCTCCATCAAATCTCATTAGCAAATTGAACTTAACTTAAAAGATACAGAAGGCTAAATTAACATATGCTGCGAATTATTATCAAGTTTTTGAAAACCGTTTGCAATGACTATATATATACTATAAACGATTTTTTTTTCAAAAACCTTATGCAATGACTAGACACATCTTAAACAGTTTTCGGCTCGGTTTCATCTTAATAACCCAACAATGCAACTGAAAAGTTGAAGAAATATCGATGGAACCTATCAACTTTGGCCGTGATTATTATTCATATATACACATTGTACCAGCATACACACATGGCATTATACTGGAAGCACACATTTCTACCTGCAACTACTACTGGCCGTTAGACGCTAAGACAAGACCGGAACCCATGAACTTAGCCGCGGTAATAACATCGATGCGCCGCGCTGTCTCCGGCGAGAGATGGTTCGCCCAATCCCCCACCACGCCACGCCGGAAGAAGGAGCTGTTCTCCACCGTGCCGATGACAAGATCAGTCTTGCCGCTCCTGGTCACCTCCAGCCCGCTCATGTGCTCGAAAGAGCACACCCTCACAATGGCGTCCACCACGCCGTCCTCCTCCTCCCCGACACCGAACGGATGGCCCACAAACTCCGCCAGCCTCCGGACATGCGCCGCCGGCTCCTTCTGCATCTCCTCGTACCTGAAGAAGAGCACCTGCTGGGGGCGCGTCAGGTGTGCGTGCCAGTACCCGAGCACGTGGTCCCAGTATGGCCCGAACGGCGACAAGCCGGCGCAGAACAGCTCGGCGGCGGTCTCCACCGAGAGGGGCTCGAGCTGGTTCATGACCCTGAACTTGTTCGCAAAGTCCCACTGAGAGATCAGGTGGTCCTTGGGGTCGCGGCACACGTACACGATCTTGCTGCCCGATGTGGCAATGGTCCTCGGCAGCGACACAAACGGGAGGTGCGTCGCAAAGAGCCTTGGGTCCGGGAGCTTGTCGAGGTCCGGGACCCTGTTCCTCGTGTAGAGCTGGTACTCGAAGAACTTGATGCACCCGTGGGGGCCGACGGAGATTAAAGGGTGGTTGTCGGCGGCGGTGGCGGGGTGGTGCTCTCTCCGGTGCACGTTGGCGTACAGAAGCGACTTGATCCACGTGGTGCCGGACTTGGGCAGGGTGGCGACGACGATGTCCGATGGCCGCGCGGTGAAGCACGCGTCGGCGACCATGGCGCCGACTATGGGCACCAGGCTGGAGTACCAACCTTGGTCATGGCGGTAGAACTGGTTGTGGGACAAGCCTTCTGAGCTCGGCAAGGAGGAGACCAGGTTGGCGAAATGCTGGTAGAGTTCTGGGTTGGTTTCCGCTTATGCACGGGCTTCTTGCTCAACCTGCAAGGGAGAGGTTTGCGAAGAGGAAGACAAGGCCTTCGCAGATGGTGGGTTTCGGCACGGGAACCCTTAGCAGAGCAGCATCTTTGTAGTTACAACATATGGGATGGAGTCAACGAACTCCACGGTTGCTATCTTCCCTATATGATGCACATGGCGTGCACGTAAATAGAGACGCAACTAGCGTTCTTTATATGTATCTCTTAGCTACTTCTATTTTAGAAAGATTAGCTTAAGGCTCTGTTTGTTTCCCCTAAAGATTATATAATCTAGCTTATTGGTAGTGGATTATATAATCTAGATTATTAGGAGATGGAGGGAAATAAGCTGTGAACTGTTTGGCAAACTAGATTATTAATGATTTGGATTATTATTTTTGAATGAGTACTATCTGTAATGTTCTTCTACAGCTGCTGGCTGTGCTTGCGCTTTTCCTGCTGCTAGCTGCTCGTCGTGCTTGCTGCTGCTAGCTAGCTGTGCTTGCTGTCTTGGATTCAAAGTGACAAAGCAAGAATCTGAGAAATTCTAGAACAACAATTCACATACGCACCCACCGGCGGCAGACCAGCTCAACGCGCCCATGCTGGATCAGCTCGCCGCGTCTATCCCGGACCAGGCCGCCGCGCGCTACAGATCCTCCGCCCTAGCTTCGGGCCTTGGGCGCTGTGCAGGCCAAGGTCCAGCACACCGCGCCGGGCAGCGCGCCCGCTGGCCGCCACATGCTGGGTGCGGCGCCTGCACATCACCGGAGCGCACCACCGAGGGTGGTGGCCACAGCAGCCAAGCCTCTCCGGGCCGCGCCGCCGGGGCTGGCGGCCGCCGCAGCCTGGGTGTCATGCGGGACACCAGCCGCGATGCCCGCCGACTACCCCGCTCCTCGTCTTCAACGAATCCTGGTAAGCCAAAGCTTGGACGCTCTTGATTTGGGGAAGAACAGATGGAGGGGCAGTCGCCGGGCATCAAGAGGCGTCGGTCAAAACAAAAGAAAAAACGATTCGTTCATTGTAATGGCAGTGGCGGGTAAATATTACAAAGTTCGATGGGTAGTTAGCTCGATTGCCGAAAATAAGCTGAAATAAGCTGCTATTTTATAGCTTATAGGATTATCATCATTTGACATGTTGGATTATATAATCCAGATTATAATCTGAATTTTTTGTTGATCATTTGAGATTAAATAAGTTAGATTATATATTTTAGGGTAAACAAACAGGGCCTAAGTATCCCTCGAATAGGTCGTTGTGACTCGTACCGAAGTGATGTATCTATACAAGCATACAAAGAATCACTTTGCAACTGCTACTAGAAAGATGCATCTATGACAGATCATTAGCTACTCCTATTTTTAGAAAGAACATGGAAATGTGTAACAATTTTCCATCAACAACTAAAATAAAGCATCACTTTGCAACTTATTACAAGCACACAACAACCACGTGCTTGGTCGAAGACGTTAAATATTTAATCACAACTGATCTCCATAAATATTGGGTTGCTATATATCACGTAAGGAACAGGTAAAGTCGGACGACTAATTAATGTTCGAAGATGCTTATTGTTAGAGAAAGGTATTTCTTTTAGCATCACCAAATTTTCATCAATTTGAGACAAGATTACAATCAGCTGCCACTAATCCCATTAGCCACTCAGGGAGTATTCAGTGTCCGATCCCATACAAGCACAATTATATGCAACTGAGTTTATATCCCTACGCACCAAGCAATTTTAAAATTGCTAAAACTCTTGTCTAACTCAATGATATCAAAGCAAAGACCGCTGACTGACGATCTCATCCCATCGCTTGATTCAAGCACCACCTTCAGCCCGCTCATTGTTGCGTAGGGATATAAACTCTTGAGTACCTCATTGTTGCAGAAAAGCATGCTCAGAGAATCATGCAACTTCTTCTCACCCATCATGAAAAGTGGTTACTTCTCGTATCCTAATAATATAATTTACTCCCCGAAATGATGCCATAATTGACAATTGTCTGTACGAGCGCACTCACGACTCTACGATAGATGTATAATTCCAACTCTTAAACCTTTGGTCATACATGCATACAACATGACACGTCCAAACTCCAAATTGAAGGCGATGGATTCAAATAAGCTAGCCCCAGCGACCTCGCCGGTGCGTCGCCGGAGACCTGCAGATATAGCCAATGGGCCGCGACCGGCCGGTCTATGATTCGTACTGGCACCTCGTCTACGACATCATCGGCTTCGTGGGCGAGTTGTTCCTGTGGGGCGCGGCGGGCGGTGCCGCCTTCCACTTCGCCAGGGGCCTCCGCGCCTCGCCAACACCGTCGGCGCCTACAACGCCGCGTTCTCCGCCGTCGAGGCCGCCGTGTCTCCCGCGCGTGGCAGAGAGGACTTGTGGTGCTCCCTCTCCGCTTCCGCCGTCTGGGCCCTGCGCGGCATGCCGCCCCGGCCGCCGCGGGAGGGGCGCTCCTCGGCGTTGCGGGCCCTCTCGCGTTCTACTGCATCGATCACGCTGGCATGGTGTGGCAAAGCCGCTGCACTGACCCTGACTCCGTCCTCCGCCAGAATTGAAGCGGATGATGGCTCGTGGGCAGCCAACGCCCGTAGCCATCGCCGCGAGCCAGACGACATCTCCCACCATCGAGGAGTCCACATCTTAGATGCTCTACGGCAAGTTACGAGTGAAAAAATCAGTAAATCCGAGTTCAGAACCTGCCCTGCAGTTTATGAAATATTCTTTGGCAACCAAACAGCAAAATTAGAATTAGGGAACAGCAAATATGAATGCTTTGTGAAGCTAGCTCGAATAATCATGGGTGCAGATTCTGGGATTTTTTTCTAAAATTTTAGTCTTCCCAGTCTTGGATGGAAAGGCATTATTTAGGTAACAAATAAAATTAGTTTAATTTTTCGTATGTATTGAAAATAACAATTCATATTTAAGAAGATTTTAAAAGAATTCGGAAGTAACAAGATAGAAGAGTTGCCACCGTAGTCTACTGGATAATCTTCATTTTTTTTCTCTCTTAGAAGCCGTGGGCCATATAAATCAGTGAAAGAAATTTAAGAAAAAAAATACTAGGAATCGAAAGGATCACATGGTGTAGCAGGGGTTAGCTACCATTGGCACAGTCGCAACTAGTGCACAATCTACCAGAAAATCTATATTATTCTGTTGAGAAATCGGTGCTTCTGATCTTAACACCGACTTCCAAGTAGCGGTACTAAAATAGTGTGATACCAATTCTTCTGCGGATCTTATATCCACACTACATCGAGGAGACCTTCATCTAGACACCAACACGGGAGACCAACTCAAACTCAACTCTTTATTCATCGTATTTGGTACAACACAAGATTCTTATACTCTCCATGTGGCTACCCTATCATGATACAACTATACTACATGACTACCATGACACCTCATACTTAAGACCTCTTATATCATGGTATGGCAGGGGAGCACCTCTATTTGTAGGTGATCATAGGTGTTGTAGTATTGCCATATGGCAACATCCACACTCTTGTTTACAAAATATTTAACTCTAGAATTTTTCTCATCCTTATCCAGCGATGCAAAATATCTAATTTTAGAGAATTTTTATCTTCCCATAAAGCATGGCAACTACATAATATCATATTAGCCAACCATTTACAAATTGAAGCATTCCGAATTTGTCAAACTTTTGCTCCGACCGACATTAAGCCCTCCTGGACTGCCATCCCCGGCCGATGATCTGATTCTATTTCTCGTTGGCACGCACAAAGCAACCATTATAAGATGGAAGGCCCACAAAGTGATTGCAAATGGCCTCCCGATCTGTAGTAAAGAATCAAACACCTCAAAATCTCAAATAGTACATAAACAACACAAACATGAGAAAAACAAACATCAAACAGAAAGACACAAACCACAAGTTAAAAGCCAAGAAACATCGTTTACCAATCGTTTTCATATTAATATTCTGGATAACATATGTCCAAACAAAAAGACACAAACCACATGTTAAAAGCCAAGAAACATTGTTTACCAATCATTTTCATATTAATATTCTGGATAGCATATGTCCAATCAATCTGTACTTCCAGACAAATAACAGGCACAGCCACAATGCCCAAGTAACCACAACTCTATACACTCACAACGGTTCCAACCTGTCCTCCTACCTATGTAACTTGAGTACATTTGCAAAGCTTCATAGCGTCTTCCAAAATGACCTTTCTTTTTGCAGGCACACGAATAGAGGAGAGGGAGGGTCAACAGATGGTGAGGGAATTTGACATATGCTATATTTAAAGAATAGAATGTACATGTCGTGGATGAACCAATCGACCTTTGTCTTGTGAAAGGTTGCTGATCAGCTCTTCAAACCCTCCTCCAGACAAGCTACAGCTGTTGTGACCTTAAACTGACACCATTACAAAATAAGGGCAAAGCTGGATTACTGCA
This sequence comes from Panicum hallii, assembly GCF_002211085.1. NCBI lineage: Eukaryota > Viridiplantae > Streptophyta > Magnoliopsida > Poales > Poaceae > Panicum > Panicum hallii. The sequence continues at coordinate 40,120,891 of NC_038048.1, read as the reverse complement.
TTCTCTGGAAACCATTATAATGATTGCAGTAGTGTGTTTAAATAGAAACAAATAAGCACAAGATCAGTTAAATCACCTAAGCAGAGAACACATAATTATAGCATCCATGGTCAGAGTTAACCACTAGTCTAGTTCAAATAAATTTTGCTGAACCCAGATCCAAGCCAAACATCTAATATTTGGCAGCCGGTTTGGCTCCAGTTTCAGACAAACTGGTTTGAACAGTTACCAATTACCACAGTTAAAAATGAAACAACATTAAGATTTCATATCGTAGGGACTACAAAGATACTTAACTAAGGGGAAATATGCTCGCGAAAACGCATTAAATTATATTTTTAACTAAAGTATGAGTTAATCTAAAAGGGGGGTATATATGATCAAGGTGGAGATTCATTTAAGACTGTTAACCTTGTACTCAAATTAGGAATAGCAACACTCAACAAATACAATTTAAATCTATAACACAGTTGATGGTGGTTCAGCAAGCTGGCGCTAGCAACACATGGAGAGTAGAACAAGATCACAGTTGATTTTTTACTCCTAATAAATGCACATGATCTAAAATAAATTTGGAAAATAGCAAAATGAAAAAAAAAGAGGAGAATCCAGCTGACATGCACATAGCCAGCAACATGACCAAGGTATTTTTCAGCAAACCTCTTGTAACTTTGAGTTGTTTCAAGTTCTTCATTTAATGTTTCCTTATGGCATGTCGCAATTGTATCAAAGAAATGCAGCCATTATGATGAAAATGTTTAGAAAATACATAACATGGGCAGCAACTATTTTGAGTTCAAAAAATGGAAGAAGTTCAGAGTTCAAGAAAGAAAAGGTTGCCACTTAGGAAAGGCTTGCTAATTTCAGTTTTACAAATCCTTGAGAAACTAAAAAAGGAATGCATAGCGCTGGATAATATGATTTCATTAGAGTATGAGACAGCACATAAGACCACAAAATTTCTCATTATTAGGCATAGCATCAACCTGAATGTAGCAAAATTGGTTCACGCACCCTCGCGTTCTTCGGGATGGATCACACAACGCCCATAACCATCGCTGCGATCCCGCTGAGGAGCCCACATCTGAGATGCTCTACGGCAAGTACGAGTGAAAAAGGGACAGTCTGCTGTTTTTCTTCCTTCAGTTTTATATTGGTTGTGTATAAGGCCTAGTTACAGAGTTTGAATCTTTATGTTTAATAAAGCTTCCTTCATTAAAAAATAGCATTAGAAGAAAAACTGTAGTTTTGCAATTCAAAGTTTGGCTACAGTGGACGCATCACCTAGCCTTACTTCGCTGCTCACAATCACGGCCTTATTGAAAAATAGAAACACCGCGAAAACACGAGTAATACAGGATTACTTTCCTGTCTAGACGCTGAGACCGGAGTCCTTAAAAGTTTAATTTGGCCTTGGTGATAGCGTGGATGCACCACGCCATATCCGGCGACAAATGGACAAGGCAATTAAATTCAGTGACAGATCACGGTGATGAAGAGCTGACGAGAACACTTCCTGTCTGCGTTGGGTGCATTTTCCTACTCATACGGTTTAGCTGATGGACAAACACGGTTGAATTGGACCCAGACAGAAGTGATAGAGCGGCAGGAAAGCACGGAAGCAAAAGGATTTGATGAAGAGATTCCTCTTGCGCGTCATTAGTAATAACCCAGCACTTATGCTTGATAAACCTGTTGCAATCAGAATATGTTCTCTCTGCGGGGAAGAGGGCTTACAGTCAGCTTGCGGCCAGGCAATTTGGGCAAAGCCGAAATTGTACAAAGAAAACAGTGTCTCTGCCAAGATTGGCTAGCCTCAGTAATGTTGTTCTATATTTTCGTGAATTCTTAGTGGAGGCACCGGAGATTGTCCTCAGTGGGAGGGAAAAAAACACTAAAAGCATCATTACCCTAGTTCAAGCCGGATTTGAATTACCAGCAGCTAAAGTCTCATATCTGCAGGTCCAGGACCCAGGATGCCTTTCTCATGATCCAAGGGAAGCACATCTGTATGCGGACGCCTCCCGTCATCGGCTGCCTGCTGCTGCCGGAGCCAATCCTAGTATTTCAATCAAAGTGTGAGACCAATAACACTTTCCAATTAAACAGAAAATAAAAACCTACAGCTAGCTACTAAGCAGAAGAAACAGACCTCTTCCTGAGAACTATCAGTATCATGCAAGTCGGGTGTTACAATAGGTGGTATTGCATCTGGGTCAGGCTTCTGGAATACAAAAGTTGAATAAAAGCCTGCAGAAACCAGGTGGAAACATTGAGTAAACTGGGACCTTATGATCCAATGCAGCAAAAAAAAAGAATTCTGCACTACCTAAAATATCATAGGAACGAGTAACAAGCTTTCCACGAGCATCCAAAAAACTTGCACTGTAACCACCAAGCATTGGAGCAAATTGTGTTCTGGATCAGTCAGAACCAAAAGTTAAATACAGTTCGGGCATCCACGTTTTCTTTTTTTGTAGTCACAACGTTACATTTCTTTGGACAGCAGATGATGAGTAATAGCTTAAAGATAGCAGACAATAATTCCATGAAAACAACATAGGTCTTGACATGGAAATAGCTACCTGTTATCATCATAAAATTCAGTTAAATTCTGGATCTCCACATATTCAAGTCCAGCTTCCCTTGCTAATCTGTTTCAACACAACCTAGCATTGTGAAAACTCTTATCACCCAACTTGCTTGAATTTATAGAGGTTCTAGGTTATCATGATTTCATGACGACAAAGCTAAACAGCAAAATGTTGAAAATAAATGAGGAAAGAATCACCTCATAAGGCTGGGAAAGTGAACCAGGCAGTGATTTTCAGATACTGCTTCACTCGCAAATTTGAGTTGGTACTTCTTTCCAAAGAAGGGAAACCTGGACCATAGACCAAACGATCCCCTCAGGAAGTCAATATAACAAAAACTTTCAGCATTTACGAAACAATTCCAGCTCATACTTTTCTTCCTCAACTTCAAAGGTAATGGTATAATTCTCCGAGCGAATGCTATTTGGAACAGTCTTCAGACCTTTATTATGTGAAGCCTCAACATTCTTTTGATATTTTGTCCTACAGAAAACAAAATACCAATCAAAATAGCGAGAACAAGAACAGAGTTTGCTCAAGCACATTGCACACTAAATTTGTATTAGAGAAGGTAAACTAAGCTTTATTTGCAATGAAGCCATAAATGCCAGCAATACATATTTTGCTTGGTTGGTGGATGAACACCCATGCTTAGAAGAAAATTTATTTTGAATAATAGCTTGAGGCAAAAAAAAAAGAGAAGACATTAGGACATAAGAACAAATTCATGTAGTGAATGTACCATATTGTCGACGAATCAGGAGTCATGCCAAAAAAGTAGCCACCAGGTTTGAGAAGTGATGATGCATTATTCAGAAGCTTCTTTGCCCGTTCTTCACTCTCAAAGCATAACTATCTTTCAAAAAGGATAAATTATGAAGATTAGCAAAGCTCACAAGTATATCATATTCCAGATCCAGAACTCTAAAGAACAACCAACTTGCCTGCAAGTGCTGCATACAGCAAACTATATCTGCCTGGATGCCTTTTTCCTGCACTTGAGCTTCGAAATCATCCTGCCATGCAAATGTAACAAAAGCTAACTGTCAGCACTGAAGACTTCATGCCAGCACTAGTGCATTTGTGTGTGTAGAAACTAGGAAGGTATGGAGGGAGGGTGTACATCAGAAGGATCCAACTCGATGAACTCAGCAGTGAAAGGTTTCCTCTTGTTCTCCCATAGCTCACGGGCATCGCTGACACCTGATGCAGAGGCATCTGTTGTAGAAATTGGTATGATGATCAAGATCAAATTAACTTGTTGACAGTCAAAGCAATAGACCATGGAGGGCTCAGGCTAGTGGAGGCAGCGTACCGATTCCAATATAGTGGCCAACCTGGGCATCACACCACTTGTCCGTATCAACTCCACCATCGCAATACAAGTCACAGACCTTACACATTTGACAACCAGCAAATGCAATACTAGTTTCAGGATTCTGCTGCCAACTTTCTCGCTGATTTGCAACAAATTGAAAACCATGAAAGAGAGGAGCAATGTAACGGACCGTGGCATAAGGAAAGGCAAAAATTTTGATGAGGGCGGTCTTGGCGAATTCATATAGGCGAAGATGTGGTGGTGGTGGTGGTGGCACTGCCACGTTCATCTCTGTAATTCCATGTAAGCGGATTAGCAGTGGCAAAGTCAGGACAAAAGTAGAGCGCGTGCAATCTGAAAAGGCTAAAATTGAAATTTGAAAAGCATATCGAAATTTCATACATACAAATCTACGAACAAGACAAGCAAGCAATAGCGGAACACGCGGATAGTCTGATACATCCACAAACGACAACAAATCAGGCCTGCTCACGAATTTTACCTTGGCGCTTCCAGCTCCCCGCCGCTTCCCTCCCCTGCTCCTCGGGCGTCAGTTGCTCAAGCGTCCCGCCCGCCGCTTCGTCCCCCCGCACTGGGTCGCAGTGCGAAGCTGGTAGTGGCCTTCACGAGCTGCCGCACCACAGGCTCTGCCGCACGCACGCACGCACGGTCAGGCGACCGCGCGATGGCCTTGCTGCGCCGCGCCTCCGCCCACCGTGCCTCCTACCGCCGTGGTCAAACTTATCGAACCGCGAGCTCCGGCAGTTAGGGTTCGTGTTCTGTGAAGAACAGAGCAGGCGCCCGCGGCATCGAGAGGAGCAAAGAAGTCACCAGAGCAAAGTCAGGAGGAGGCTTGGACGCGGTTGGGCCGGCGAAGGCTTCAAAGTTGGGGCCCAAAATACAGAGCAGCCCACTACGTCCTCTTCTTTCTCCGCCTTTCTCCGCCCTAGAGTATTCATCTCTCTCCAGTGTAAAATAAATATGCTTTTATACTAATGAAACGTGCTCCAGCAACTTACCAATTTCATCTTCAATACAGGGAATTTCTTCCTCCACCCTATCTATCAAGTAATCTGCTACAACATTAACTACTTAAAAACACAAAAAGTGTTATTAGCAATGGAGAGAGCAAATATACAAATATAAGGTACGATAGACGAGTAATCTGCTGGAGATACTCTAGCACCGTTTCGACGGCACCATGGTGGGGACCATTTCATCTAAATTCCGTATCTGTAACTGATAATTTTGAAGTCTTTCCACACTATTAATCCAAGTTTTTATCTTCTCCTATGTCATTTCCGTTATCTCGGTAAGCTAGAATCAACATTATTCTATGATTCGTTTGGAAAAAGTGATATTTTGCCCTTCTTACAAGTAATCTTATTTCTCAATTGGAGGATCAGGCGGTAATAGTGTAACTCCATTCACAAGAGATAACCAAGCCAATCTACGCCTCTTGCTGGCAGCTGCACGCCCGCCTTGCAAATACTCGCCTCGTCGGGTCCACATGCAGTCTCACCCTGAGTCGGTGCGTTGTGCCATTCTCATCTATGGCTCTATCGGAGCGACTCGTTCGGGAAGAAGCTCACTAGAGTTGCGCCACATAAGTAATAAGCCCCGTCGATACAATACCTTGCAATGTCGGGTAAGGTCCCAACGCTCGGTGATTAGATCGTCGATGCTGCAAACGCGAGCACTTTAGCCCCTATAGCTCAGTGGTAGAGCGTCAGTCTTGTAAACTGAAGGTCTGTAGTTCGATCCTGCATGGGGGCAGTGTTTTTTCCTTTTCCCCCTTCCCTTCCGTGATTCGTGAATGCCCTATTTTCGGCTTTTTTACCATTCTGGAGTTTTCTTCTTTTTTAATTTTAAAGTGAAGGCTCTTTTTCCCTTTCCCCTTCGAAGCTAACAGATGGTGCTTTTCCCTTCCTTTTTCCGTTCCCTTCCGTGATTCGTGAAGGCTCTATTTTCGGGTTTTTTCCATTCTGGAGTTTTCTTCTTTTTTATTTTTAAAGTGAAGGCTCTTTTCTCCCTTTCCCCCTTCAAAGCTAACAAATCTTTTTATACGCACAAACTGATGGTGTTTTTTTTTCTTCTTCTTTTCCCCTTTTCTTTATAGGTGAAAGCTCTTTTTCGGTTTTGCCCCTTTTGGAATTTTCTTTTTTAAAAAAAAGGTGACGGATCTTTTTCACCTTTTGTCCTTTCCTACTTAAAGCTTAATTACAAATCCTAATATTTATGTCACACATACATATGCAAATCATATTCTAAGTTGCTGTAGAACCGTATTGTGCATCCAAACCGGCCAGGGGTGGCGGCAGGGTTATACCCCTGTAATCCTTGACATACTCAAGATTTTGAAGAAAATACTAATATGTATACACAAACTTATACTGTCAAATATGGCTCATAGGCCGAATGCAACAAAACCCACTAAGGATTTCGCAACCGAGGAATTTAGGTTTAAAAATTTTAAAAATCTATGTGAGCTTTCAGTTAAGATTGTGGACACAGAAAATGATAAACAATATTATGTTGTTTACAAGCTTCTTAAGTTGGTGCTAATTCTTCCCGTAGCCACTGCTAGTGATGAAAGAGTGTTTTCCACAATGAATTTTGTGAAGAACAAGCAAAGGAACAAAATGGGTGATGAAAATTTAAACAATTATTTGGTTACATTTATTGAGAGAGAATTCTCCAGTCTAGTGAAAGATGAGATCATCAATCTCTTCCAACAACGGGATCGTAGAGTTATATTGTAGTAGTCTTTACTATTTTGTAATATTCTTTAATTATTTATATTTAGAATTTGTACTTTGGTTATTATTATAGATTTGTTATAGTCATTATAACTTATCGTCCATTATATTGCGCAAGTTCTGGCTCCGCCACTAAAACCGGCTGGCCCAAGATTGAGAGCTCAGAATTCTGTACCATTTGGAAGAAATGTATGGGGTTAATTTTGCCTTGCCAAAGGCTGCTTTACTCTCATCACTGAGCAACAGCAACCCGTCAATGACATGCGCACAGCATCAGCTAGACAGCTAGACTGTCTAGTCTAAGGAGCAAGGTCTAAAAAAAAAACAGACAAGGATGGTAAGACGGGATAAGGTGACACAAATAAGAGCAGGTGAGGAGGTAAGAACATGCGGTGAGCGTGGATCGAACACGCGACCTTCAGATCTTCAGTCTGACGCTCTCCCAACTGAGCTATCCCCGCAAACAGTTAATTTTCACCACAATTCGAAATGTAATGCGCTGAGCGCAGCATGGCACACCGATGCAAGATCTTTTCACCTCGAACCAAAAGGGCCCCCTCCCAGTACGCATTACTGACATGTCGCGTAGGACCAGCGCCAACAGCCACTGGAAGGAATATCCATAGGCCAGGCCGCCAGGCCATGCGGCTCTCGCTAGTCGCTAGCTGGCCGCCACCAACCTACTACCGGATGGGCCAGTCTGAGCCTGAGGTCCGTGCAGCAGCGGCTTGCCTGCTTCTCCCTCGACATGGCCTTGGCCATGGCCATTATTCATCATCTTGAATCTCGATCAGAGTCCGCACGTACTTCGTCCGCCGAGCGTTTTCAATACTACTACGCCGAGTATAATCTGCAACGCAGACACGCAGTAGTTGTGCACTTGTACTGGTACCAACAGATCAAGTGATCAGTCTGAGAATTTGGAACAAAGTGACCCGTTGATACTTGATACAGTGCGAAAAGTCTGCGAGCATGGTCTGTACAACAAGGTCGTGCGCCTTTTCGCAGAGCCAATGGCCTACAGCTTGACACGAATCATGTCCGGCGAAACAGCCTGAACCTTTCAGAGGCAAAGTGCAGACGCCGTCCCAGACGCAGAGCAGGGCAGGGCAGTGCTGGAGCCGCAGCTTTTGCTGCAGCGCAGAGCCAAAGCAATTCACGTACTCGTAGCCGAGAGAAAAAGGAGGGCGGTAGCATGGGCTACCCTGTTCCCTGGCAACGACTAAACGGCATGTGGCCTGGGTTTGCATGAAAGGTAGCAAGCTGCCATGAGATGAGAATGTGAGATGGTGAAATAATGTGATGTGGGGGGAGGTGAATGGTGATCCATCATCGTTTCACAGTCCCAGGAGAAGCCAATCTCAGCAGCCATTATCGATCTCCGCGAGAAGCCGACAAATCATAGCTGAATAGCTTCCGAATTCTTTTTTTTTAATAAAATAGCTTCCGAATTCTCAAGGGCAAGGTTTCTATTGCAACAGCAAGCAATGTCACACTCACACCGGCATTGTGCTAGAATTTCAGATCAGCTGACATTGGGCATGCAGAGCCCTGATCATCACAGCACAAACCCAGACAACGAACAAGCTCGATCACAAGCACAAAACCTGACGAATGCTATCTACAACCGCTACCCCCGGCGACCAGATCGCGAGTTGTTGATCCTTCAGCTCGCCGCCTTCTTCCCCTCACACCGCAGATCACAGGAAAAACACACACGGAATGCACCCCGGGGATGCACGGAACCAGACGGAAAAGCGCGCCACGCGTCGACGCATGCAATTAACGTAGCAAAGCTGCGGCGGCGGTCACCGGGACTCCTCCTCTGAAGGCCTCGCGGCGCCGGAGAGCACGGAGAGGAGGTTGAGATGGTGGCCCTGCTGCGCCGCCACCGAGGCGTACGCCTGCGCCGCGGCCTCCTGCGCCGGCGACAGGCCCCACGCCACGGGCCGCGCCTGCAGGGTCGCCCAGAACGGCGCGGGCGCGGGCGCCGGCTCGTGGTCCTCGCGCGGGCGCTTGCCGAGGAGCGGGTGCGCCGCGGAGGCGGGGGAGGAGGTGGACGGCGCCGAGGAGCAGGAGAAGACGGCGGGGGTGGTGCCGGACCCCGTGGCCGCGAGGATGGAGGGCTCGGCCTGGCGGAGCAGCCACTCGATGGTCTGGCCGTCCGACTTGAGCCCTAGCTCGCGGGTGAGCTGGAACACGCGCGCCGCGCAAACGATCGGCATCCGCACGCGCCGCCCGCGCCCGTTTACCTTGCTGTGCCGGTCCTTGCCGGCGCCCGGGCTGGCCTTCTTCAGCGCGGGCGCCGCGACGTCGGAGGCGGGCGCCGCGGCCGCCAGCGACATCGGCGCCGGCGCCGGAGTCGGCGCGGGCATGGGCCGGTAGACCTGGAAGGTGGCGGCGTCACGAGAAGCCATGGCGCTCTCTAGCCTCGTACGAGTGTGTTGGTGGTGGACAGGGCTTGTGGGGAGGAGTGATGGGGATAGCCGGATAGGGATAGGGCCGTGCCAGGCGTTGGCCCCCGGGGTGGAACCATTTATAAAGCGGCTTGATTTTTTATGGCAATTTTACTGTAATTCTTTCCTTTTTTTTCTTTTTGGCTGCCAGTTTGCTCAGTGATTGTATTCACCCCTCAAAAAAGGCTAGTTTCTATTTTAATAGTAATTGGTAATTACTTCATAATTGGTCATCAGGTAAATGAGAAGTTGTTGAGCTTCCCTAACATAGATTATCTGAACTTTAGTGAAAGAAAATTCAAACCTTCCCTGAAAAAACTCAATTTCACATAGGGTCGGTAAATTTGCCGAAACAGAAATGCTCTCCATTTTTATAAACGTGTATATGGTAGCAAACAGAACTCGTGCATTGTGCACCCTCGTGTTCTGACCACAAGTCGTCCGCCTCCACGGTGGATGGATGCGACATCTGCAAAAAAAATTCATTTCAGTTCATTTGCAAAGAAAACGATTTTGAATTTAGAGAGGCTCTTCATTATTTTGGCTGCTATACGTATATCCGCACATACGTACGCTGGATCTGTTACTACTGTAGTATTTCGTTCCGGTCTTTTCAGGGTTTCCTTTGCGCAATAATTGATGGGGGAAGTAAAGAGTTGCAGGCGCCTCGGCCTGACTGAACGTTGGCGCCTGTCTCTGGACTAGACTAGAGTCTACAAAGTGGCGATGCAGGGACAGGCATGCAGCGCTGTAGCAGCAGCAGTGCCCGGCCCAGCGCTGCGCACTGTACGCGCGGGGGGGCAGGGCACATGGGAGGACGCTGGGTGCCTGGGTCCGCCTCCGCCCGCCTGGTGGCGCTCACTTTGCGGTGACTGGCAAGCATAGATAGAGGCGTGCCGAGCTGACAGGAAATTTCTAACTGGACCTTGTGTTGTGATTAGGATACAATTATAGTTATAGGTGAAGAGGTATTCGGTAATTGGACGCGGAGACGAAGTTTCGGGTCTCGGTTTAATCTGGAGCTGCTGTTCGGATGTCCAGAGTCTAGCACTACCATGTGCAGAGAAAAACCGAGAGCAAAACAAAGATTCGCATCGATGGATGCAGATGGCGACCAAGCTGAGCAGCGGTCATTTTCGCTCGAAAAGGGCCAGACTGATCCGCGGAACGAAGGCACCGTCACAGGTCATTTTCGTACAGAAAAGGGCCGGGATACGCGTGCAGCGCCGGACGAGATACCGCCGGCGATAATCCGAGAAGGGATAGAGAGAAGAGCCCCTACTTTACTGAGCCCGTTGCAGTCGTAGTCGTAGCAGATGCAGGGCTGAGCTGCAGACATGTCTCGCCCTGCGCTGCTGGTTGCTTGCTACGGGACGGGGGGCTGTAGCTGACTGAGCTGCGTGTGGCGTGGAGCCCCGGGCTGGGGGGAGAGCGCGCGGCTGGATCACCGGGAGGATTGACGGCTCACCTGGCCTGACGCAGCGCAACAGGTCGCAGTTGAGCCCCAGCCTGGACCACCTGGTGCGGTTTCCTGCGGCTCTGCGGGCCCGCGCTGGGACTCGTCGCGCCCGCGCGAACACCGCTCTGCGTGCGTTTGTGTAGGGTACACGCCACATTCCCGTCAGGAATTGACGCCGCGTTTTTATTCCGGTGACCTACCGGGATGTACTGGCTAGCTGGACTGAAATGATAGGGACCATGGCTGGGTGTCGCGCTCTGAACCTCTGGATGTGCATCAACTAATTCATTTTTTTCATTTTATTTTGATATAAGCCAAGTCCTTTTATTATGCAGGACATTCTCCACGGTGCCACTTACGAAAGGGAGTGGTTGCATATCCTTCTATGGCATTTCGTGACATCACCAGCGGTAGCCACCATTGGTTCTACTGCTGGAGCATAGGAAGCATGCTTTTGCCAAGCCTTTCTACTGTTACGATTTTACAAGACAATTTCAACACCAGATTTCCGTATTCGAACACATGTCAGCAGTGAAACGGGCAGAGCAGTTCCAAAACAGCATCATTGGCTTCTAATCAGCCAAGTTAGATTGTGGTACTAACGTTCCCAAAAGAAAAAATCGTGGCATCGTGGCACAACCTGAAATGTTTCACATTCGTAAAAAAGAAATAATCCTGACATTGCCTGTTTCTGTTGTATGTACACTATAGTAGAAAAGAACGCAAAACCAAACGGGCCTATTATATGTACATGGTACAGCCAGCTGACATGCAAATTTACATTTCACATGCTGCTAGCACAAGGGAAATAACCCTTAGGGGGTGTATGGTTACAGGGAAAGTTTAGTCCTTGTCACATTCTGAAATGTTTCACATTCGTAAAAAAATAATCCTGACATTGCCTGTTTCTGTAGTCTGTACACACTACACAGTACACTATAGTAGAAAAGAACGCAAACCAAACGGACCTATTATATGTACATGGTACAGCCAGCTGGCATGCAATTTTACATTTCACATGCTGCTAGCACAAGGGAAATAATCCGGCTAAGATTACCTTAAAAAAAAAGGGTCATGACTTGCTCTGACTAGCACGGATTTTAGTCAGATGTCCGTGCCTCGTCGTTGTCATCGAGCAGTGGCCTGAGGTTTGATCTCTCGGCCGCAGGAACACCATGCTCGCTCTCTTCCTTGAAACGATCCACGCTGGGGACAAATATGCCTGCAAAGAGAAGATCATCTCAAGTTCAGTTGAATTATCACAGAATACAAATCCAGACAGAAGTATGCTACTGACTGGTGTGTATTGCGGGCGATGATGTTAAACTATCAGCTGGGGCTGCAAAGTCACTGTTTATATTAAAGGCTAAACACATTTCAAGAAGAAAGGGGGCAACTAAAAGGTGCATCAGAATCTCGTTTTACGTGGGAAATTTTATTTGATTCGTAGAAATGAGATGAATCTCCAGGCTTAAAAAAGTACTTGACGAATAATAAATGTTCAAACCAAACATGCTGATCATAAGCATGCAATTAATTTTTTTTTTTTGGGTAACTTGATGTTGGTCAGAACATCAAAATGCTCCTACAGTTGTTCATGCTTAGTGAAGGCTTTTCAGAAGCATGTGAAGGCAAAAAAAAGAAGATATACTTTGTGACACTGTAGGTGTTCATACTATGAAACTCACCAATAAACCAAAATACAGCTGCAATGAAAAGGATGGATGTCAATATAAGAGCTGTGGACCTCCAGTTATTGATTTTGTCCTGCATCAAAGTTCAAATTCAGGAAAAAAAATTAAAAACACGAAAACCTATATGCAGGTTTAAATGCATCCAAGTGAGACCAGAGTTTAGAAGCACTGAGATGTGGAGTAACATATTCAACATTGAATCCAATATACAAATTTCAACGAATATACATGATGGACCTATATTTTAATCACGTAGGAGGAGAATGGCAAGTTGCTGAGACAGTCGGTTTTGACTGGCTAGAATACACCATCAACAACAAAAACGAACACATACCTGAAGAAGCCCAACAAGAGGTGAAGAAGGCACATCACCAAATACATGGATCGAAACAGTGGATACGGCCATTGCCAGTGGCCGCAAATGTGGCATCACCGAATGAAGGCACACAAAATTTACTGGTGCCTGAAAGTCAAAATAATTAAGCATACACAGAAGATAGCTAGGTGCATACATTTAAATACACTGAAGAAATGCTTATTTGCTCAAAGGTATGAAAAGCAAATTAAGATAGAAGTGAGTTTGCAAAATAAAGCAATTGTTGCATCCAATACACATGCAGCAATTACCATCGTAGGTAATACTGGCAACAAGATCTAGCACTTGAAGTAGTATGAAAATGTTGAACAAAAGAGAAGGAATTACCTGAGTTGCAAAAACTAAAATCTCCCCTACTGAAAAACAGGGTATGAATCCATAAAGGCTCTTGAAACAAAAGGCGCCAAAGCAGAATATCGCCCCTAGAAATGTTGCGCCAGAAAGAAGCTGCAATGGAAAATCTCATGAATCCATGGAAGTCAACATAATGACTAGTTAAGATGGTTGAAAGCGGTACATGAAATGACTTTGTTGAGCTCTATTGCCCCCAAACTATCCACATATACACTTTTTGGAGGTTCAGTGATTCATATATATTCTTATCTTATCCCTTTGCCTGGTTTTTGAAACTGGCCCTGCATACTTAACTTTATTATAATCATGATGATAGGAAACCAAATAGGCAGACTTTTGTAATCACCGCTGCCATTATCTAGTTCTCTGTGTGGGTGTGTGTTTTGGTAGGGTTTGCACCCTTTTTCGTATTATATATTTTCTTATTTTTAATGGAATGACACACAACTCTCCTGCATGTTCAAGGAAAAAAAAAGAAACCAGATAGGAAAAAGAAAGAAGACAATATTAGGGGATCATATGTATTTTAACAGTTCATTTAGGGACCTGGATGACACCGTAAGACAAGTTTAAGGATTACAAGTGTATTTTACTCAACCGCAACTTAGGGCTGTGGAGAATGTTAGCTTGCAGCTCAGTTCAGAAGAAAAACACACACAGATAATTTGGTCATGAAAATAACAAACATGCATTTCGACTGTATTATCTTGCAAGGAGAAAATTAATGAAACATATATAATATAAATATGTTCTTACCTTGAAAGCATTAGGTATTGTAGACCCTATCTTGTCAAGGGTGATACCTCCGGCTAGAGTTCCAACGATTCCACACACTATAGTTATTCCACCAAACATATAATCCGCACTTGTCTGGTGAAAAAAAATCCAATCAGAAAGATCAGTTCTAAACTGGGCGTAAACTGCAGTTCATCGACCTTGAGCATGCTTTTTAAATAGGAAATGTACAATGGTCACACATCTAAGGATTACTACAACCAAATATATCTCCAAATACATGTTAAGACATTGCCACGTGTGAGTAAAAGACAGGACTTTACCATATTGTAGATCTGTTGGCCTGCCTTGGGGCCCCAGTAGGAATAAGCACCAATGACAAAATTGTAGGAGATATAACCTGAAACAATATAGGCAAAGGAAACTCCAGAATCAATAGCAGAGGTACAAAAACTGTGGAATACAGAAGACATTCAGAGGACAATCTGACCTAAGACCACGGTGACAAAAACCTTCTCTTGTAGTAGTTCTTTCATATCTTTGCTAAAAAGACCAATTTCAGTCATGAGACTTCGGCCAAATCTGGAGCTGCAGGATCAAAAAAGGAGATGCGTAATGAGCCTTTATATATATCATTAAAAGGTCCAGAAAAGGCCAGTAAGCATATAATATAGCTGTAATGACTTTAAATATCTAAAACATTTAGTTTTACCCTCATGAACTGAGAAAAATCATCACATTAAATATTTAAATAAATTATACAAAGGCAATACGCATAAAAACAAACCAATAATTTATTAAGTGCTAAAAAAATATTACTAGAATTGCTTACAAGGAAAACTTTTGTGGGACCTTTCCTGCAAGATCATCGATTCCACCAGGCATAACATGCTTTGTCCCATTATTATCTGGAACAGATGAAATTAAACAGAAAAGCAAAAATAAGGGAGCATTAGCCATAAGCCAAGAGGAGGCAGCTTCTACTTAGCATGAATCTTGACGCATCTAAACATGTCAATAAAACTAGGCTGCAAACAAGCTCTATGCACATTGAAAAGGTGACCAAAGACATATAAATTAGTTGCTAACTTCCCTAAAAGTACTTAATCACCACTTTCAATTTTAAATATAAGGGAAGTCAAAATAAGTCAATGTCCTTGGCACCACCCTTATCCTTAAATTGTTTATCTTATGAATCATTTGAGATGCTTATAAATGCCAGGCAAGTTCAAATAATCACAAAATTAGCTCTGCCACTCAGAATTGTTTGTTTAACAAAGATGAAAAGGCGCACAAAAAGATGGGAATCCAGAGGAATTTCAGCATAAAGAACAATTGGCTCCAACGGAGACTAGTGCTTATATGCTCTACCGAAATGCTAAATTGCATTATGGAAAAAACTGTTAGTTGTCCGATGGGAGGATAATTGATACAAGGCACATACTTATCTGATCTTGAACCTCGGGAGTAAGCATCTGGCCATATTCTTTTATTCCATTGTGAGAAAATCCTGGTGAACAAAATCCACATCCCCCAAAGAGACACAAAAAGTGAAAAACGTCAGGTAACACAGGATGACAAATACGAAATGATGTAATGTACATAAGTAGTGGAGTGGTGTTGCTTAGTAACAATATAACCGTAAGGAAAGAAAGGCATACCTTTCAGTTCTAGTGGCTTTATCACAAATCCTAGAATAACAAAAGGAACCATCAAAATTGATTCTCCAAAGAAAGCAGCACGCCAGCCCAGTGTTTTTCCGGCCTGATGAGAATAACATAACTTTTTTTAGCCTGTTCATGCAAATCGACAGCACATCTTTACAAAAAATAAGCTCAATAATGAAGGGTTTCCATTCTTTTAATCATAAATAAAAGATAATTTATGGTATCAATTGTCTCCGAAAACTATTCCAGTGGATATTCATTTACACTGCCATAAACAAAGAAGCCTTAGCGAAGGGAAAGCAATAGCCATTTGATGGGTATGTAGTGGGCAGAGATGCCATTGATAAGATTGCCAGGATCAGGCGCTTCATGTAAATAATGCTGAAACGCATATTACTCAAACTGTAACTTGAGTCAAAAATGAATAGGAAGAAAAACGGAGCTTATGATAAGACTTACCAGTCCGCCATAAACATAGCCTAATGCTATCCCGGTTGGTATACACATGTAGAACATAGCAAGCCATGCTGTTTTCTGGTAACACAATAAGTAGCAGGAAGTTATTGGCTGGTTAAGACATGAAGAACTACAAATGGCAGCAACCATTAAAAACAATGTATATCATAGCTTGACAAAAGAATTGTTTGAATATGTGCACCCGCTTGGTGTTATGGTGTAAATGCCATGCCCCACGAATCCATATATGCTATAGCCCAATCCTGATGTGGGGTAGGCTTATGCATACATACTAGCTCCCTTGGACATTTGTCCTTCTTTCACCCGAAAGGGGCTAATCAGAAGTTCCAAGTTTGGATCCCAAGTGTGTGCTAGCACTATCTAACATGGGACAAACTCCCCACCACACAACACACACACACAGGTAACTACAAATTTTGGACGGATGTATACAGTAGAGCAATCTTAAAGGCAGTAGTGCAATAATAGAACCTGAGCTACAGGTGCATTGTCATCTATGAATGGAGCTGCGAGACTTATAAATGAAGCTTCACCGACACCAACTAACCTGTAACAAAATTTGGATAATGACCATGCATTAGAGGATTGGCATTGAATCTTTCTTAACAGATACTTGAAAGCGATGAAAAAGAACTTACATGCGGCATATAGTAATTGACCAAAAATCAAACGAGGCCCCACAACCAGCTGTTGCGATTGTCCACACTAACAAGCCAACACCAATAAGCCTGAAAGGATTATATCTGCAAGGCAGGGAAATGAGGTCAGAAGGGGAAATGAATAGCACTTCAAAAGGTTGGGGGATATGAAACATGAATTACAGCATTCACCACCATAGCAATTCACAAAACATACTTGTTATTACTTGTTAATCTGTAGTATGTATTTGAATATTCCTCTTCTTAATGGTAATAGCAGCTTTTTGCTTTTCCATAATATAACTATATCAAGCAATATGAGCTCTCTGGAGCTCCATTGGTAACTACATTTCATTATCCAGTTTCTAAAACTATATTGTTACTTTTAAGAACTTGCTATCGAAGCCTCTAAAACAGAGCTAAGAATATATAACTTAGTTAACTATATTCTAACATTCCATCCGCTCATCCCTCCAACCATACAAAAAACTGGTTCATCCCATCCATCCACCCTACCAAACAGACAACTTGGATATCCATATCCTTAAACACATGGATGGCCATATCCCATTCAACCTTGCCCTCAAACCAAGCACACGGCAATTTGTTGTATCCAGTTGATGAATTAAAAATCTAGCCACAGACAAGGTTCCTAACCGTATTTACAACTATAAATGCATGCACATCACAGTACATAGCTGAATACATAGAGGTTACATTTAGTATAAACTGTAATCATGAAGTTTTCGGCCAGCATGTGAACCGTAGAGAATGGTAGCCCTAATATCTTCCCATTAGAGGCAGATACTACATGCTAAAATGATCCATTGCCATTAAAAAAAATGCCATAGCCCCAAATATAAATTCTACACTCAGGAATCCCAACAATAAAAAAATTACAGATCAAAGAGAGAAAAAAAGTCGAACAAAGGTTTAGTGTTGAGTATAGTTAGTAAAGTTTGTAATTTAAATTACTGTAGATCCATTTAAGTAGTAGGGATTGGGCATATGTGCATGTAATGCCACCACAGTTACCGACTGAATTTAGCATTCAAGAATATGAAAATATATGAAATAAATAGAAGAATAAAGAGAGAGCTAACCTTTTTGCCAGGGAGGCAAATATCAGCGAAGCCACCAACAGTCCAACCATAAATGCGGAGGACAACACACCATCTTCAGCGTTATTAAGATCAAAGTCTCCCCTGTAGAGGCCAAGCATGGTAAGACAGATAATGAGTAATCCGAAAGAGTACGGCCAACATATTGCATCTTAAGAAAGTAGACAAGTGTTGACTTAGTAATAAAGAAAAAGTCGGGAGGGGATCACGAAAATTGCATAAAAATTTTCTGGGGATTCCAGCTTCCATTCCATTTGATAAATAACCAAGTATGTTAAAGATCATTTAAAAAAAAGACAGTTCAAAAAAAGTTTCTCATAAAACTTACTGAATTCCTGAGCCTGGGGAGCATGTTCCACCAGAACATTTTGTGCGGCTACCATTGACACCATTACTTGCTATTGCTCCTCGATCAACATAGTTTAGCATGTTGATAATGCAGAACATGACAAGTAATCTGCTTGAGTAGAAAAAAAATCAAACTGAATGCAAACAATATAACTTGAAGATTCATATATACCCGAATACACTATGCTAATACAATCGAAATAAAGAAGAATCTTGTAATAAAGACCACATAACAGCTGACTGTGGCAATAAATCATGTGAACGGCCCTCTCTCTACAACATCCCCTCTAAATTGAGGTAAAAGGAGCTTGAAACATGAGTAAAATTCAGCCGCATGGTGATGACATGATGATGTAACAAAAGAATCCACTGTGAATCTGTGACCAAACAGCACAACTTCATTTTTATGTCAGATGTTCACATGACCAGAGGACAGCCAAATAACAACTGCCCAGCTTCCATCTCGCTAACATTGACATCCAAAGCGCTCCCATGCCCCAGCAGAATACAGGCAATAAAAGCTACAGCTGATCAAACCAAACTCCAGGTCCCTTCCAATTTCAATGCACAGTAAAGTAAATTCAACCTATCTTCACTGAAAAAGGTCGCCAGCAGTTGCCTAATAAAACAAAGTGCATCGAGCCAAAACTGAATTAAAAACGCAGATCCATACCACGGAAGCAAGCAAACGAAGAGAAATTCGAAAACTCCAAGTCACGGATGGAACAACCAGAGCGACAAGCAAATTCCGATTAAACTAATGAAACATCGTCACACGCCGTCCCCAATGATCAGTGCCTCGATCGAACTACTGAATGGCTCTCTCCGCTGCCCTGCTCAGATCCCACCGCAACTTGAACATGCCAGAAGCTCGAGAGTTCAAACACAATCCGAGACAATGCCAGGCAGCAATCTAGTAGCTCGCACCGCGAGCTACAGCCGAATACGTCCAATTGGAGCTCCGGAAAACCCAAATTTCCCAGAACAAGCAAACAATCAAATCCCAGTGCGTTCAATTGGACCTCCAGAGAACCCACCAAAGTCCTGAGAGCAAGCAAGCAAGGAAATCGCCCGAACCCCTGGCGGACTTCGACACCCCCACGAGCTCCGCAAACTAAGATGCAACTAAAACAGATCAAACCCACTACAACCGAGTCGAGGACGAGACGATGGTACTCGATCGAGCTCTGCTACGGGCTGGTTTACCTCTTAGGCGTGAACCAGGAAGGCTTGTCCCCGCCCTGGTCGCTGGTGCTCGCGACCCGGCCCGCCTCCACGTCCCGCACCACGGTGACCGCCATGGCCTGCACGCCTGCTGCTGCAGCAGCTGCCGTCGCCGCCTCCTGCTTAGCCTCTACCGGAGCCGGCGCCGCCGCCTCAGCTGGGGCCTCCGGCTTGGTGTGCTCCTGCTCTCCCTCCGCTGCAGGAGTCGCCGAGCCCGGCGGGGGGAGGGGATTGGAGGCGGAGTCGACGTGGGATCCCGCGACTCGCACCACGACTCGGGCGGCGTCGTCGTCGCTCGCTTCCTGGGCGGCGACGGGTGATCCGCCCATAAAATTTTTATGGGCTGATTTTTGACTTGGGAGTTTGTGTATCGGTTACCACCACCACCGCACGGAGGAATTCGTCCCGTGCGCCGTCGGGATCCCAGCGAAATATCTCATGGGTCCAACCCGAAACGGATAAACACGTTGCGCGGGCGGGCGGGTTGGTTTCTGGTTTGGTTTTATAGCGGATCAGCCGAGCTGAATATTCGGTGGATATTGGGTGAGGAAGAGGCCGGGGTGGTTTCGGCCGGGAGGGGTAGGCGACGCGGCCGTGGGGCTGGGGGAAGGCCGGAAGGGGATGGGAGGTAGGTTGCGGGAGCACGGATGCTGGCTGCTGGGTGTTCGCTGCTGGCAGGTAGGAGATTCCTTCCCTCTCCACGGCTTCGCGTCGCCGTTCGCACGCTGCCCTCGGCCGCCGCTCCCCGCCGGCGTGTCGATGGGGGACGAGGGGGACAGGGGCTAGTGGGCGTGCGGGGCACGCGGCGCGTGGACCAGGCCCATGGACCGCCGGCTTACCTGGCCGTGGGAGCTCCACTACTTGGACGCGTTTTGAATGCGCGATTCTGGCGGGTAGCTGGGAGTTAAATAGTTGCATCTACTCTGTACTCTCGCAAATACTTCCAGCCGTCGGTTCTGAAAAATTGCATTCTTTTTTCCCCTCAAGAAAATCAATACTGCATGTATGCCATTGTGGATTCGGATTTACGGTGGTCGAAAGGAGAATAATCCATTACATCCCCAGGCATGGAGCAGCATTGTTGGTGCAATGATTGTGGACTGGACTGTCATCTTCTCTGGTACTGTACACGCAGTCGCCGCCCTCGAGCTCGTGTTTTGGAAGCATTTAGCGCGGCCTGTGGGCCTGGCTCACAAAGGTGGTGCTTGGTGGGCAAAAACAACATCCGCCTCCTTGTGGCGCTTTTCCTTTCTTTGCCGGGCTTTATTGTATTATTACATTTCTTTACTTGCCTGATGATACCTTGGACCAACGACAGGGGAGATTAGCTGTTCCGCGAGGCTGTAGTGCCCCTATCCTACAATTATTCCCATCCCAATCATCCCTCCAGGCATCAAATCGGGGATCTTCCTCATGGCCCGTGCTGCCAACAGCAGCAGACCGCCCCTTTCCCGCCTGTCCTTCAGTCCCTGTCTTCCAAGTTCCGATAATTTGGGCGATTGCTCTCTGTCAATCGGACGTGTTCAAGTGTCTTCTTTCTCAGAAAAATTCAGAGTGCTGTACTGAAGAACCGCAGTACATGAGCACAGCTTTTCCAGTGCTCTGAGGCTCTGAGCCAGTACACGACTTGAGGTTGCTACGTCTCTGAAGTTGCCGTCAACGTTCAGCTTAAAGTTTGAAAGGCGTGCCACACTTGACACTTACCGTTCCGCCTACCCAGGACGTTCTTAGCCTCTGGACCGTGCCGTCAATGTTCGGGTTAAAGCTTGAAAGGCGTGCCGCGCTTTGATGAGGATTGGGGCTGGCAAAAGAGGGCGCGTCTCCAAAGATCATCGCCGGTGTGGCGTGGTGTGGGGTTGGGCATAGGATCGCTGCACGAAAGATACGTGCCCCTGGACACGAAAGCTGCTGCTGCTATTCTTCCTTCCCTGGGAAAACCGTGCGCTCGCACCGTCACGGAGTGGGGCGACGTAGGATTGTTGGCCGCGGCGCGGCGCTCCAGGAGTCACGCCAAAGCCACCTACGCTACGCTACCTGTTCCCGGGCTTGTTTTGTCTTCTACTCCACTTCACCAAATCGTGTGCTTTCTTCACCTAACTTGCTGAGAATTTGTGATGGTCTAATTTGTGTTTGATGGTCGATCGGCATGGAAGTGCGCCAGCGATCGTCCATGCGTGAATCCATTTCATTGTCAGGGTCGGGACTTTCTGAGAGCTTCCATGCCCAGGCCTCACTTGGGCCTGATACTAGGAAAAGTCCTGTGTTGCTTCGGCCTGGCCCGTGACAGTTGAAGCTGGACTTCCGCCTGCAGGCCAGGCTTGTTTTGGTTCTACCATCCTTTTATTTTCTTCTGATATAAAGACGATCAGTTGCATCGCATGATCTGCTGCAGCCTGCAATGCCGAATTCTGATCCTCTGCCTTCGAGCACAGGACAACACTGTAGCTAGCCATCAGAGGAAAAGAATCGGGCTGTTCCTACCCGGGTTGCCACGCAAGTTAGCGACGCACGCGAGCAGCCGCGCAAAATCCTCACGTGGCAGATAGACCACGGCTCACGTGCCACTGCACGGTGCGGACGTGCGGTCACTCTCTATCTAGAATGATACCGTGCCCATACTCTCGACAACGACAGATGCGTTGGTGCGACGTTTCCTTGAAAAAAAAAAGTCACATCTTGTGAGACCATTCTCACGCCGTGCGCTGCTGGCCGTGCTGACACTGACACCTGTCGCGCCCGGATTCCGGAACCCTCCCAAGCCCTCTGCTCCCTTTCTCCCGATTCCCTGGAGATCTCGCAGCCACCAGCCAGGATCCCACCGCCCGCCATGCCGCCTCCCGCCGCCACGTACATGGTGTACGAGACGCGCCGCCGCGACCCGGACCCCCGCAGGGCCGCGCTGCTCGTCATCGACGTGCAGGGCCACTTCGCGTCGCTGGCGGCTCCGATCATGCCCGCGATCGCCTCCACCGTCTCGCTCTGCCGCGCCGCGGGCATGCCCGTCGTGTACACGCGCCACGTGGACCCGGTCCCGCGCCGCCGCCCGCTCGGCGAGTGGTGGCCCAGCGACCGCATCGACGCCGGCACGCCCGCGGCGGAGCTGCTCCCGGGCGCCGGGCGCGCCGAGGGGGACCTCGTGGTGGAGAAGGGCACGTACAGCGCCTTCGCCGGCACGGGGCTGGAGGAGGCGCTGCGGCGGGCGGGCGCCGAGGAGGTGGTGGTGGCGGGCGTGATGACCAACCTGTGCTGCGAGACCACCGCGCGGGACGCGTTCGTGAGGGGGTTCCGGGTGTTCTTCTCCGCCGACGCCACCGCCACGGCCACCCGGGACCTGCACGAGGCCACGCTCGCCAACATGGCCTTCGGCGTCGCCTACATCGTCGACTGCCAGCGGCTCGAGGCGGCGCTCGGGAAGCCGGCCAGGTGAGTTGATCCGGATGCTCCCTGCACGCTTAGTGATCGGGGCTACGCTGTTGTGAACAACAGGTTTGCTAGACCTGATTCAGCTTATCTGGATGTAAAAACATCAGGTCTTGGTTGGATCGGCGCCCATGATGTAAATACATATAGCTTGTGTATGTAAAAAAATCATAGTGGCGACCGATTATGTTACGTGTTTTCCTTCTTGCTGCAAATCCGATTGTGCAGTGTTTGATATTTATACCTGCTTGTTCAGATCTCTGATTTGTCTTTTGTTTGCTCAATAATGATGACGATACGCGGAGAGTGATGTGCGGCCTACCTCTGTGTCATTTCCTATCAGTTTTGTTGCGTCTATTGCTGACTAAGAAAGCTGTACTTAGAGGTGAGATTTTTTTAAAAAACTTTTTTTGCCGCGAGCTGGGCATACAGGGCTCATGCCTGCCGCACCCGGCCCAGCGCGTCGTGTGGTTCGGCCCTTCGCACCCTTACCTTGTGATTCGGCCCATGCGTGTGCTCTGCTTGTCGTAGCCCATGCGTCATAACTTCATTTAGGTCGTTCACTTTCTTGTCGGCAGGCATCAAGCAAGCATACTTGAAGTTAGTTTTTTTTTCATATTAAGTGGCAAAAATTAGTAATTTAGAAGCTTGTTTAGGGTGGTATTTTGTGTTGGCACACATGGGGGTAATGTTATGTACATGGAGATTTAGGGGTCGCTTTAGAATATTTTTCACGACCGAAAATGCTGGTGCTTTGATCCAAACGGTTGATACCCTACGTGTCTACGTCCAATCCCATTGACGCACCAACTGCCAACCAACTCGAATCACTGTTTCAGTTGACGTTTTTGAAATGTAGGAGCGCTCGGTGCAAGACAAAAACAAATTGCATTCTCTTGCACTTTGAATTCAGAACCTGCTCACATGGTAGATTCCTATAGATCACATAAAAGCCCAAGTACAAATAAACAACCTCTCTGTCGCGCAGTTAGTAGAAATCGAACTTCTTTTTTTGAGGCAAAGTAGGAAGCAAACTTTGGATGTGAGCCAGAAAACCAAGAAGGTACAATGCTGCGGATACTAGCAAATTCATTTCTCAACTGCCCCCACTACGGCGCTAAAAATGAAACATTTACTGCCAACCCCCTCACCTCCACTTTATTCCCCCCACGCCATCCCCTGCTTTTAAACCGCCCTTCCCTCCCCATTTCCCCACGCCGCCTCCTCATCCCTCAAACGCGCAGAGGCGCAGATCACACTGCCGCACGCCGGCGCTTGCCCGTAGAAACGACCATGGCGGTGGCTGCGGTCGTGGCGGTGCTCACGCTCGCGCTGGCCACGGCCTCGGATGCGGCGGCCAGCGGCGCGCCACGAAGGAGCCCGCGGCCGGAGGCCGACCTCGTGACCGGGCTGCCCGGGCAGCCGGCGGTCGGGTTCAGGCATTACGCCGGCTACGTCGACGTCGGCTCGGGCGGCGGCAAGGCGCTCTTCTACTGGTTCTTCGAGGCCGAGCGGGAGCCGGAGAAGAAGCCGCTCTTGCTCTGGCTCAACGGAGGTACGCACCATTCCTGAGGAGAGCCACTGGGTTGTTTTTGGTTCTTTCCAAGCTCTGTAGATCCCGTGATTGCTGCCCATCTCCGATTCCTGCATTTGCTTCTATTCTCCCGAATGGGAGGCTGTGGCATTTCAATCAACTGCTCTGCCAAACGTTGAGTATTCGCTAGCTGTGACACTCACTGGACATGCCACTGTACGCATAAACCGTCACATATGCTCTAGATGACACGAATCCACAGTTAAAAAACTGTACAATTGGTGATGTTCTTGCATTCTTCTTTGTTCTTTCCACCAACGAAAAATGCGTCGGCAAGTCGGAAAGCTCATGCCTACATGCCATGGCCCGTGTGGCGGTCACCGTGCTGTGCTGCAACAGAAGAACGATGCTTTCCGCCAGCAAAAGCTCCCCAAAGTAAAGAACCCGAGAGCATGCGTTCAGATCTCGGAGCAGCACGCTGCAGACTGCAGAGATCAAAGCCTTACCGCCCGGCGCAGGAAAAAGACGCTGGCGAAAGGGCAAAAAAGAAGGCTCGAGGCGCCGTACTAGCGGGGAGCAGGTCCTCCGCCGTGGTCCTGGAAGAGAGAAAGCCCCACAGTTCCGGCCGGCCGGCCGGCGACATGGACAGAGCTGGAAGGAGGGACCAGGCGACCTGCGAGCGCGATGCAGTGTGCCTCCCTCCGCACCGGCGCTGCAGCGCTGGTGACACTGGTAGCCATCAGACAGACGACCAGATATTGTTCTCTCTCTTTCGCCTTGTCCTTTAGCATTCCTTCACATGGCTCATGGGGGGCCAATGGGGCACCACCACCAAAGGTCGCCACAGTAAAGATAAAGAGAGATTATGAGCAGTAATCCTAGCTAGATTTATGTTATTAGATACTAATGCGCATGGGTAAGTATGTGAGCATATCTGGATATGGTCCTCCGAAACCAAAACTAGAAGCTTTTTTTTTAAAAAAAAACAAAACTAGAGAATCCATGTGTTGGGGCCAGAGAGGAGCAAGTACTCTTTTGTCATGACGCTTCACGTGTATCGGTCTCAGTCAGTCAGAGATACTCGTGTATCTTCGGACTTGAGTGATAATCTTGCTAGGGTGCGTTCGTTTCCTGCCCTTTAAATTATAGACCCATCGTATCAAAGAGAATTTTGTCATTTAGAAGTACTAAATAAAGTCTAATTATAAAACTTTTTGCACAGATGGGTGCTAATTCGCGAGACAAATTTAATGAGCCTAATTAATCTATAATTTGCCACAGTGATACTACAGTAATCATCCGCTAATCATGGATTAATATACCTCGTTAGATTCGTCTCGCGAATTAGCCTGGGGTTCTGCAATTAGTTTTGTAATTAGATTTTATTTAATACTTCTAAATGATAAGATTGTCTTTGATGTGACCTCTCTAAACTTTAGACCACAGGAAACGAACACATCCTTATTCACATTATCACATAGTAAGGGTGTGTTCGTTTCCGGATACCTAAACTTTAGAGAGGTCACATCAAAGAGAATCTTATCATTTAGAAGTATTAAATAAAGTCTAATTACAAAACTAATTGCAGAACCCTAGTGCTAATTCCCGAGACGAATCTAATGAGGTATATTAGTCCATGATTAGCGAATAATTACTGTAGCATCACTGTGGCAAATTATGGATTAATTAGGCTCATTAAATTTGTCTCGCGAATTAGCACCTAGCTGTGCAAAAAGTTTTATAAACAGATTTTATTTAATACTTCTAAATATCAAGATTCTCTTTGATGTGATGGGTCTAAAGTTTAGTTAGTAGGAAACGAACAGGCCCTAAGAAAGTGCATGGAGACTGTTTGTATCAAGTGAGTCAAAAAAGGCAGTAGTAGGCATTACTTGTTTGTTTAATTACATGGAAGTACGAGTCTTAGACGCTTTGACCGTCAGGGAAGGGCAGGGGCAGAGGGGCCTTTCCGCTTGGCAGATCAGCTGTCTCGTCGCCCTGCTCTCTGCTCTGCCCTCGCCAAGGCCCCGGGTTCATCTTTGCTACTGCCGCTTGATGCAGACAGTGCTCAAAAAGCCTACGCGTCCATAGCCTGTAAACAATTCCCGTGGGCGCATCTGGGAACTGCAGTAGCAGCCAACGGAGGAACGGATAGCCGGATAGGGCTGGCTGTCGAGTGGGCGAGTTGCGAATCACTCGATCGCTACTGTAGTTTGCAACACATGCACTGTAGCAAGTGCGTGCTCGATGAGACGATGATTTCCGTTCTGATGACTGATGATGCCCGAGAAGAATCTGATGGAGCCATCCCTGATCCCCCCCCTCTCTGCGCGGGACGTGCCATGGCAGGGCCTGGATGCTCCTCTGTCGCCTACGGCGCCGCCCAGGAGCTGGGCCCGTTCCTCGTCAGGAGCTACGGCGCCAACCTCACTCGCAACGCCTACGCGTGGAACAAAGGCAAGCAACCTGCCAACCAACGCACATTTTTCAGTCCTGCTGCTGATTTGAGCCCTGAAATCTGAATTTTCCATGAATTTTGTGTGGCTGGGCGCTCGATTGCAATGGTTTTCAGCCGTGAACCTGCTGTTCCTGGAGGCGCCGGTGGGCGTGGGGTTCTCCTACACGAACCGGACGGCAGACCTGCGGCGGCTCGGCGACCGCGTGACGGCGCAGGACTCGTACAGCTTCCTCCTCAACTGGCTCGACAGGTTCCCCGAGTTCAAGAGCCGCGACTTCTACATCGCCGGGGAGAGCTACGCCGGTAAATCACACGGCCCAGAGCCTCAGTTTTTCTTAAGCTGCATCGTGATCCGCGACCAAAAAAAATCAATAACCCACCGCTGCATCTGCCGTTATGTGCTTTTGTAGGGCATTATGTTCCACAGCTTGCGGAGCTCATCTACGACGGGAACAAAGGGGCCAGCAGGGGGAGAGTCATCAATATCAAAGGTTTCATGGTAAGCAGCAGCCTGCCTGAGCTCCCCTTGCAAGGAAACCTGACAGCAAAGCTGGGACCCCTTGTGCCTGCAATCATGCCGTTCGAATTGCTAAGCAGCTTTAGCTCAGCAAATCGGACATTAGTTAGTGTTCCAGAAAGATAAAGTGGAGGAGGAAAGGAAAAGAGGTGGAGAAATGAATCAGTGCTGCTGCGCTGTGGTAAAAGTAGATGATGGACAGACATAAGCGTGCATGCGGATATACCCCGCCCCGGGAGCTTTTTACGGCTTTAGTTTTTAATCGCCCAATAACCAACATGGTAGAAAAAAGCGTGGTTCGCGGCAAACCCTTTTTGCCTGCTCGTGGCAGTAATGATTTCACGCGTGCTCCTTATTATGGCTCTAATAAAAAAATAAAAATGATTTCACGCGTGCAGATCGGGAACGCGGTGCTGAACGACGCGACGGACCAGCTGGGCATGGTGGAGTACGCGTGGAGCCACGCCATCATCTCCGACGAGCTCTACTCGGCGGTGCGCCGCGAGTGCGACTCCTTCAAGGAGGAGGCCGACGGCGGGCGCCCCGGCAAGGGCTGCTCCCCGGCGCTCCGCGCCTTCCTGGGCGCCTACGACGACATCGACATCTACAGCATCTACACGCCGACGTGCCTGCTGCCCGCCGCCGCCGGCGCCACCCCTCGGCGCCCGGCCGCGAGGCTCGTCGCCGCGCCGCGCCTCTTCTCCAAGCATGTAAGCGGTTCTCTGAACATGACACGACACAAGTTAATTAAGGTCGTCCGACTGACTGATTGGTTTTCTTTCGTCTGCCTGCCCGCGACGGTGGTGGGGGCGCACCTGCAGGAGGCGTGGCACAGCCTGAAGCGTGTGCCGGCGGGGTACGACCCGTGCACGGAGGCGTACGTGACCAAGTACTTCAACCGCGAGGACGTGCAGCGCGCGCTCCACGCCAACCGGACAGCCCTGCCCTACCCGTACTCGCCCTGCAGGTCCGCACGCCCGGCTCCCGCAGCTACTGATTCCTCTCTCCCTGCATATGCTGGCACTCCTTCAACCGGGTGTGCCCTACTGCCCTGTGCTCGCCGCGATTAGCTTTGCCTCGTCGTCCCCAATTACTCGTCCATCTGCCGCCATGAATACGTTTGCAGTTGCAGTTGCAGCAGCAGCAGCAGCAGTGCAGCGCCGGCCAGTTCCTTCTCAGATCTGGCAGGGTTGCAACTTGCACGCGGCGCATTGACTCCTCCGCGTCGCACGCAACATTTTCCTGTGCTGCGATGCGAGCGAAGCTTGCACGGTTTCAGCGTCCTCTCTGACGGAACGTGACCGTTGTTTGTTGCGTGTTCCTGCTGCAGCGAGGTGATAAGGAAATGGAACGACTCGCCTGCCACCGTCCTGCCCATCCTCAAGAAGCTCATGGCCGCCGGGCTGCGCGTCTGGGTCTACAGGTACTCGACGACTCGAGCGTTTCTCCAGCCTTACTACTGACGCTGAACAGTGTGTCGCTGAACTGAAAACCCCGCCCGCGATGGCACGGCACGTTTTGCAGCGGCGACACGGACGGGCGGGTGCCGGTGACGTCGACGCGATACAGCATCAACGCCATGGGGCTGCGGCCGCGGGGGAGGGCGGCGAACCGGTCCGCCGCCGCGGCCTCGGCGGCCGACGTGGCGCCGGAGCGGTGGGGCGGGTGGCGGGCGTGGTACTACCGGCAGCAGGTGGCCGGGTGGGCGGTGGAGTACGAGGAGGGGCTCACGCTGGTCACGGTGCGCGGCGCGGGCCACCAGGTGCCGCTCTTCGCGCCGGGCCGCTCCCTCACCATGCTCTACCACTTCCTCCGGGGCCAGGCCCTGCCGGCCGACCGCTCCCGCTAGCCGGCGACGGCGAGCACTCCTGCTCCCTCGCTCGCTGCGCCAGCTCCTGAAGTAATTGATCGTTTTGCTTGCTTAGCTAAAAGCTAGAGCTTGTTCTCCTTCAAAAAAAAAAAAGCTAGAGCTTGACTGGGTAGGTAATGCTATGGCGCTGTGATGCGTGAACGTACTCCCTGCAATGCGGAGGCAGAGATGTAAACGTGCCGTGGAATTGTCTCCCCTTCAATACATGCAACAAGCCCCATCTAGATCTAGTTGATGAAAGCTGAAATCTACTGCAAGCTGGCTGCGTACCTAGTATACTGCTGTTACACCATCCGTGGCCGCCTCTGGCGACTTTCTACACAGGCAGCACACTAAATGTTCTTCTTATATCGTTATAAACAGTTAAACACAGAAAAGCACTGGCCCAGAGCTGAAGCCCAGAACCAAGAATTGTGCGCCAATTATTAACCAACACTTACTCTTCTTTGACGGGTGCTAAATTGGGTTGTTTAACCACAAGTTGCAAAAGTGCTAAGGTTTCATCACCACCAGAACGAAGTGTGGAGAATTGCCCCATTTTTTGGACTGATGAAATAATACAAGCAAGCTACACACAAGGTCAAAGTCAAAAGTATTGGCGGCTAGAACAGAAAAAGAAAGATCGTTCAGACTATGTGCTCCAAACTGTCATAAGAACAACAAAACACCTGGCGCACAAACTAGAATCAGAAATGATAGGAATGAAAATATTCACGATTCATCTTTTATGTCAGACTGGTGGAAAAGCCCAGTTAAATCTCCAGCTCACAGGAACAGAATCAAGATTCAGGAGCACATCATCCATCTGGAACTCCCAGCATAGATCATTGGTTGAATTGAACATCTAGTTGGGTGCTCAGATATTCCTGCAATAACATCGTGAAGTGGATGTGTTTTAGTTCAACTATTCTATCTGCCAAACAACATGTAGCCTATTTGATGGGTATCAACTATAAACAAATACTCGGTTTTAAATTGGATAGTTTAACCACAAGCTACAAATGTTTCTCATCCACAGATGAGTGTGAAAAACTGCACCAATGGATGACTGAAACAACACAAACATGTATCAAGTTCTTTGCTGTGTAACACACATCAATCAAGTACCAGAAAGTCAAAGCATGGGAGGCTAAAAAAGGAAAAAGAAAAAGACTATGGGCTCCAAACTGTCATAAGAATAGCAAAGCAGCAAGCAGTAATGTAAGCCCTGGAGCTCAAATTAAAATCAGCAATGACACATTTAAAACGCAATATCCTATCGGTGCTCATGATTAATCTTGTATGTTATATTGACCATTGAAAACTCCATTAAAATCTCCAGCTCAGAGGACCAAAATCAAGAGCACATCGACCAGAATCAAGCACACATCATCCATCTGGAACTCTAGGCATAGATCATTGATCAAATTGAACATCTAGTTGGCTGCTCAGATATGGCACTCAGAAATTCCTGTGCTGCAATAACATCATGGAGTTGACGTGTTTTAGTTCGACGGTTGTACCTGTCAAACAGCATGTAGTCTGGCCCATACGCAAAGCTAAAAGCAAACAAGAGGGCGGGACATTAATGATATTAGTAGATTTTTGAAGGATATTGTGCCCCTGTATCACCAATCCAGGTGTACACAAGCCAAATGATAAGGGAGCTGATAATAGCTGTAATGAGAAGACTAGGGAAAGGAAAGGTAGTTTAAACTGCAGTATGTCTGCTACGAAGCCATAAATGTGCCAAAGGATGCTCTTTAAAAGAGCTCTTAGATATCTCCTTTGGTCTTGCACTCTTGCTAGGAACATAGGCTAGATGGAACTATTGGATCCGAGCTAAAGCCCTAAGTGAAACAAATATTGCTGTCACCATCTCAGATTGTTCTTTCGGCCATATGCAGCATTACTAGTGTTAGGTCTAGATCCTACTGGGCCCAAAACTGGCACAACTCGTTAATCTGTTATAATAATACAAGCATTGTAGGCTTCAATGGAGAAGCTATACAGTACACACATCCGTTAGTTCAGTTTATCAAAATATAGGATGATTTTAACCATTTGGTCTATCTATATTGCAGGACTACGCTCAGTTTCATGTCTATTGACACATCACAAGGATTATACAGAAATATTTGTACATACGAGATGCAGTTAAAAGGTTGACTACTAATATAGAAATTGAGTATCCAGTTATGCCACCGAAAGAAATGAAATGAAAACCTCACTCAGTTATAGATACGAAACTGCATTTAAACTCAGCCCCTCACTATGAAAGCTAAAGTGTCATGCACCAAACAAGTGGAAGAAAAACTCTTAGTAAGAGAATGACAGAGTACTGGTGAATTATAGAACTTATTACTTGAGATACTAACGTCACATAAGCTAAAAGTCATAACATAACTAAATTCACCAGAGAATACGCAACGGTAATCAGCAATTTGTAATTTTTGGAATGGTACTCCATATATGGCACAATGCTCTGAGGGTGTGATTTTTATCCTTTAAACAGAACTGATTGATTCCAGACAAGCATTTTAAGCTTTAACAATGCACCTATCACCAGTTCACCACAGATGCAGGCTAAAACCCGGCAGCATTTGTTATCAGCAACAGATTAATCCAAGTAGCGAGACAACAGTGTAGCTACTGGATAACACCAAGCAGCCAGAAAAATAAGTTATTCACCTCATATATGAATGAAACCTTAAATCCAACAGGGCAGATAAGGGGAACGCAAAAAGAATTGCACCTTGTTACCATTCATCAAGCCGAGGATGGCTCCTCAGTCCCCTTATTCGCCCCATTTCCGCCGTTCGGCGGATCACTGCCAACGGCATCAGACACAAGCGAGACAGGGCGGTGCTCGATGACCTCGTCGATGAGCCCCCAATCGTGCGCCTCCTCCGGGTCCATGAACATGTCCCGCTCCATGCACTGCTCGATGCGGTCGATGGCCTGGCCTGTGTGCTTGGCGTAGATCTTGTTGAGCCGGTCCCGCACCTTGAGGATCTCCTTGGCGTGGATGGCGATGTCGGAGGCCTGCCCCGACGCGCCGCCGGAGGGCTGGTGGATCATCACCCGCGCGTTCGGCAGCGCCCGCCTCTCCCCCCGCGCCCCGGCGGCGAGGAGGAGCGAGGCCATGGAGGCCGCCTGGCCGATGCAGAGCGTGGTGACGGGGGAGCGGATGTACTGCATGGTGTCGTAGATGGCGAGGCCCGCGGTGACGACCCCGCCGGGGGAATTGATGTAGAGGTGGACGGGCTTGGCGGGGTTCTCAGACTCGAGGAAGAGCAGCTGCGCGACGACGAGCGAGGCCGTGTCGTCGGTGATGGGGCCGTGGATGCAGACGATGCGCTCCTTGAGCAGGCGCGAGAAGATGTCGTAGGCGCGCTCCCCGCGGGAGGTGTGCTCGATCACCATGGGCACCAGACCATACTCGCGGCGCGAGGTGTACCCCGACGCCGCCAGCGGCGCCGCGTGCGGGGAGGAGGAGGAGAAGAAGGCCCGCGGGGCGACGGCGGCGAGGCGGCGGAGCATGGCGGCGGCGGCGCTAGGGTTTAGGGGATTGGGTTTCGGCGCGGCAGCGACGAGGCGAGGTTGGAACGGGGAGGTAGTGGGTAGAGTCAGACGAGTGGGGCCAGGGGGGCGCATGGTGGGGCAGGGTGGGGTCCAAAGGATGCCATTGTAGCTGAGACGGCTCTCGAAGGAGGAGCAAATCTTGCGGTCAACCGCGACCGCAAGGTTGGTTGGGGAGGACAATGAGAGAGATGGGTGTGTGTGGTTGTGGGGGGTGGGGGTGGGGGGGGGGCGGGGGAAGGGGGTTGTTGGTTTGGGTTTTCTCGTGAGCTGGGCCATTTCAGTTCTCTCGCTATTTGAGCTTAGGTGAGCAGATTGGGCCCTTTTGGTTGGGGGGTTGGGGTGGGGGGATGGAGTGGAGGAGTTCTCGTCGAGTTCTGGCTTTTAAGGCTAGGCCTTGGTTGTTGTTCCAGTTTTGCTGCAGTGGGCCTACAGGAATGGTCTGGCTGCGTCGCCAAACCGATCTGGCTTTCGGAAGTTTTTTTTGCTAGGCTGCCTCCAACAGCTCGACGATTTGGTCAGCTGATCTGAACGCGAGAAATAAAAAAAAATCTGTCGTATAAGCTTCTTGAACTTTGCGCTTCCTCTATCAGCTCTTCGGCAATTGTGCCACCAACTAGCAACGAAATGAGTACAGTTTCTCTCTCCGCCACGTCAGCTCAAGCCATCAAGCCAGCGATGTTGTCGGCCGTTGGAGGCGGCCTTATGTAGCTACCGGCGTTTAAGATTTGTGCTCCTACAGGTGTCCATCCGATTCGATGCCCCCACGCCTCCTCCGTCCGCCTCCTCCTCCACCACTGCTCCCCCCACACCCCCCACCCCGCGCGCGCCGCCAACACCGCCTTCCGCTCCCGCACGCCGTCGCCGTCTGCTGCTCCCCCGCCCACCGCCCCCGCGTGCGTGCGCCGCTGCCACTGCGGCTCCTCAGCGCGCCCCTGCCGTCGCCAGCGAAGAAGTTAGGATAAAAAAGTTGATTTAGATATTGAAAAATGTTTGAAATAGGTTGTGAAAAATGTTGATGGTAGTATTTCTTTCAAAATGTTGATTTATGTTTTTGGAAAATATTGAATCTGCTATTTTTAAATGTTAATATATTTTTTTGAAAATGTTGAATCTAGTCTCTTAAGATGTTGAATTTACATCTCTAATTTGGGCCTGATGGGGCTTTGAAGCCATATTGCTTAACCAGCTTGCACAAGTTCTATAGGAGCCCCCGGCTGCATAGCATCTTAGGTGGTAAATTTGTTCCGGCTTGTGACTAGTGAACAAGTGATAAATGATTTTCGATCATATTATATTTTTGCGGAATGAATTGTTCATATGGCAAAAAAAAGAGAGGAAAAAGAGATGAAAAGAGGGTTTCGGTCTACAGTTCTGCATTGATCATGACATTGATTTGTGTGCTGAGTTCTCACTAACGCTGCAGTTAGATGTCCAGGTCACGACGTGAGCTTAAAAACCTTGCCAAATCAGTCAAAATCACTACGATTTTGCGTGAATCCAGTGTATTGCCCTACTTTCATAGTGTGAGCTGTGCTCTTGGCGCATGGCGGCTCCCAAGTTGAGGTTACAAAAATAGCAGACCTATCATGTTTGGCGAGCTAGTTACCACAGCTCTTGCCGTACTTTTCCCTAAGGTGTGACTTGCAATTTGTCAACCACGTCTTATGCAATGTTTGGCTAAAAAAAGGTGTTTATGACACGTGGGTTGCACAGTTGATAAATTTTGACCGTTTCATGGCCGGACCGGACATGGAAACGGCCGTGAACGGAGGAAAGCTTCTTGCCGGCACGTACAGGCTCAGAGCTTTAAACGAAGAAAGAAACGTGACAGTACATTCCTTACGGATGCGAAAGTTAGGATTTGAACTCGGTCGCATGCCACCGTGCTAGTGCCCAGTTCTCACGCGGACTGGCCGCGAGCCAGCCATGTTCACACGTGCGTTTTTCATGCACACGGCCCTTACCTGTGGCGCGCGCTCCTTTTCTTTTCCGGAAACAGCCTTATCTGTCCCTGTGCATGCTTAACAACATCTGCACCACTCTCTGCTCAAAAGGCCTGCTTTCGTTTAAGCACGTTTCATTCTTTTCCCAAAGGCTACATGCTCCGCACAGCTAGCCTACAGGGTACAGCCAGTCACACGGCGAAAGCGACGACTTATATAAACGGGTTTTTGCATGGACGCGCTCGCAGCCAGCGGCGGT
This sequence comes from Panicum hallii, assembly GCF_002211085.1. NCBI lineage: Eukaryota > Viridiplantae > Streptophyta > Magnoliopsida > Poales > Poaceae > Panicum > Panicum hallii. The sequence continues at coordinate 40,086,106 of NC_038048.1, read as the reverse complement.
CGGCGCACAGTGGCGCCTGAGCAAGGGAGCACAAACCGAGCTCCGGCCACGTACCTGGCAATTTCCGTACCCAGCGGCGACGGCAAAGCGGAAAAGGCTCGTCCTCATCCGGCACGAGCGCAATTCCCATCGTGCCCGTGGGCCGTGGCCCTTTCGATAAGGCACGCACGCCATGTACGTACGTGCGGTTAGTGGCTAGTATGGCTTGCTATTTCAAGTTGACACACATCGAGCTCGCTGGCCCTGCTCATGCCTGTCCTTCTCGTGGCAAATTGCTTGCCCAGCGTAAACGCGGAACAGGGACCTGATTGGCCAGTCCTGATGGAGCGTGGGCATTGCACGGTTGGTGGGTCAGAACGAGGATTGCAAATTAAACTTGTGAGCATTGGCGTATAGTTGCGGACTTGCAGTGACGGGCCGGGCTTGACAGGGGAGGTGCACATGACATTTAGTATGTGTTTGGTTGGAGAGCGAATCGGAATCGAACCGCTCCGCTCTTTTTTTCTGGATATTTGGTTGCAATCCACAAAGAACGGAGTGGCTCCAGGAGCGGAAAGATCCGAATATTTCGTTGATATGCGGAACCATCCCGCTCCCCAAATCCGACCGGACGCGAGCGCTCCTTTTCTTCTCTCCCGCGCGCGTGAGATAGGGGCACCGCTCCCTCCCCCCCCCCCCCCCGCGCGGCCACCGTGCGGCCTGCCCCCCGCGGCGCGCCCGCCCCCCCACCCCCGCTGGCGGCCGCCTGGAGCCCCCCCCCCAAGCCCGCCGCCCGCCGCCACGGCCCGCCACACCCCCCGCCGGCGGCCGCCTGGAGCCCCCCCCCCCGCCCGCCGCCGCCGCACGGCCCGCCACCCCCCCCCCCGGGCCGCATGGCTCCTCTGTTTGTTTGTTGAACTTGATCTGTTCAGTTTCAGTGAAATAGGTGGTAAGCTCACCCCAACAAATGAGGAGATAACCACACTCACCTGACTTTCCAACCAAACACATAATGGAACGATTCTACTCTAGCGCACTCTCCAACCAAACAAAAAATGGAGCGGCTTCGTTCTCCTTACCAAATGTAGAACGGAGCGGCTCCATTCTCAGAAATTGGAATGGAGCCATTCCATTTAAGTTGTCTCCCCAACCAAACGCACCCTTAGAAGGGCATTTGGGGAGGGGGAGGAATGAGTGTGGGAAGAGCTGTTGCAGATGATGGATGCCCTAATGCTGTCACAAGAATCTGGCTCTATGACTCTGGCTCTAGAAAGAAGTGGGATATTTACGACGTCATCCCTATATAAAGAGCTTCGATTTCCTGGAATCAATAACGGACAAATGATCGGCATCTGGGAGGCCAAGTTGCCCCTGAAAATTAGAATTTTCTTATGGCAGTCTCTAATGGTAAGATTCAGTCCGCAGAACAGCTGGTGAAGAGGAATTGGCGGGGGGGGGGGGGAGAGGGGGGGTAGAGTGCAAGATGTGTGGTCAGGTAGAATCCGGTGACCACATAATTTTTGGCTGCATAATGGCACACTTTCTTTGGTGCTTCAGTGGAGAGGTCTTTGGATCGCTCGGCGCCTGTTAGTGTTTCAAGCTTCCAAGAACTAATTCTAGAGCGAGATGATCGTAAGGTAAAACGAATGTACATTTTTTTTCTTTGGATGTGCAGCTTGGTGTCTCTAGTTAATCAGAAATGATTTTGTCGGTATATACAAATAGGGGTACCTCCTCTAGTGTGTCCAATCCGAGAGGCGTGAGATTATCTGTAGCCTCGCACTAAGCCTTTAGGTGACGGGACGTACGGCCCAAGCCTGACAGCTGGAGTCATGGTCTCCGACCCTCACCCCGCGCTCTAGCAGGTTTGGCGCCTCCATGTACCCATGAGGGCAAGATCCTCAGAAACGGCTACTGCGGGTCTGGGCCACCGCGGCGTGGTCTTGGACCCCCTACATGTGGAAGCCGGACTCCCAAGGGGTCTGCGACCCTGTGCCGGCCAGAGCGGCCAGGACCTCCCTTCCCACTGGAGAGGAGGTCCGGTGCCGCCACGTACCCCTGGGGAAGCGGCCGCTAAAACAGCATTGCCATGTGTCCGGTGGCAGCCAGCCTTCTGCGGGAAGCCATCCCAACTACCGCATTAAATGTGGGTGGTTGGGGGTGCGCGTGCCCATGACAGGGTATGGGCTGCCCACTGACACGTTGGGCAGGTATGTTGATACCACGGTAAGCCCGCAAGTTACCGAGGTGGCGTGTCGCATCACCGCACCGTGTGCGCGGGCGAGCGGCGTGTAGTCACATCACAGCGCCGCGCGCGTGAGCGAAGGGGTATTATGACCTGGTGCAGGAGGACCGCGGCGTGCGCTGCTACAGTGAGCGGAGGCTACAACACAGCAAGTCAACATAGCCCCTTCGCCTGTCAGCGGGAACTGACCCTACAGTGACAGCACGTCTCTCACTATGCATGTCACTGACCCACACCCTGTACTAGCGAGACGGCACATGACCATACCTTGGTAGAGGATACGCACGGGAGCCGAAGAGAAAGATTTCCGAATCTGTAGCATTTAAGGCTCCAATATGTATGTTATTTAATATATCGCCGGGTCTACCTGTCGGGATCCTGCTCAGTGTACGCGCTCCTCTTGAGCCTATAAAAGGGAGAGCGCACACGTTAGAACTCAAGCTTTCTCAAGTTCCACGAACGTACAAGTTTCCTAAACTCACAAGTAATACAACATATAGTGGAGATAGGGTTTTACGCTCCGGCGGTCTGAACCACTCTAAACCCTTGTGTGCTTTCCATATTCTTACGCCTCTTGATCTAGCATTCCATGACTTTTCCGAACTCATACTAAACTAGGATTAGGCGGGTGCAATCCGCCATCCGCCTGGAGAAATCCTCCGACCGATTTCATCTATAATAACATTGTTATCTCCTCACCTGAGGTTTGTGTCTTTCCTATGCAAAAGGGAAAAGCAGCTCCAGGTGACCGAAGCGATTCAGGGACTGAAGCTCCGCCTGTCGTCTTTGATAACTCATGAAGCATGAGTTTGTTGGAACAACAAGTAGATGTTGTCTTTAGCTTTTCCTGTTTTTCTTCGTTTTAGACAGTTCAGTTTCTGGAGAGGGTGTTTTTTGTTTTCTACCAAAGCTTTTGCGGCAGCAAAGATTTTTTTAGAAACACAGTATAGACGCAGACGTTTATATACGTGTACGCAAACCTACTCCTATGAATATCTTCGAGAAACTGGGCCGGCTGATCATTGAGATTTGAGATCGACGAAGTCACAGCTGACGTCTCACTGTCAACGGATAACTCCATCCCTATGAGTATCTTCGAGAGATTGAGCCAGCTGATTCTTGATATTGACGAAGTCACAACTGACGTCTAACTGTCGACGGGCACGTCGTCTACCAGTGAAAGAATAGCGCCGGTTAAATCCCGAAATAAATCCAAAAAAATATAGATATCCGTGCCGAGTCGGGAACTCAAACCCGGGTGAGCAGATTCCACCACGAGAAACCTTACCAGCTGAACTACCTTAGTTCGCACGGCAGCAAAAGCTTTGTTGGTACGAGTTTTGGAGAAACTCTTCTGCATGTAAACTGGTATCCCTAGTACACTTTTTATGCTTTCAGTAAAACTGGGCTGGAGGGTCTCTGGTCTAAAAAAACAGGCCGGGTTTGTATTTTGATCGATTTCTGCGGGGTTTGTAGAGGCTTTCTGAGTTCTGACTTTCTGACCAGCTAACATCCCCCCGCGTTCTTTGAGAAAGAGCAGAGGCATATGCAAATTCCACACAACTGACATACTCGAGTCATTTACAATTCGGCACATGCCTCATGCCCTCGGCGAGCCCCACGCGCACGCGTGCTTTGCTGCTACCGGCCGGCGGCCAGGCGCTCGCCGTGGTCGCCGCCGGACGGGAACGCGCGACCGAGCTAACTTTCGTTTTCTATACGCCCCCCGAAACCGGCGACGAATCTTCGAATCACCTGGCAGCGATACGGAGCCACACGGAGGCTGCGCGCGCTATGCGACACACTACACTTAAAATGGCAACAGTACAGAATATCTATGTACCCGCGGATAGCAAACCCGACGGGCGCGGATACGGGTTTGCATTTATACCCGCGGGTGCGGGCGCGGGTACAACCTTAAATCCGACGGATATCTGCTAACGGGTTTGAAAAAATAATATCCGCATCTACAAACCCGCCAAATACGATTTAGCGGCTGATATGTGGGTCCTAAACCGACTTCATTTAGGGTTTATGTTAATGTGTGATGTATCATGTATTTACGTACGAGACTAGTTCATTTATATGCTCAGATTTATTTGTTTCGTTAAATAAATGGTGTTTATTTGCTGTTAAAATGTAATGTGTGCTTGATTTCCTAATGAGCCGGCGGTACACGGGTGTGCCCGCGGGTATGCGGATATCCGCGGATAGCGGTTACGGACATTATTTCGTACCCGTGGCGGATTGCGGGTGTAGATGCAGGTACGGATTTTAGTACACGGGTACGGGTTTACAAAGTTAGTATCCGTGCGGATTTTATCCGTTGCCACCTATAACTGCACTGGTATACCCGGTGAGATGTATGCCGCCGAGTTGTTAGTGTAAAGTGCCTCGGAAGATGGTGGATGGAATGGAAGCGCCTCCAATAAACAAACGGGGAGGCGAGCCAGCGGGGGGCGCGGCTATAAAAAACCTTGCGCACGCTGCGTTCGGGGCCTCGCCACCACGCCCACCCAGATCGACCACGGTGAAGCCCAGGATAAGCTTCCGCAGGGCATACATAGCCTTCGCCTCCGTTCACGGACGACGCTAGCTGATCGGTGACGTCCGCATCCGCATGGGGGCCGAGGCGGTGACCCACCACCCGGCCGTGCTCCTCGTGCCGTTCCCGGCGCAGGGCCACGTCACGCCCATGCTGCAGCTGGCGCGCGCCCTCGCCGCGCACGGCGTCGCGGCCACCGTCGCCGTCCCGGACTTCATCCACCGCCGCATCTCCGGCGGCGGCTGCGCGGGCGCCGGCGTGGCGCTCGCGTCCATCCCCAGCGGCATCGAGGACGGCTCCGGCCCCGACGCCAACCCGGGGTTCGCCGCCATCGTGCACGCAATGGAGCACCACATGCCCGCCCACCTGGAGCGCATGCTGGCGGGGCCGCCGCCGTCTCGCCGCGGCCCCGCCGTCGCGTGCGTCGTCGTCGACGTGCTGGCGTCGTGGGCCGTCCCCGTCGCCGCGCGCTGCGGCGTCCCGGCGGCCGGGTTCTGGCCCGCGATGCTCGCCAGCTACCGCGTCGTCGCCGCCATCCCGGAGCTCATCGAGAGGGGCCTCATCTCGGAATCCGGTACGATATATAATAACACGCACTCACGCACATCCTGATACATCCGCACGCACGCACGCGCCCCTGCAGCTTCCGTGTTCCGAGTTGCACCGGACATGTAACATGGTAGAGTTGACCTTGCGATGGGGGAAACCAAAAACAATGGAGCTCCCTTCACCTGCGCATATGCTTGGCATGCAAAAACTCTTGGTCGAGATCCTTCTGGAATCTGGATCGTGCCGGGAGGCAGGATCCTGAATCGTAGGCTCCAACTAGTAGTTTCTATACAAAGGCTTCCTGCGAACGTAGAGATGTTGCCATGCATTGTCTAGGAGAAACCCTCTCTTTTAAACTTCTCCGTTATCTCAGGTAGAGGTAGTTGCCACATAATTTTCCTCAGATAAAAGTGCTGCATCTTTCCTTTACATCTGGGATTTCCACTCACTAACACAATCCACCCAGCCGGCACATCGCAAAGTAATGTAAAGAAGTCAGAAGTGTATATCCACCTCGGAACAAAGTGGAAATTGTTAGGCTTTAATGAAAACCATGAAGATCAGAGTAAAGTATCTTGCTTTCATGCAAGCCTACAGTTGTGTTCTAGAGGAATACTGTAAGCAAAAGAATAAGGTAAGCCGTAAGCCAATGCATGCCACTACACCTGCTATATGAATCCATCCGTTTCAAAATCTATGACTAGGACAAGCTTATTAGTTCAAAAACCATTTTTTTGAAGCAGAAAAATACAAACAACCTTGCCCAGTACACTGTATATTTAAATTATATAGAGTAGCATTTTTTCATCTTGAAATTTAAAAAATGGTACGTCCAATTGGAGCATGTGACAATAAAAGTACGAGTACCACTCGGGCCCCTTACAATGTTCCTGCCAGCTGCATCACCCAATCACTCACTAGCTTTATGGAGTAGCTGCTTATGTGGAGTGGCACGTCGCATGATTAGACTTGCCAAGCTTGTTACCTTCTTCCTTGAGCTCAACGTTGCGACAGCCGAGAGAGAGACCAGACCGGGCGAGCAGCGAGGAGGGGACGAGGGGCCCGTCTTTTCCGTTCTTCTTTTGGCGTCGGGCCCTCCGTGCGGTCTCCATCCGGCCTACCCACCACCACCGCTCTGCTCTGCATCCGATCCGGTCCATCCGTCTGCCTGGCTGGGCCCGATCCACGTTCCTCCCTGCCATTTTTGAGGTGCGCCTCGCCGTGCGTCTCAGGCTCAGTTTTGGCCCAGCAGGATCACATCCCGGAAAAAGTTGATCTCTCCCCATCGGAGCTACTCGACACGTGATGTGCTCCTGCCTCTATCCAGTCCTCAACCTTACAGCTCCAGCATGATTGTTTCCTTTTCCTTTTTGATGGAATGAAAAGAATTCTTTTCCGTGTTTGTGTTTTTTTTAGAAGTAATCATTCTGTTCCGGCACGATCTCCTGCAATGCGCCTGAGCATCTGCACGTTGATCCAGAGTGGATAACGAAGAATAATTCGGACAGAAAAAAAAATGCCACATGTCTTCACGGCCCTTTTTGGAGGTAGCACGATTCTCCGTGCTTCGGTGGCACGCTGGCACGAAACGGATTGGAGTCCGTGGCACGCTGGCACGAGGAGCAAAGTGGCCCTGACCCCTGCACTTGACGACATGGCATTTTCCCCAAATGGGGGAGTTCGGGATGCATAATCTTCCTACTACTGGTATAACAATAGCACACTACTATCAGTATGGCGAGTGCACTTGGCATCTGGACGGGGGGAAGACGACAACCGAGCACGCTCTCGTCCTCCCTCCCCAGGCCGATTGGCCCGGAGGCCGCCGGAGCTGAACACGTTCCGGCGCGGACCGGAGGTGACCGGGACTGGCACCGGCAGCTCCGGCGACCGGCGGTCGGTGGTGGTGCCTCGCGACGCGCGCGGGGATCGTCGCGATCGAGCGCGTCGTCGCGTAGCGCAATACGGACGCGTACTTGGCCACATGGAGCCTGCCTAGGAATCTTGCACGGTTACCATGTACACGTACTTGTTGCTGCTTTTTTTTCTGTGTACTACCGCTGAACTAACCGCTCGTGCTTTTTCTTGACGTGAAGGTACACCGATCTCGTCGAGCGAGTCGACCGACGACGACGCGATGATCCGGGGCCTGAAGATCCTGCCGGCGCAGGTGGAGCTCCGCGCCGGGGAGCTGCCGTGGCTTGTCGGCGACCCGGCCACCCAGAGGTCACGGTTCGCCTTCTGGCTCCAGACCCTGCACCGCGCCAGGGGCTTCCGCTGGGTCCTCGTCAACTCCTTCCCGGGCGAGGCCGGCGCGGACGACGTGGTGCGCCGCCTCGCGCGGCAGGGCCCGCAGGTCCTCCCGGTCGGGCCGGCGCTGCTCCCCGGCGGCCTCGGCGGCGCCGCCGCCGAGCGCACGAAGCAGCAGCCGCCGCCGTGCTGCGGCAACAACAATGACGACGACAAGAACCCGAGCATGTGGCGCGCGGACTCGACGTGCATATCGTGGCTGGACGCGCAGCGCGCGGGGTCGGTGGTGTACGTCTCGTTCGGCAGCTGGGTGGGGTCGATCGGCCCTGACAAGGTCCGGGAGCTGGCGCTGGGGCTGGAGGCCACGGGCCGGCCCTTCCTGTGGGCGCTCAAGCGGGACCCCTCGTGGCGCGCGGGGCTCCCCGAGGGCTTCGCCGATCGCGCGGCCGCGGGCGGGCGGGGCAAGGTGGTGGACTGGGCGCCGCAGGAGGACGTGCTCCGGCACGCCGCCGTCGGGTGCTACCTGACGCACTGCGGCTGGAACTCCACGCTGGAAGCGGTCCGCCACGGGGTGCGCCTGCTGTGCTACCCGGTGTCCGGGGACCAGTTCATCAACTGCGCCTACATCACGGGGCCGTGGGGCATCGGGCTCCGACTCGCCGCCGGCGTGACGCGAGGCGACGTGAGGGATGGCATCGGGAGGGTCATGGACGAAGGCGGCGAGGGGAAGCGCCTGCGGGAGAAGGTCCGGGCGCTGCGGGAGCGCGTCGTGGCGGCGGAGGCGCGGCGCGCGGCGGACCGGAGCGTCGGGTCGTTCGTGGACGAGATCCGGAGGGAGAGCCACCCGCTGCTGATGCAGATACACAGCGTGTTGTAGCGATCTATGCAGCGTATGGCGTACATGTACATTATCCACTTTTAACGGTTGTGATCCATGGTAGCAAAACGACCAATGGCCAAATCTCGTTCTGGCAAGACATCAAACTGCCAATGGCATGATACTGTTTCAGTAGGTCTACTCAGCATTGCACTTGCAATCGCACTCGTCAGAAGCTGAGCACGTGCGCAATCCGATACAGCATGCAGCGTAACACCACGCAGGTGAGGTTACAAAAAGCATGGTGCATGGATCACGACGACACTGGACAAAACAAAAGCCGCTTTTCTGAACCTGACTCGCTCCCCTGTCTGCACCACCGCGCCGTGTGAGTAACGGCACTGTCATCCCTGCTGAGCACGAGCCACTGCGACTGCGAACTGTCACTCTCTCAGCTACAGTGGTGACCTGAGTGAGTGACGGCACCGTCATCCTCCGCATCTAGAGTGGTAACCTGTAACCTGTCTGGTTCTCGCCACGTGTGTCGCTGCAACTGGATTCAGTTTCACCGTACCCGCCTTCTCCCCGACAGGAAAGTTTCGGCCGCCGATGGCCGGAATGTGCCTCTCCCACTACTCCCCACCCCACGCACGCAGATCAGAAGAGCCGGCCGCGAAAGCTACAGTGCTCGCCCAGTGCGCGCGGAATAGGATCGCGGCGAGGCGTGGTCGGACTGGAACCGGGCGTAGCCACGTGATCTCTGCGCACGCACGCCTTTACAAAAGTGCTAGCGAGTCAGCGAGAAATAGGCACGGCCGGTGCACGTAACTAGCTACGCGATTATGGCCTATCCTTTCCTCTGGGGAGAAGATCGGGCGGGGATTGGCCGGCGCGTCCAGATGGTCGCCGGAAAGAATCGCTCGCCGGAGTGGCTGTTCCTGAAGGCCGAAAAGCGTAAAGGGCTCCGAATAGATAGACTGGTGGAGAGCCCCCGGGCCGCCCGGCGCCAAAAGCAGCGACGCCCGGGCGGACAGAGCAGCAGCGTGCAGGTCGCAGACTCCCCCAACCGCCCAGAAGCGGCCAGCTGCCTTGACACGACGGCGGTGAGGAGGGATTCCAAGGCGCCTGGCGTGTTCCATGTGCTCGCAGTCGCAGCGACTCCCAACCCTCGGCGGGGCGGAAGCGATCGGGAATCCCAATCCCAATCTAGACGGATCGTGGCCGGACGATCTACCTCTCCCACCGTTTGAGTGACACGACTTTGCTCGCGATTAGACTTGAGATGAAGCCCGGGCCCCGCGTGCTCGATTCTTATGTCGGGCTGGGCCGTACAGTACCGGCCTAAATTCTAACCCTTGATTCTGTGGATAGATAGGCTCGTAGGCTCGTAGCCACCCTTTGGCCCGGCTTGGCCATGGATTCCAAGGGCTAACAAATGTCTGGTTTTGTTTGCTAGCCCAACCCGATTAGGAGAAGAGCATTGTTTCATAACCTCCTCCTACCTCCGTGCTAAAATAATCAACTTTTTTTTACCTTATTTGCGTATGTATTTCATTCAGAGAAAAGTAATTAAAATTTATCGAGTATACAAACGAACCTATTTTGGGATGGAGGAAATGATCGTCCCTCTAAAATAGAAGTAGATGGTCAGTGTGAAAAGCAACATGGTTGCGAGGTTTGGCAGAATTTTAGAGTTTTACAATTACAGGAGGACAATTAATGGCCGTCATACAGAGGAGGCTCCAGAGGAGATAGTGTGGCATGACACTAGAGTTGGGTGTTTGGACGGGATGGTAATGTGATCGTGATCGAAAAGCTAGGAGCAGCAGGCAGAAGAAACAGTTGAATGGACAACAACGGTGGTAAGGGAATGCAAAAAAAAAAAAAATTATTCGCATGATGACGAACAGCAGCGGTGAATTCGGCTCCTAACGATGTTGTTTCGGCGATTGTAAATGACTTTTCTGGAGGGCGCTCTCATTTCTCACTTTTCTCACTTTTGAGAGTTACAGTTGGAATTCATCATGCCATTACGCTGTGTATTATTTGATTTAATGAATCATGACACCATATTGTAATTTATGCTATTACTCCCTCCGTTCCAAATTATCAGTCGTTTTGATATTTCTAGATTCATAATTTTTGCTATACGTCTAAATATATGTTATATCTAGGTGCGTAGCAAATTTTATGTACGTAGAAAAATTAAAATAATTTATAATTTAGGAGGGATGGAGTATGTATTATGCTTATAAAAAAAGGAGGGCATACATGTAATTTATTCAAACGTAGGGCATCACGCCGTGTAGTAAAGCCGTAAACCCAGCAACCTGAACCAGCGCCACATGTCACTGGCGCCACGGCGGAGCAAACGATAAGCTGATAAGGTAACAGTAGTATCTTCAGCTTCAGGACTTGAGCGCCCCTGCAGCGGAGCCTGGACCAAGCTCCGCTGCCCTGCGAAGCCTGGAATCATGGCGAGAGCTTGCAACCACGTGCTGAGGCTGCCGCTGAATCCGGTCACGACGCCGCTCCCAGGCGGCCGAAGCCGCGGCGCCCGGTGCAGAACGCTCGCCGTGTACGCGCAGCTTCCGACCGAAGACGATGCCTACCCGACGGAGCCGTTGAAGAAAGCGCAAGTCGCACAGGTGCATAGCGTACCGTTCATCCGCGGCAGTTTGCTCGGGTGGTCCGCGGCAGCTCATCCCGTGCCGTGCTGCTTGTCTCGATCCAGAGCGCCCGGAGGAGCCGCCGGAGGGGAGCCGGCGGCGCGCGGCAGAGCCTGGTCTCCGTCGGAACGGCGCGCGGCGGAGGGGACCAGTGGAGCAGCGACTTCGACCTGACGATGCGGCAGCTGCGCCTGGACGATCTTATCGAGGACGGGCAGAGGGACGCCGACGTGCTCGTGCACCTTCTAGTTCAGCAGGTAATCGCCTTGGCTTACGGTTACGCCATGGGTGCTCTTTCTCTCCTGAAGCCTGCAGTGTCAGCAGGTAATCGAGTAGGTATTCAGATGATGAACTGATACTGTATTTGTGTTGTCTGATTTCAGCATACACAGTTTGGGATGTCTATAAAAGGGCGAGTGCTGACATCGTTCAGAAAAATCTGCGATTCCTGCTCCTCTCCCTACTGCACAAACGTACTGTACTGTCACTTGAAATCCTCTCCGTTTTATGATACGATTTAAGATACTGCAATTACCCAGTTCTGTATTAGATCGCGTTATAGAACCACTGACATGATATTCCTCTGCACTCCACAGATCGATGAGAAATTCAATCTCACGGTTCTGTCTTCATCAAGGAGAGATCAGAGCGGGCTGCCATATCTCGGTGACAGCGATCCGTCGGTATGAGTTCTGAAGTAGCACTACTCAGATACAATGCTACCCAACTTCTGAACCTGCATTCACACATCAGTGTGAGGATATTGTTACAGCTTCTTTCCACCTTTAACAGGTCATCTATGTGAGACCAGGAGAGGAAGTTGATCTTGACTCGGTAATCCAAGAGACTGTACGATTAACGGCATCGGCTAAGGTGAAAACAATTGCCCTAATTACACGCTACAATATGCCATGTTGATTAGTGTTTACTACTGCTATATTACTCCTTTTCCTTTTGGAATGAAGCTACCTGCTATGTTGCTGATCAGTATATCTACAATATATCCAGAGTTCCTGTTCGGAGGCCTGTGAAAAGTCTACAGTCGTATGGCAATGTAAGTGCCTGTTCAAATTTAATGCACTTATTTCAGCTGGTGATGCAGATAATGTAAAGATCTTTGTCATGATTGTATATCTTTAAAAATCACAGATGGTAGTAACCAGAGGAAGAAGAGTTCCAGCCAAAGATGGTCAAAACTTCTTGATCTAAAGAAAACCCTGGATAAAGCGCCTAAGTGAATTAGTATTGGGCATCATTGAATTACAGATGGAGCTTCATCTTGCAATGCTACATAGAGTGCAGTCAATATGCCGGATACTGCTACCAAAATGATGCTGGTATGCAAGTTGAAAGTTACGACCATTTGTTTTGAGCAGTAGATTGATGGTTTGTAACCTTCTGGCTATCTGATCTGAATGGTATATATGTGACTCTTAGATAGCCACTGTAATGTAAAGAATAAATATCAATGGGCATGATTGGCCATTGACTGGTCATGTTCAGACTTCAGAACTCAAATACAGGGTAACACAGTTTACTATACTCAGTTCGGAGAATAAATGTGAATGTGAATATAACAAGTTTTTGTTGAAACCAATACTTGCTGTCACAATCATGTACTATTCAGTATTGTTTCCAGTGCTAAGTGGTTCACCATAACAAATGTTCATTTGCAGTCTTCACATTGCAGGATATAATATTTTCAGCCTTACTTAGAGCATGGTGCTCAATGCAAGGTAGTATAACAGTTTCAACCTTAATCAGAGCATGGCACTCAATTCAGAGCAGAGTGTGTGTGTGGTGCAAAGGTGGCTTCTTCCCCGGTTTCTAAGTCAATGTTCCGATGAAGCCATCCACTTTGTAATTGACACCTCTTGACAGAAACTTCATGCAGATCGGCGGCTTCACATTGAAAAGCGACAGCACTGCCTGCGGCAGAGTCCATACTCCGTCTCCGCAGACCAAGCCGGACGCGACGGCATAGCTAAACGCGTCAGCCTGGGCCTTGTCCACCCATTCCCACGCGAACAGTATCACGCTCCCCAGGAACATGTCGATGGCGAAGTACGAGCCGATGTAGAACGGGATCGCCATCGCCATGGGGAGCGGTATGAGCCTGGCCACCTTCCTCGGCGCCAGGTCCTTGGCCACGTTGAGGGCGATGGCGCCGGCGAAGAAGACGCAGCACAGCGTGAGGCAGTGCCTCGGGAGCTTGGAGAAGCCGTCGACGCCGAGGATGGCCATGTTGCGGTAGATGAGCGCGTAGGGCGCCGGGTACGCGCTCTTCTGCGTGCCGACGCCGTCGAACGCGCGGTAGAAGAGCCAGAAGACGCTGGGCCCGACGACGCAGCCCATGGCGGTGCCGATCACCTGGCTGACGAACATGGACCGCGGCGAGGCCAGGGTCATGTAGCCGGTCTTGAAGTCCTGCATCAGGTCGCCGGCGGTTGACACGATGTTCATCATGATGCCGCACGCCGCGAGCCCCACCAGCACGCCGCTGTGGGACTTGCCGACCCACGCGCCGAAGATGAAGATGGCGAGCTTGCCGTAGGTGGACGCGAGGGACCAGTCCGTGAGGCCCATCCCGTAGGCGTTGCACAAGGCCAGCACGGGCGCCATCAGGTAGACCGCCAGGACGTGGTGCCACTTGAGCTTCGGAAAGATGAGGTGAGGCACGGCGGTGATGGAGATGGCGACGTAGCCGCCGATCGCGACCGGCGTTGGGATCTGGTCCTTGAGGAAGAACTCGGTCATGCGAGCGTCGTCGAACGAGGGTGGCGTCGCGTGAGCGGCGCCGTCGCCGGAGATTGTTCTCTCGTCGCTGTTCACGGGGAGGGTACCGAAGTATTTCTTCTTCTCGGTTGACGCTGCTATCGCGGCGACAGTACGCAGGAGCACCATGGCGAACTTGTAGAGGCCATCTCCTAGTATGATGGCAATGGCAACGAACACCTGCAACAGTTCGGATAGCCTGGCTTAAATCAAATTCAAACATCGCCTTGAAGTCCCCTTTTTAACATGATCAGGAATTAGATGCATTCAACAGAAGGTAATAAAATCTCAATGGCAGGCACACAAGTACCCGATAGCCTTGCATTCCTTCAAGTGAACTGTCTGAAAGTTCTGCACCGAACCAGCTCCCTCTTTTCTCGGCTATCAGAGGCCACATGACTCCCCATGAGAGGATTCCTCCGAGCAGGACTGAGATGTTCACAATGTGCGGGCAGATCATTCCTGCACCGATGTAGGTCGTCGAGAAATCAAAGTAAAACCTGACAACACGAAGACAGTGAGGTAGTTTCATGCGGCAACTGAGGTGAACTGAAGGAACTGAAGACATGGGCAGGTTACTGGTTTCAGAAAGAAACAAGGAGAACAGGGATGTATTTTCAGTGAATGTTTCAGATACCGGTTCTGATAAGCTGCCAGGCCCAGTGAGGGAACTGCTCGAATCCACAGCCGTCCCCGGCCGTGTAGAACCACTGGAAGAAGCCCCAAAGGAAGCTGGCCACAGAGCACTTGATCAGTGTGCACACTTGGCTCCTGTAATAGATTTGTGATCACGGATCGGAGCTTGTGATGGCTGCAATAGTCAGTGTACAAGCATATGTCGCCGTACTAGTACTAGTACTACTATTTACTTGGCGCGTTCAGAGCCGTCTGGGGTGTGGAATCCGTTGATCAGGTGAGCAGTCGCGGTGCCGCTCGGATACGTTAGCTTGTAGTCAACGAACATCACCTGAAGCAGAAATAGTTGCTCTCTCAGATCCGCTCAGTGATCAGGAAACATTTGTATCGGCGAGCCGTCGCAGGACTAGCTAATCATAGATCCATACTCACCTTTCTCAGGGGAACGAGAGCGAAGAGACCGACGAAGCTGACGAGGAAGAGGAACCCTATCATCCAGCCCAGCCTGGGTTTTTTCACGTTGTCCGCATTGTTTTCTTCAGCTGCCTGGGCGGCGATCGTCTCGCTCATGCCAAACAGGTAGCTCCCAAATCCACCTGATCCCAGCATTGCAATGGCGGAAGAGTCAAAGACAAATTTTAAGCTTTGAACAGAGCAGAGCTGGCGATGTATTGGTAGTTCGGTACCGCTGAAGGCGATGCCGTAGGCGGCGACGACGCAGGTCTGGACGACGGTGTTCTCCTGGCGCGTGAAGGGCCGCCCTGGGTTCTTGATGGACGCCGTCCAGACGCGGAGGAAGAAGAAGCCCAGCAGGCCGGCGGAGACGTTGAGCGAGGGGATGATGCCCGTGGTGAGGCTGAGCTTCATGACGATGAGGCTGAAAACGACGGCCAGGAGGAGGCTCACCGCCAGGGCCCGGGGCGTCACCTGCTCCCGCCACGACGGCACGGGCTCCGACTCGAACACCCGCTCGATGGAGTCCGTGACCTCCCAGCCGCCGCCAACCGCCGCGCTCCTCCCCTCGTCGCCGTCGCCCGCCTCCGTGTTGGGCTTCTTCTGAGGCTTGCTGCTCCTCTGCCTCACCTCGCTCAGGTCCACGTCGCCGCCCGTACCGGCGGCGTCACCTTGCGCCGGCTCGTAGGCGGATGCCATGGCTTCGCGATTTCCACTAAGCTACGATCGAAACTTATGAGCTGATCTTCAGTTACTAAGCACGTCAGTCCTGCAACGCACTAGAGAGCCACCGACATATATGCACTGGAGCCTCGGAGCAAGCAACCCAGGAGCCAGGAGGCTGGAAATGCCTTGGTTGTAGCCAGAAATATGCACACCTATCGTGCGTAATTTCAGGAATCCTGACAGCTGAAGCCTGGTGCTTTGGGAATTGTTAGCCGGCAGCAGCATCCAGTAGTTTCGGCGAGCTATGCATCGTGAAAAGCGAACCATGGCTGCGTGAGGACAAATGCTGCAGCTCTTGGTCTCGCAAGGAGCAACAAAGCAGCCGAGACGCCAGGGCGAGGATTAAAGCGAGCTCGTGATTTTTCGTTTGATTTTTTTTTTGAGAAGGTGATTTTTCGTTTGCTGCAGACTGGGGATCCCCGTTCAGGCTTCAATCGGACCAAACAAAGCCCAGCCTTGTGCCTGCGAGTGGTGAAGCACGCAGATCCAAACCCACAAGGCCTCCTACATGATCGTTTGGGCCTCCGTTTCTGCCATTTGTAAGGCCCAACGAAAAAGCAGCCCACCACACACCCGCGCCGGCCAAGCGGCCGCCTCCCGCCGCACCGCAGCGGCGATGTATGCTGGCCCGGCGACCAGCACCGGCGCGGATGAGGGGCGGCGAATCTCCGGAGCTGTTCCCGGCTCCGCCTCTCGCATCCAGGCTATGTCCGCTTCCGCCGTTCCGCGTCCTTGCTGCTCACGGGTTTGGTGGCGCAAGGGCAGTTCGGAAGCAGTGGCCGATGGCCGACGGGAAGGGAGGGGGCGAACCTGCGGGACTCGGAGGTTTTTCGGGGAAACGCAAGCTCGACACGAATAAGGTACGTTTGCATTCTGCATCTCGTTGCAGGCGTCTGGCATCCATCCTCCGATTCCATACCTGAACCTGATGGCCGTTCCTGTTTTCATTCATTCGGTCACACGCCTGATATCTATCAGACTCGACCATACCTAAAGACCTGGGTTAACAAGAGGCAATCTGTGCCACGAAAATGAAATTCCAGAGATAGAAACCAGACAATTGTACTATTGCGCTACCAAGCAGATCAGACAACTGCTCCAATTGTGCTTGTCTGCTTGATTGCTTGAACAAAATATGACCGCTGCCCAGCGGCACTCTTAAATTTACATAACTAGAATTATTTGACCACTTCTACTATGAAAGAAAGATAATTCTATTCTAGCAAACTAGCACTAACTAATTCTCAAGGAAGGAGTCCACTTTGGCATTCACAGACCTCGACAAAAACTTCATGCAAATGGGAGGTTTCACATTTGCAAGAGAAAGAACAGCCTCTGGTAGTGCCCAGAGCCCGTCACCGCACATGAAACCTGATGCAACTGCTGGTCCCAACGAGTCTGCTTCAGCTTTGTTCTTCCATTCCCAAATGAATAGTATTGTACAGCCCAAGAACATATCAATAGTGAAGAATGCACCGACATAGAAAGGAATTGCTACTGCCATGGGGATGGGGATGAACTTTGCCACCTTCTTCGGCACCAGGTCCTTCATCAAATTGACGGTGAAGGAAACCGCGAAGAATATGTAGCATAAGGTGAGGCAGTGCTTTGGAAGGGACAAACCATCCACACCCATGATCGCCATGTTACGGTACATAATGGTGTAAGGTGCTGGGTAAGCGCCATCGCTTGCTCCAACATCAAATGACTTGTAAAACAGCCAGAAGATGCAGGGGGCAATAACACAGCCCATGGCGGTGCCTATCACCTGGCTGATGAACATGGACCTTGGTGAGGCCAGAGTCAGGTACCCGGTCTTGAAGTCTTGCATCAGATCAGCAGCTGTTCCCACAATGCTCATCATCACACCGCATGCAGCTAATCCCACAAGCACACCACCATGCGAAGCACCTGCCCACGCACCGAAACTAAAGATTGCAAGCTTACCGTAGGCGCTGGCAAAGGACCAATTTGTTAGGCCACATCCATAGGCATTGCAGAAGGCTAGTGCTGGTGCGAGGATGTATGCAGCCAAAATGTGGTACCACTTGAGCTGTGGGATGATGAGAGGGAGGCAACCGATGGTTATAGCTGCCAAGACAACATAGCCTCCAAATGCAACTTTAGTGGGAATTTGATCCTTCATGAATAGCTCAGCACGACGCTTTTCGTCGAATGACTCAGCATCAGTGTTAGTGACTGGGGTGCCATCGTCGGACACAGGAAGCATGTTTGTATTTCTATTCCTGTACCTTGATATGAAGGCTTCTATTATGCGAGCAAGTACCTTTAAGATGTTGTACATGCCATCCCCAAGAATTACTGCTATGGTTATAAACACCTGCATTGTTACATCGTCAGTTCTGGGTAATACATTTGGTTGTGCAAAGCAAAAGCTTGCTTGCTAGTAGGACCAAATTATAGTTTACCCTGTAACCTTGCAGTCCATGTAGACTACTATCTGGTAGAGTCTCGGGGTACCAGCTTCCTTTCTTTGTGCTGATCAATGGCCACATTACTCCCCACGAGATGATGCCTCCAAGAAGAAGAGACATATTTACGATATATGGGCAGATCATTCCAACACCAACATAAGTAGGTGAGAAATCAAAAAAGAACCTGGAAAATGCCAATTAAGTTAAGAAAAATAGGAGTATGACTAATCATACAGGAGAGAAATATCATAAAATCGAGAATAGCCAGCAGACAACTCCTCAGCCAAATAGATTAGTTGATGCACCTGAATACTGCACGTATTAGTCTATCACTCCGTGATAGTCACTATATAAATAAGTAGGGATCTAATCTTTCTGGCATTAGAATCGCTTGTTGTCTTTTTGTTCAAGGACACATCTATACTAACCTGTTTTTATAAGCTTCAAGGCCAAGTGTTGGGAAGGACCCGAATCCACAGTGTTTCCCAGCTGTGTAGAACCACTGGAAGAATGCCCAAAGGAAGCTAAGTGAGAAGTATTTGCCCAACGTCCGAACTTGCTTCCTGAAATAGAATATGATCTTATCAGTAACAATGTTTGATTTTTGATAATGACGAGCGACAAGAGTTCATGTTGCCTACTTTGCACGCTCGGTACCCTGAGGTGCGTGGAATCCATTGATGAGGTAAGCGGTCGCAGTACCACTTGGGTAAGTCAGTTTGTAATCCACTATCATAACCTGAAAACATGCATCCCCGTTGATAATCATAGAAATTTCTTTTTGCAAAATGTCCTGGAAGAATAGAGTCGGAAAGGGAAGCATATACCTTTCTCAGAGGCACCAGAGCAAAAAGGCCAACGAAACTGACGAGGAACATAAACCCTATCATCCATCCGAGGTGGGGTTCCTTGATATTCTGGGCATCATTGGCCTCTGTTACTTTATTAGCAATAGTTCCACTCATACCAAACAGATAACTGCTAAATCCACCTGTTGAATTAGAATTTGTGAATCACAACTATATGCTATAATTATATTGTCACGGGTATCTCACTACGCTAAAGTACCACAAAATAAATTGTAGGAATCATCATGCAATGTCAAATCTAAATGTATTCTGTGTCAGTAACAACATCCATAATCTTATTCAAAATACAAGCATGGCCCATGACCCAGGGAACAATGCCTTGCCTACTCAGAACTAATTTCTAAGATATACCCCATGTTAATTGATATTTCAAGTGGTTTCATTCGATTTGTTGTGGATTGGATGATGGAAAAACCGACAAGCAACAAGCATAGGTTGAGTTGTACAAAGTCAGGAATCACTTTGGGGGGCTAGCATAGGTAACACAGGACTGATAACAGGGGTAGGGGCTGTGGCAAACTGGTTTCCTATGATGGACAGGCAGCAATATCTTTCACTTTGGACAGGATGATTTTATTTGAGGAGCCTTCACCGGAGATTGTTTCAATCAAAATGGCAACATGCCAACAGTGCATGTTAATATGTTATCCGTTAGTGGGCAAGTATCCGGTGTCAACAGTGAGGTGAGAAATTATTTTTGCTTGTGTTGATTTCATTTTACTTGGATTTAACTCCTAGGGTTCTCTGTAGGAATGCAAATTGGGGCTTCTTTTGCTTCAAAAGGGTGGCATACTGCAGTTGGGTGAGTGACTGAGTGTAAAACCTTTCACTTGGTCTCTTGGTGTTTAAGTTTCTCCAATTTATTCATTGCTGGTTTGATTTGGTTGGGCAGATCAAGAACAGTATGCAATGCTGGTCATCTTAAAATTGGAAGACGAGCCAAGTCCATCGTGCAAGCAGATGTTGCTATAATACTTAGCAGACAAACTGTACCAACTATGCAGCTTTTCATCCACACAGAAGACCTCCACTTCTACCATAAATCATTTTGAAGTACCTGATCAATCAAATATTTTAACTTTATTTCAGAAGTTACATTTGTAGAAGGAAGACTGCAAATTCCTAAGGCTCCATTTATTTATGCAAGAGAAAAGGGTTCATGATGGGTTCCTTAAAGTTACATGTTACAGCTACCATTTCCATGACATCAAATCTTTTAACTTTGGTAAATTGTATTTTAATTCCAGCACTTATACCTTGTAGTAACTCCTTGCATTGTCATAACAGTTCGCCAGGTAGTGCTTGCTCTGGAAATTGTTATTACAAAGATAGATTGGGCATATCCATAGAAATCGATTCAAAGATCATTGTATGCAAAATTGCAGTCGAAGTCTTTCCAATTGTACGATTTTTTTTGTCTTTTATCTCTTTGGTGGGTTCACTATCATAATCTTTCCACATCTAACACATATATTTCATCTATGTTTTGGTTTCTATTGCGGTTTGCTAGCCTAGTTAACTTTTTCTTTGTTTCTACAGGGATTCACAATCCATATATCCTTTTTATTCTTTAAAAAATGACTAATCAAAAATTGAGTTTTTTTTCTATTTATACATTCATCAAATCCGCCTCATGATTTTTATTATTTGTTTCAGGGGTCTGTGTTGACTCTAATAGGATTACTTGTCTTGTTTATATATATTTTTTAACTCATCTTATCTCTTCAAGTGATTTTCTTGTCTTTTAGATTTTCAATTTTAGGAAATTTTTCCTTCTAGTTACTCTGCTTTTCCTTCGATCTAAGTTAGTAATTTTTCTTTGTTTCCGCTCACAAGTAAAAACAAACATGGGATTAAAAATAATGGGAGTCCTTTTCCCCAAGTACTTGATTTTAGGCCATAAAGATCCAACATTCCAACGGTAGACGAGCCATCAGAAATTTGACGAGCAAGACGGCGCATAAAATAAAAGCATGAGCTAATGAGGGAAGGGCTCGGGTTTGGGCTTTTACCGGTGAAGGTGATGCCGTAGGCGGAGACGACGCAGGTCTGGATCATGGTGTTCTCCTGTCGCGTGAAGGGCTGCCTGAGCAAGCCGCAGCTCTCGATGGCCTTGGTCCAGACGCGGACGAGGAAGTAGCTGAGGAGGCTGGCGCAGACGTTGAGCGAGGGGTTGATGCCCGTGGTGAGGTCGATCTTCATGAGGATGATGTTGAACACGACGGCGAGGAGGGACCCCACCACGAAGGCGCGCACCGTCAGCTGCTCCCGCCACGACGGCACGGGCAGGTCCGCGAACGCCTGCTCCACCGACGGCGGCGCGGGCTCCTCCTTGCCCGCGTCCCCGCCGCCGGCCTCGCCCGCCTGTTGGCCGCCGGCGTGGCGGCGGCGGAGCTGGCTGCTGCTGCCTTGTTCCAGGGCGTCCGCGTTGTCGTGGACGGCTGAGCCGCCGGAAGCGCTGGCGCTGGCGGTGCCCGGCGCCATGCCGTCTCACACACACTGTTGGTCACTCGGCTGGTGCTTGGCAGTGGGGGTTGCTGGATCCTAAAAGGAGGGGCGGGTAGCGTTTGAGATGATCTGGTGGCCGGGCAGAGGTTGTAGATTCTGGTCAAGATTCATGCATGGGAGCTCGGAAATTCTGGTCAAGATTCCATGCATGCTCTCTGTTTGCCAGATGCATTGCTGTCCTAATTTTGGGGTGCTTACTGAATGGGTTTGAATCGGCTCGCTCCTCAGGTTAGTTTTCGGTCAACCGTATGTTTGGTTCAACGCGTAGAACCAACATGTAGAACCCAGACGATCTACGTTTGCCCAAAAAAACTCGAATAAATTCATCCGACTTCCTTGGTTCGCTTCACTGATGACAGCTCCGGAGGCCAGACTACGGCCAGAATGAGAATCTGTCACATACCAACTACCCTTCTTGTTGCCTACTATCAGAGGCCACATTGTTCCCAGAAGAGGATGCCTTCACAATATGCAGCATTGTCAAGAGTACTGATTAGCAACACAGAGATCAGACCAGAATTGTCGAACACTGACAAGCAATTCTGCAACATCCAGCGATACACTAGAGATACAGAAAGCAGAGTAGAATGGGGCATACTGGCCACCTTTTATCACCGTCACACTGACTGACCGATGTTTTGTGATTTTGGAGTGCATGCAGATGTTTAGTACTTTTGATTCTCCAAAACAACTTCTATTCTTTTACTTAAAAAACTAAATATATATTTAAAAACAAATTGCAATCTTGCTTCACATGTGTATCTGAGCAAAATATAAGGTTCAGTATAAACAGCAATCTTGCTTCAGAGGAGACAATCTTGACCATGAAAATTTCATTTCATTTCAGAGAGAGCAACCAGTCAACTGCAGCACTAAACAATTCAGACAGCTTCTCCAATTGTGCTTGACTACTAAAACAAATACGAAAATTGCGCAATGATACTAATAAATTTACATGACTAGAATTATTTAACCACTTCAACTACGAGACAAAGATAATTCTACTCGATCAAACTATCACTAGCTAGTTCCCAAGGAAGGAGTCCACTTTAGTATTCACCGACCTTGACAAGAACTTCATGCAAATAGGAGGATTCACATTGGCAAGAGACAGAACAGCCTGGGGCAGTGCCCACAGCCCATCACCGCACATCAAGCCCGACGCAACTGCTGGTCCGAACGAATCTGCTTCAGCTTTGTTCTTCCATTCCCAAAAGAAGAGTATCACACTGCCCAAGAACATATCAATCGCGAAGTATGGCCCAAGGTAGAAAGGAATTGCTGCTGCCATGGGGATGGGGATGAACTTCGCAACCTTCGCGGGCACTTGATCCTTGATCAAATTGATGGCAAAGGAAACAGCAAAGAAAATGTAGCACAGTGTGAGGCAGTTCTTTGGAAGCAAGGACAGGCCATCCACGCCAAGGATCGCCATATTGCGGTACATAATGGTGTAAGGTGCTGGATAAGCGCCACCACTAGCACCAATGTCGAAGGACTTGTAAAACAGCCAGAAGACACAGGGCGCAATAACACAGCCCATGGCAGTGCCTATCACCTGGCTGATGAACATGGACCTTGGCGAGGCCAGAGTCAGGTACCCAGTCTTGAAGTCTTGCATCAGATCAGAGGCTGTTCCCACAATGCTCATCATGACACCGCATGCAGCTAATCCTACAAGCACCCCACCATGGGATGCACCTGCCCATGCACCAATGATAAAAATAGCAAGCTTACCATAGGTGCTGGCGAGGGACCAATCAGTTAGGCCACATCCATAGGCATTGCAGAAGGCCAGTATAGGAGCAAGGATGTATGCAGCCAAAATATGGTACCACTTGAGCTGTGGGATGATGAGAGGGAGGCAACCGATGGTTATAGCTGCCAGAGCAACATAGCCTCCAAATGCAACTGTCTTGGGAATTTGATCCTTCAAGAATAGCTCAACACGACGCTTGTCATCAAATGACTCAGCTTCAATGGGAGTGACAGGGGTGCCATCCTCGGACACAGGAAGCGTGTTTGCATTTCTATTCCTGTACACTGATATGAGTGCACATATTGAGCGGATAAATACCTTCAAGAAGTTGTACAGGCCATCCCCAAGAATTACTGCTATGGTTATAAACACCTGCACTTTTACGCCGTCAGTTCTGGATAGTTGTGAAAAGAAATAGTTTGCATGCTACTACGGCCAAGTATTTACCTTATAACCATTTAGTCCATGTAGACTACTATCTGGAAGAGAGTCAGAGTACCAGCTTCCTTTTTTTGTGCTGATCAGTGGCCACATTACTCCCCACGAGATAATGCCTCCAAGAAGAAGAGACACATTTACGATATACGGGCATATCATTCCAACACCAACATAAGTAGCTGAGAAATCAAAATAGAACCTGGAAAACAGGAGAACATTATCATAAATATCAAATAAACAGCAGACTACTAAGTCCCCCCCCCCCCCCGAACAATAGCATATCACTAAGCTAGAGAGATTAATAATGCATTAGTCAATAACTGTGTGGTCTAACATAAGTTTGGAGCTACCCTTTTGGCAATTTACCACTATTTGAATTTAAAACCAGGATGCAGTGATACTGACTTGTTTTTGTAAGCTTCAAGGCCGAGTGTTGGGAAGGAGCTGAATCCGCAGTCGTCCCCAGCTGTATAGAACCACTGGAAGAAGGCCCAAAGGAAACTAAGTGAGAAGTACTTGCCCAACGTCCGAACTTGCTTCCTGAAATATGTGACGATATTATCAATAAACACACACTGATTTTTTACAATGACAGGCTAGCAGAGTTCATGTTGCGTACTTTGCAAGCTCGGCACCCTCGGGCGTGTGAAATCCATTGATGAGGTATGCGGTCGCAGTTCCACTAGGGTAAGTCAGCTTGTAATCCACAATCATAATCTGAAAACGTTTATTTCGGACTTTCAGTTGATA
Organism: Panicum hallii; assembly: GCF_002211085.1. Lineage (NCBI taxonomy): Eukaryota > Viridiplantae > Streptophyta > Magnoliopsida > Poales > Poaceae > Panicum > Panicum hallii. The sequence continues at coordinate 40,061,703 of NC_038048.1, read as the reverse complement.
ACCATAGGAAGTTTGTTAGAACATTGAGAATTAGAGTTGGAAACGGAAAGCATATACCTTTCTCAGAGGAACCAGAGCGAAAAGGCCAACAAAACTGACGAGGAACATAAACCCTATCATCCATCCTAGGTGAGGGTCCTTGATATTCTGAGCATCATTGGCCTCTGTTGCTTGTTTAGCAATAGTTCCACTCATACCAAATAGATAGCTGCCAAACCCGCCTGCAATTGGAATTTGTGAATCAGAGATCTGAGATTTTATATTGTTTTAATATGCCATTCTAAAAGTAATAAGAAAAGTTGTAGGGATCATCAGGCAATGCAAAATCTGAATTATTCTCAGGGAACAATGTCTTGCCCACACTCACGATTAATTTCTGAAACATGCACCAGGTTTATCGATATCTGAAGACTGTTTCGTGAAAAGTTACTTTTCTGATAAATACATGTACTGATTACTGAATACCACCATGTCATAGATCTAATCTAGAATCTATAATAAGAGACAAAAATAAACAAAAGCGTGCCTTTCCACAGGTGATGCGCCAAACTGGTTTGTCTGATAAATCTAACAAGCAAGAGAGCGCAGAAAGAGAAACTAATGACGGAAGCACTGGGGTTTAGGCTTTTAAGTTTTTACCGCTGAAGGCGATGCCGTAGGCGGAGACGACGCAGGTCTGGATGACGGTGTTCTCCTGTCGCGTGAAGGGCTGCTTGAGCAGGCCCATGCTCTCGATGGCCTTGGTCCAGAGGCGGACGAGGAAGTAGCTGAGGAGGCTGGCGGAGACGTTGAGCGAGGGGATGATGCCGGTGGTGAGGTTGAGCTTCATGACGATGACGCTGAACAGGACGGAGAGGAGCGCCCCCACCACGAAGGCGCGCACCGTCAGCTGCTCCCGCCACGATGGCACGGGCTTGTCCGCGAACGCTTGCTCCACCGAGACCGCCTCCTCCTTGGCATTGCCGGCCCCGCCGCCGCCGGCCTCGCCCTCGCCCTCGCCCTCGCCCTCGCGGACGCCGCCGCCGTGGCGTCGGCGGAGCAGATTGGAGCCCAGCTCCATGGCGTCGGCGTCGTCGTGGACGGCGGACCCGCCGGGAGCGGTGGCGGCCACGGCGCCCGTCGCCATGGTGACTCTCTCTGTTGGCGAGTATCGTGACTCGGTTGATGGTTGGGAGGCGGCGTATTTATTGGGAGCCAGGGAATCCGGGACGATATGATCTGGTGGGCTGGTGCTGGGCTGTTAACCGTGGCGGGGAGCCCTCCGATTCGGAACTGCACGGCCCAGATGTTCGTTCTCTCGCGTGCGGAAGGCAGATTCGGGTCAAAACGCCTTTTGTTCGCCCTTGCAGATAGAGGCGAGGTGACGAGATCGAAGTGGTTACGAAATCCGAACCGAGAAGTAACTAATTGCCCTTGATGATGCACGAGTATACGATGGCAAACTTTACTTCGGCAGCCCTGGTCCTACTAACATACAGCAAGGCAGACAGTAAAAGAGGACGACGTGGCACAGCATTGGTTACAGTTTACAGCGTGGTGCATCATCAACACAAATCACGCTCGTGATTCGTGCACGAAATCTCCCTTTCCTAACCGAACCCTCCATCTGCCCGATCGCGTCGCGGCTAATTCCCCAGGAAGGCGTCGACTTGGGCGTTCACCGACCTGGACAGGAACTTCATGCAGATCGGCGGCTTCACCTTGGCGAGCGCGAGGACCGACTGCGGCAGCGTCCAGATGCCGTCGCCGCAGATCAACCCCGACGCGACCGCCGGCGCGAACGCGTCGGCCTTGGCCCTGTTCACCACCTCCCACGCGAACAGGATCACGGTGCCGATGAACATGTCGATGGCGAAGTAGGACCCGATGTAGAACGGGATCGCCATCGCCATCGGGAGCGGGATGAACCTGGCCACCTTCTTGGGCGCCAGGTCCCGGGCCAGGTTCACGGCGATCGCCGCCGCGAAGAAGACGTAGCAGAGCGTGAGGCAGTGCTTGGGGAGCGAGGAGAAGCCGTCCACGCCGAGGATGGCCATGTTGCGGTACACGATGGCGTAGGGCGCCGGGTACTCGCTGCCGCTCAGGCCGATGTCGGCGAAGGCCTTGTAGAAGAGCCAGAAGACGCAGGGCGCGATGACGCAGCCCATCGCCGTGCCGATCACCTGGCTGATGAACATCGACCGCGGCGACGCCAGCGTCAGGTACCCCGTCTTGAAGTCCTGCATCAGGTCGGCGGCCGTCGACACGATGCTCATCATCACGCCGCAGGCGGCGAGCCCCACGAGGACGCCGCCGTTGGAGGCGCCGGCCCACGCGCCGAAGATGAAGATGGCGAGCTTGCCGTAGGTGGACGCCAGGGACCAGTCGGTGAGGCCGGTGCCGTAGGCGTTGCAGAAGGCCAGCACCGGCGCGAAGATGTACGCGACCAGGATGTAGTACCACTTGAGCTGCGGGAACACCTGAGGAAGGGTGCCAATGGAGACGGCGGCGACAGCGACGTACCCTCCATAGGCAACTGATCTGGGGATTTGATCTTTCAGGAACAGCTCGGTGCGGCGTTCGTCGTCGAATGAAACAGATTCAGTGATGGGGCTGCTGTCGTTCGAAACTGGAAGGGTGCTATTTTTCTTCATCATGGATATAAAGCCGGCAGTGGTGCGAATGAGCACCTTCACGAAGTTGTACAGACCGTCACCAAGAATTATAGCTATTGATATAAAAACCTGCAGTAATCAGAAACGCCAGATTAGCTGCTTGGTTGCAAGTAGTAACATTAATCAGCAGTAAAACAAAAGAGGGATGATCGTGCCGGTATTTACCCTGTAACCCTGCAACCCATGGAGACTGGTTTCTGATAGAGAGGCAGGATACCAGCTCCCCTTCTTGTTGCGTATTAGAGGCCACATTATTCCCCAGGAAAGGATGCCTCCCAGTAGAACAGACACGTTCACAATGTGTGGGCAAATCATCCCAACTCCAACATAGGTAGGAGAGAAATCGAAGTAAAACCTGAAAGGTGAAATACAAAGTTCAGGTTCAGTAATGTAAGCCGTTTCATTCTCCTAACCAAACAAATGATTCTACAATAAGCTATTTTCAGATATCAGGCATGTAATTCTCCAAGCAATTTTAGTGTCATAAATCTAGCAAAAACTGTTTTCAGATGTAGAGTCCTATTATCGAGACAATGTAAAACTCTGACCTGTTCTTATAAGCTTGGAGGCCCAATGTAGGGAAGCTCTGAAATCCACAGTTATCTCCACCGGTGTAGAACCACTGGAAAAATCCCCAAAGGAAGCTAAACAAGAAGAATTTTCCCAGTGTCTTTACTTGTTTCCTGAAACATATAATTTACGCAGAACATTGCTTTACACCTAGTGCCACACACAATAACTAGAATTGTGTGAAGAAAACAACACTCAGATAATTTACTTTGCAAGCTTGGCACCCTCTGGCGTGTGGAAACCATTGATGAGATAAGCAGTAGCTGTGCCACTTGGATATGTGAGCTTGTAGTCGACAATCATAATCTGTACCAGCGGTAACAGTTGCTGATTATGAGTTGCTATGTACTATATATAGCGATGCTGCATAAACAAGCTGAAGATTTACCTTTCTTAGAGGCACAAGAGCAAATAGGCCGATAAAACTGGCAAGGAAGAGAAACCCTATCATCCATCCGATGTGAGGATTCTTGATATTCTGAGGATTGTTAGCCTCCGTCGCTTGCTTGGCGATGGTTTCGCTCATCCCAAACAAGTAAGTGCCAAACCCACCTATCAGTCAGAATGGGTTAGTACACAATTTAGCACATCTCTTTTCACACAAAGACGGCGATAGGTGGTAAGGACAGTACTCCTGCCTCCTTTTTTTTCCTAAAAAAAAGAACTACTAAAATAAAAGAAGAAGACAAATCAAGGCATCACTATCCCCTTGGTACAAGCAATAGTGCACTTGTTACTTGAAATTCATTATGCAGTTGTCCACAGGAAATTATTTATGCAACTGAACAATATATTGTTCCGGATGATGATAAGCAGAAAGCAACCCCAACAGTGGATTGTAATTAGGCTTGAGTTAGTAGTAAGCGCAGACGCCTCTATCAAGTTGACGCGTCACATCCCTGGGCCACATCTCATCATGGTAATCAAGTACTCAATAATTCAAAGCTATACAGGATCTAGCCCTTCCGGATTCTAGGTCATCGATTTCAGCTCGAGGTCGTCTGAAGTCAGACGTGTTGCAACTTGCGTGTGCCATCTTGACAACTAGTACATAAGAATCAACGTACTCCATAAACGTTTTCTTAATGACTGACTGCGAGATTTTTCCTTTCCAAGTTGACTTCAATAGTAAAATTGTTAGTAGTGTTCGTGGCTTCATGCTTATACTGTTATAATTAACCAAAGAATCGTCATGTACGCCTAGAAAGCCGTATGCTTTGGAAGAAGCTTGTGCAGTTTGGGAAGGGGCTTTTGAGAGAAAAGAAGAATCTACTGCGAAACCCATGTAAAAAGTGCTCATAAAGAATTGCAAATCCGTGTACCAAACGTGCGGTGCTCCTACAATTCGAGCAGTGAAACCGCATGGGCTGCTCTGCCCTGCAGCAAGAACAGAAGGTTGCAGAGAGGAAGAGCTAGGGATACCGCTGAAGGCGATGTCGTAGGCGGCGACGACGCAGGTCTGGATGACGGTGTTCTCCTGGCGCGTGAAGGGCTGCTTGAGGAGCCCCACCCGCTCGATGGCGGCGGTCCAGAGGCGGACGAAGAAGAAGCCGAGGAGCCCCGCGGAGACGTTGAGCGACGGGATGATCCCCGTCGTGAGGTTGAGCTTCATGACGATGATGCTGAACATGACGGCGAGGAAGAAGCTGACCACGAAGGCGCGCACCGTCAGCTGCTCCCGCCACGACGGCACCGCCCGGTCCTCGAACGCCCGCTCCACCGACAGCGCCCCCGCCGCCGCCTCGTCCTCCCCCTGCTGGGCGGCCCCGTTGGCCGGCCCCTCCTCCCCGCCGCCGCCGCCGCTCTTGGCCGCGTTGTGCCGGTGGCGCAGCGTGCCCGCCTCCTCCACCGCCTCCCCGCCACCGGCTGCTGTGGTCTGCGGCGCCATCTCTGGTTGGCCGACGCCGCACTGTTCTGAGTTCTAGTCTGTGCGTGGACTGACTGGAGCGCGGCCTGCGGGTGGCGTGAGTATTTATCGTGGTTGGAACGTTGGGATGGCTGCGCGCGCGCGCGTGCGTGCGGGGGGAGGGCCCACACAGCGGGGCTACCTCGCTGCTGTTGCTCTCGAAGCGGGGCTACCACACAGCAAGGATGGCATTCTGGCGTTGGGAGTGGGAGACAGGCTGGCCGGCTCGTGGCGTCCGTTGACTTGCTGACCGCTCGGTTTGGATGTTACTCTCGGACATGCATTGTTTTTTCTCTCCACCTTGATTGATACTATTATTCCATTCTAAGAAGTATTTTTATTTTCGTTTAGTTGGATGAATGGATGTTGTTTTCTGTCGACGGCCCATTGTGTTTGATCGCAACGGGCTCCAACTGGAGCTGGCCGAGTTCTCAAGCTCAGTCCTCACTGAGAGGAGAGTTCCCTTCTCCTAACCTAAACCTGTAACATAACAAGGAGCTTAATCACTGTCACCGCGTTGCTGTCTCCGCATTCAGCAATACTCCATGAAGCAGACGTGAAGAACAACTCACATTTCAACAAGCAGCTAGCTGTACTTTCAGAAAGTTATGCCTTCCCCCTCCCCACCCCTAGTTCTCCCTCCGGTTTTTTAAGATGTCGTATTTGTCTTGGCTACACAGACCAAGGAGATGAAGAGTTACTCTGACCAATTAATTCTGCATACCAGCATGCAAAGTCCGGGGCTCGGCGTCCCTGCATGGCTACATGCAAATCCATCAACTGTCCCCCCAACGCCCACATCTCGTTCACCGAAGCGTTCCGGAGCCGGACACAAATACAACATTCTTTTTCGATGTTTTTCAAAGCTAAGGGTGTGTTCGTTTCCTCTTAGAGGGGTCTAAAAAATAGCCCCATAGATTAGAGGTCTAAACATCAAGAGCTCTAATATTTACGAACAGCCCTCTAATAAAGCTTTGATCCGACTCCTCTGCTTCTCGGTGGCGCTCGACAGGGGGCGGCGGCCGCGGCCTCGGCGGCCTCCGCCGCGGCGCACGGGAGGACCAGGGGGCAGCGGCGCGGCGCGGGGAGGAGCAGGGGCCGGCGGCGCGGGGGGCTGGGGGGGAGAGAGGCGGCGCGGCGCGGTGGGGGGGAGAGAGGGGACGGCGGGGCGGCGGCGCGGGGGGTGGGGCGGAGGAGCAGGGGCGGCGGCGCGGGGGTGGGGCGGAGAGAGCGGGCGGCGGCGCGGCGGGGGGAGGAGCAGGGGCCGGCGGCGCGGGGGGTGGGGGGGGGGGGAGAGAGCGGGCGGCGGCGCGGCGCGGGGAGGAGCAGGGGCCGGCGGCGCGGGGGTGGGGGGAGGAGCAGGGGCGGCGGCGTGGGGAATCGCGAGCCGCGAGTGGCATTAGAGAGGTCGTTCCCTCTAAAAAATAGAGGCCTCTAAACGAAAAACAGTCGCCCCGTTAGATATGCGTTCGGTGCTGCCTGTCTAAAATTTAGATGTTTTTGGCTTTTAGATGGGGAAACGAACGGACCCTAAGATACGGATCTAAAAAAAACCCAAGGGAGTACGTGTGAATCAGCACGCTCGCGGCTCGCCTGCAGCAGCCAGCGTGAACAGCATTGCTGAAAGTACCACAGGTCAGGATCATGCATCCGCGTCAGCAGGAAATCTGGATCGTTATTCCCTAACAAGCTAGCCTGTAGCCCTGTAGTTTCATAAGAGCTTATGTGCACCTTAAACATTATAGGGATGACCATTGACTCAGCAATAGCAAAAATGCACCTTAAGACTAAGGCTAACCTAGAGTATCTTCAAGGATTTTTCTAAAATATACTCTCTAATCATTATTTAGAGAGCTATTTGAGTAAAAGTCGTTTTCTATATTTTTTACTCTCCAACAGCTTTTCTATATCTCGTGGGTAATTTAGAGAGCAATTCTATATCTTGCGAGCAATTCTATATCTTGTGATATTTTGTGGATAATTTTGTCTCTCCATCTTTGGCTAGCGAGAAATCCGGAATAGAGAATGTCTATATTTAGATATTCAGAGGCTGTTGGAGGGTAACTTTTAACTTAAAATCTCTATTCCTAAGGATACAAATATAGTTTATTGGAGATACTCTTAAGAGAATAAAAAAGCAGAGAATCTCGATCTTCCCCCCTCGCCCATTCTCTCTGCGCAGTCATTGTTTCCCTCTTTGCACATAAGCATTGTGAGTCTTACCACAGCTATAGCCCATTGGAGTGGGTCCCATGCTTAATGTTAACATTCTGTACGCACATTGCCCATGCCCTAAGTCAAGCTGAACTGGGATTCCAATTTCCATCACATCAGTATCCAGTCGGAGTTGAATAACATCGGCATGCAGCGGCACGGCTAGTCGATCGGGCGTCCATACCTCGCATATGAATATATGTAGTTCCAAGGTCGTACGAGAGTTTCAACAAGCAATCAGGCCGTCCTCGCTGATCAAAGTCATGAGCATGGGGGAGAGGAATACCAGGATGATCTTCTGAAAGCATCACGCGCCGGCGTTGACTCAGAGACACGATAATTACGGCTTAAATATAGAACAGAATGCCAAAAAGCCCACGCAGCACCTCAGAAATTAAAACCGTTAGCTTCCTTCCCTGGGTTCCTCGAGTTCCTGTCCTGCATCCCCGTGTGAAGGCACGCACACGTACGACGGCGACGACGCCCAAGCGGCGGCCGGGCGTGTGAAAGCAGCAGCGCGGTAATTGGAAATCTCAAACCCGGCATCACGCCGGCTACACCGCTGCTGATCGCGACGTCTTATTGAAATCAGGTGCGTGGACACGCCGGCCGGCGATGGCGTCGCTAGGTGATTGCGTATCATGCATCTCTTATCCTCGCCGAGATTCCCTGGATTCTAATGCGAAGACTTCGACTACTAGCAGCTGCACACCATATTTTGGGGTTAACTTTCTAAAGCGTGTTTTGTTTAGTTGGGATTGGTAGCGTTTTGCTAGTTTGAAACACTGACGGATGAGGCAAGCTAGTGCCACGCAGCGATTGGCCGGCCGTGTATGTGTGATTGCGTGCTGCTGTTGTAGCGAGACTCGCGAGGGCGAGGAAGACAGGACGCAGCTGCAAATGACGCTCGCAGGTGGGCGATATCGATATTGCACTGGACGGTATCCGATACCGCGGGGAACGACTACGAGCTAGCCGAAACAAACGCGAAACAACGGTAACAAATCACTCTCTAAACTGATCACGGGGCATTTTAGCCGAACCAAACACCACCTTACAAGTAATGTAATAATCGATTTATGGGATCTTGGTTTAAGAGCAACTCCAACAAGAAGTTCTAAAATTAGGCCCTAAAAGTTAAATTATACCTTATTTGAGTTATTTAGAGCCCAACAGATTTTTATTACTCCAACAATGAGACCCTATTAATCAGATTATTGGTTAATTCTGGTTTTCCGGTGGAGTTTGGCGCCAACGTTTTGGCGCTTCTGCGCGCGCCGCGCGATTTGGTGCCTTCCCGCTAAAACGAGATTTGGCCAGAGGCTTACCTGCGCTTTCATTCGGCCAACACTTAACGCACAACGGCGCCGTCACTCAGATCTGCATGGTCGACGGCGAGCGGGGGACCGACCACAGACCGTGGCGCATCATCCCAGCTTCACGCGGTCGATCCAGCAGGAGGGTAGGCCGGCCAGAGGTCCTGCAGCATCAGGCATCAGGCTTCACGTCGTCCTCCTTCAACGCCTGGTATGATTCTCCCATTTTTCTAATCGTCGTGAGGCCACGTGATCGCAAACATATAGATTAGTACTCGTATCAGGCTTAAAGTTGTCCACTATTTCCTAAACGTTCTCCAATTTTTCTAAACGTTTCCTGCCTTTTCTCCACTAGTTGTGACTGATAGATTAGTACTCGTATTGTTTGTTTTTCTTATGATTCTTTAACGTTAACGAAGCAAACTTCCTTTCACTTGCCGTGATATGCTAATTAACGATAGGTAGTGTTGTGTTGTTTGATCTTGTGTGAGTATTTAACATTAACAAAGCGGCTTGCATATCCATTATACATGCTTTTGATCCATTGTTACTTGCTTTGTTTTTCATAATTTTTTAATATTTCATAAGGATGTCTGCAAGTGAAATAACTAGAATTCATCATGAAGATGAAGATTTAGATGATGAGCTTGACCACTTCATGCTTCTTATGATGGGTGAATATCAGAAGAGGAGGCATAAGAAGCGAAAAAGACACCGGGGTTCAGTTTTTGGACACAAGGTATACAATCAAGAAAGAGAAGAGCATGCTAGAAAATTATATTGTGACTACTTTGCTGAAAAACCAACATATCCTGAGAAGATTTTTCGACGACGTTTTCGGCTGAGTTCTCATCTCTTTAAAAGGATAGCTGAAGCTGTTGAAAAGCATGACAAATATTTTACTCAGAAAAAAATGCAGCTGGTGCTCGTGGGTTTTCTTGTTTGCAAAAAGTAATAGCAGCATTCAGACAGTTAGCTTATGGTGTTCCAGCAGATTATGTTGATGAGTATGTACGGATGGGTGAAAGCACTGCTATTGAGAGTCTAAGAAGATTTGTGAGAGCAATTTGTGAAGTGTTTGGCAAAGAATACTTGAGAGCCCCCAAAGAAGACGATACAACTAGATTGCTTAATATTGCTGCACAGCGTGGATTTCTAGATATACTCGGTAGTATTGATTGCATGCACTGGAAGTGGAAAAATTGCCCTACAGCTTATCACGGTTTTTTTTGGCGGTCATGTGAAGGAACCAACTATCATACTAGAAGCAGTTGCATCTACAGATTTATGGATCTGGCATGCCTTCTTCGGTCTACCAGGGTCACACAATGATATTAATGTTTTACGGAGATCTCCTCTCTTTGACAGACTTGTTGAAGGTGAAGCCCCGTCTGTTAACTATAAGGTTAACAGGCACAATTATGATATGGGTTACTACCTGGCTGATGGGATTTATCCTAATTGGGCAGCCCGGCAAATTCGAAGGATAAAATTTTTGCTGCCACGCAAGAGGCTCAGAGGAAGGATGTGGAGCGTGCGTTTGGTGTGTTGCAGGCTCGCTTTGCTATTGTTCGGAATCCGGCAAGATTTTGGGATGAAGCAACACTTCGACATATTATGTTGGCATGTATAATAATGCACAACATGATTGTTGAAGATGAACGTGATGCTAAAAGCCTTGAGGTGCCTTATGATAAAAAAAGATGCTGAGACAGAAGGTGTGGTATCGCGTGCATGGACTTCAAATTTTTCATCATTTATTAGCAACAAAGAAATTCAAGACCCACGTGTGCACCATCAGCTACAGAAAGACCTCGTTGAACACCTATGGGAGCGGGAAGGGCGAAAGGAGCAACATTAGTTCATTGTAGTTTATTTTATTTAATCACATCTATCTTATATTTGTATTTTATTGTGGGTACGTTGTCTAGTACGTTGTCTATCAACTTTTGATAATGGTCGTTTAGTTTCCTGTTCTTGGTACTTGTTTCTGTCCTAAGCAGTTTTTATGCCCCGAGCATTTACTAGCTTTTTTATGTGTTTCTGTATGAGCTGAACGTCTCCTTATACAGTCACAATCAACACATACGGGTATACAGGGATACAGGTATTATCAGGCTGTGCACTCATACGGGCATACAGGGATATACAGCTCGAATATACATGCATTACCAGGCTGGAGAACATAAACTAATGAGATTGTGTATCTGTCCAAAACAAATGCTGAACTAAAGTTATTAAAACATACTAGTATTATGGCTGACTACTTCCGAAACGACGAGCCAAAATCTCTCGTTTCATTAACTTAAAGTACTGTTTTGATTCTTCGTCCATTATGCTTATGTCTGTTTGCATTATCTCTTTGTCCTGCCGATCTCGCTCCAATTCAAGCTTATTCTTCTCCAGCTCATAGAACTTCTCATCACGGGCCTTCCGATGTTTCTCTGTTTCTTGCCTTGCTTCTCTCATCTTTTTGACCTCTTCAAATAAAGGATCACCATCAGCATCACAGGCACCATGCTTTCTCGCTCGTGCTTTTTCCTTCTCAGCCTTCCTCCCTGGTGGTCTGTCAGCATTGACAGGAGCATCACCACTACCATTGTTTGGTTCATGGTGGTCTTTCAGCCTTGATTCTCTGAATGCCCACTTTGGCTCATGCCTAAGAATAACCCACGGATGGAAGACAGATAATGCCTTCCCTTCATGGTCTTCCCGGAATTTTGCTTTCGCTTCAGCTAGCTACAAAATCACACAAGGTAACTATGTGACAAACTGCATGTTATGCGAAGAAGAATAAAACATGGGCACCATATAAGCTATTTACCTTGTCATCACTAGTCTTACCACTTTGATTTTTCCTTTCTACAGCGTCATAATAAGCCTGAAAAACATTCACTTCCTTCTGAATTATACCCCAACGATGCTTAAGTGATGACCAATTACGATCAGACTCAAATTTCTTGTTCTTGTGAAAGTATTTCCATACTCTTTCCCAAAATGTGCCATCTTTTTTATCCCTTCCAGTAATAGGATCCTTACTTACATTAAGATAGCCGGAAACCAACAATATATCCTCCTCTTCACTGAAATTCTTGGATCGGCCCCTCTTAGCCGGCTGCGAGTTCATCTCATTCACTGGTGGTGTCTCTACCACTTCATTATCACCTGCCACAAAATCATCGGAGTCAAAACCATATGCAGCGCCCTGGTTGAGTAGAGAAGTGTAGTAACTACCTTGGGAGTTCATAGCGCTGCAAAAAAAAAACAAATACTTATAGGAAGCTAAAAGTAATATTATTGTCCACAGCTAAAAGTAATACAAACCTGTATTCAGAAGACATCCAAGGAGGATTGCCGTCGCTGAACATTGAGTTTGGTCCACTTCCTGCAGGTTGTGGGGGTTCAGATGTCGTCCAAGAGGAAACGTCGTTGGCAAACATCGATTGCAGTTGAGATGCAGGTTGTGGGGTGCAGTGGCTCCTGCTGACATGGGAGCTCCAGATTCTTGGCGAATGACACCTACGGCAGCGTTTAACAAAGACCTACGACGTCCCCTGACGTGTGGCTGCTGCGGTTTTCTTGTATCCATCTTCAAACAGTCCTGCACCGCGCCCTGGGCGGGGAAGAGAAGCCGCGCCTGCCTCGGAGACAAGCGCCGTGCCCTAGGCGAGGAAGAGGAACTGCGCGCCGGCGAGGGAGACAAACGGCGGCGCCTGCCACGTGGCGGCGCTGAAGATTCGTGGGAGGTGTCCGGTGGTTGTGATACGCGATTCTACTGGATAGGACCCCTTCGCTCAGGTACTATATTTGGGACCTCATGGTTGGAGTCCTAAACAAATTTGATCAATTTTTATAAAATAAGATTTTTGTTGGAAGCTATTTTTTATGCTTAAGCCCTATATTTCAAAATAGGACCCAGTTTAAGAGCTTTGTTAGAGTTGCTCTAAGCTCTCCTTTTCACCCTATATTATCGATTTTATATTAAAATATATGTATCTTTGCAAAAAATTGTAGGATCAAAACCTACAATCCATTCTGAGGTCTCGATCTAACAACCTGGTTTCTGAGTGTTTTTTTTTAGAATTTCTAGTCTAATTAAGTTTTTTTTTTGACGAGAAACCCCGGCAGGCAAGTAGCCAGCCTGAATTTATATTGATGCGAAGTTGTTGCATACAAAGATTTTGTGAGATTAAGGAAAGAAAATGGATAAATTACGTCGTCCTAGCTTACACTACCAATGTAATTTTCCCACCATAGGATGGCTGCGGCATCCAAGTTGGCTGAACATAATTAAGACATCTTTCAAGTTTTATTTACTATAAGCGGTATGGAGTTCTTTTGTTGAAAAATGTTGGTTGTATTGGTTGCTAATTTGTTCCCCACGAGAAAAGGGATTCAAATCCATTTCAACTACAAGCATGTAGCTCTTGCTTTCCCATGCCGTGCTTGATCCTCTCATCTCTAGAGGCTCGCGGATGCCTGTTCAGGCAAAAGATTTCTTGCCCCAGCCCCCCAACAATAATGTTGCTAATGACATATTTCAAAAAAATCATTCTAGTGTGCTAAACTTTTTCTCCACAGTCGTCTACTCTCAGTTTCTCTACTGGAAATTTTTTCTACGTGGAGTGTATTTGTTAGTTTTTAAAAGTCTAACTTATAAATTCTGGCCATGATAAAATTATATGATATGATTATCTAAAGTTGTACCGATAAATATGTTTTCCATATATCTCTTATTGCAGTATTGGTATTATAATTCTTTTAAAAAATGAATGATCATTAGTTACTAAATCTTAATATATCTCTTAATATGATGATATATACGAGGTACGGGTGGACCGGAAGGGACGGAGGAGGCGAGACGGCCTCATGTTTCTTTTCCTTCGGCCCCGTTTAGATTGCAAAACTTTATAACATTTGGAACTGTAGCGTTTTCGTTTGTATTTGACAAATTTTATCTAATTATGGACTAACTAGGCTTAAAAGATTCGTCTCGTGATGTACAATTAAACTGTGCAATTAGTTATTTTTTTACATACATTTACTGCTCCATGCATGGGTTCCAAAATTGATGTGATGAAGAGAGAGTGTAAAAATTATAACATTTTGAGTGCATCTAAACAAGGCCTTCCTCGGGCTCGGTTTCACCGTTGGGGTGGGGCACTGTAGAGGGCAGGTTAGCAGGTGTCACTGTGTGCTGTACTCGATTCCCGGCTGGACAACGCCGACCGCCTTGGAGCCTTGGAGGCACGTGCCGCCACTCTGCTTCTTTTTTCGCCCACAATCGCCATGCATGTCTTCACAATAGATTGGCGAATGATTGCGTCTTCCTCCATTGTTTTGAACCGGATTGTTTGGATATTTTTTACTTTATACAATTAACCGTAGACTTATAAGAAACAGAAGAAAATAAGATAGAAACAGAGGTACAGAACTTATGCTGTATACCGAACATAATTTTCAGCAAAGCAGCAGATCAAACACGTTTTGAAAAAAGAAAACTCTGAAACGCTTTCTGAATTTATAAAACCTAAACACCCGGTCTTTCCTTATGTTGCCTATTAAATCTGAAGTCTAAACAAAATACATTTTTCATAAAACTTTTTGGACTTGCTCCAAAATAATTGTACGAGTTCACCGCCCAACGGCTCACCGCCGGCCGGACCTGTACAAGTTCTACGCTGGTGACATGCTGGCAGTTCACCATGCCAGTTGCCAGGTCAGGTCCATGCACAGCGTAGCAACAGGCGTCACACTAGTCTGGCTCCGACGTCAGGCACCGCCGCACCAGTCAAACAGTCAGACTTCCAGCCACGTCACCTCGACCTGTCGTCGCCTCCCCCCAACCCAACCGCTAGCAGGCCGGAACCCTAGTTTTTTTTTTAAAAAAAAGCAGGCTAGAACGGCAGAACCCACCATAAATTCCCCATCCCGCGGCGTGCAGCTGATCAGTTCGCGCAAGTGCGCACCTCCGCCTCTCCCGAGCTCCGCTGCAGGCCTGCAGCCGCGCCGGGTCGACCAGATGGCCACCGCGACGCACGACGGGGCCCCGGGCTCGAACGGCGCCGGGGGCGTCGAGATGGTGGAGGCGAACGAGCTCCGGCGGCGGGGCAAGCCCGCCAGCGACGACCGCGCGGCCTCGTTGCCGCCGGCCCGCGACGGGGCGGGCGCGGCGGAGGACGAGGCGGCGCCGTCCGTGGAGCGCGCGTTCGCGGGCCAGCCCGTGCCGTCGTGGCAGGAGCAGCTGACGGTGCGCGCCTTCGTGGTCAGCTTCTTCCTGGCCGTCCTGTTCAGCGTCATCGTCATGAAGCTCAACCTCACCACGGGGGTCATCCCCTCGCTCAACATCTCCGCGGGGCTCCTCGGCTTCTTCTTCGTCCGCCTCTGGACCGCCGCCATCGAGCGGGTGGGGCTCCTCAAGCAGCCCTTCACGCGCCAGGAGAACACCGTCATCCAGACCTGCGTCGTCGCCTCCTACGGCCTCGCCTTCAGCGGTAACCAACAAGCCTTTCCCATCTAGGCAACTACTGTATCAATTTCACAGCTGTCATAGTCCATTTGCACATGCTTCTAGTATTTATGGTTGTGATTTCGTTTATAGAATAGAAGCATATAGAGAAAGAAATAATCGAGTCGATAATTCTTTGCAACTATATATATGCTTGCAGTATATCAGTTGCCTGGTTTTTCCTTCTCTGTGTTTGTTACTTTGTTCTCGCTAAGATTGCAGGGTAACAAAGTCAGTATACTACTGAATTTTTGCTGCTTTGCTTGCGGTTTCGTATTATTGGTCCACGTGCACGTACTGTACTTTGTGTGTGTTCATGTTGCTATGAAATTGTTGGAAAATAATCCTGTATTGTGTGTCCAGGTTCGTGCCGGTGGCTATACGCAGTCTCTTTAGAGCTAGCTAATTTTCATCGTAGAAAAATCTCAGTAATAGGCAGATTATAGTAGTTATTTTCTGCATTAAATAAGAGATATTCTCAGCCTTCATTGTAGCTCTTATTCAGCTATATATATAGTAAAGAAAAGCTCCAATCATTGCAGCAGCACCAATCCACTGTGTTCGCGTGTGTGTTTTGTGTAAGCAATCTGATATATAACCTGTTATTTTTTCTTCGATTCCTTTGCTTTTATATAAAGCACATAGAGTTCGTACAAAGTTCAGAATTGACACACATTACAGAAACAAAATACTACCGGTCACAGAGGCTTTCATCTTAGAAGCTACAGAAAAACTTGAGTCTCTCAGTCTCACCTGGGACACAGAAGATTTCATCCACTCCTTCACTTGTAGCATTTGCTCATCCAAAGTCTTTTGCTCAGCAGCCTTCAATAGCACGCGCCATCTCTGCAGGGAAGATAAGATTCTAAACATTATTTCAGTGGGAGAGCGAACAAACACCCCCTTCTCTCGACATTTTATTTCTGGATTTCCACAACACCAAAAAACCACCGTGAACAAAAACAGTTTGTTGCACCCCAAAGGCACCCAGCTTTCCGGCAGGTCCGTCATGCAACTAGGTGATTTTTCCTATCCTAGTGCATGTGCATCCTTAAAGCTCGCCCAAACAAATGTGATTCTTATCAAGGCTGTTGCTTTCCTTGCACCATATCTGATCCATAGATACAAACGATGGTCCTTGTACCAAGATACCTTGAATCTGTCAATGGCTGAATAAAGAAAATAGTGTGGAAGCATAGTACATGACAAAGTTGGAAGGACGTGCTTGGAAGTGATACAATTTAGAAGTACCTGGGTAGCTCTCTGTATTAGGAAAATTTAAAAGGAGCATTGCATTTTCTTGCTTTACTAATTACTCAAGAGGATGAGAGGAAGCGTCTGGTTTGCAGCTATTAAAAATACCAATGCTTATTTAATTTGCTCATGCAATTGATAATAAACAGTTAGCTGGACTCTGTAATCTATTGCTCATGACAACGATTGACAATCTACGAACAACCCAAGCTTTTTTGCTGTAAAGACTTTCTATCTTTTATAATAAAAAAGTTAGGTTGATATCAACACGGCTTATCAGTTAGGATGGCGTATAACTCATTTACACTTCTGCGATATCGACTATAGAACCTCAATATACCATGGTATGCATTTGGTTCAAAAAGTTGTAGACCTGTGCATGGATCAATTTTTATATTCTTTTTTGTTTTTCAGTAGCACCTAATTCGCCACCTGTTTCTAATGGTGCCGTATTGTTTATTTATTGCATTAAGTTTTTACTAACATGTGAACCTCCTATGTATTTCCTGCTGTGATATAGCCAAGGGCCCTGACTGTGCTTTTCACAAAAACATCTTGCGGCAAAATCAGAAAAAATGTAAAAATCATAACAGAATTTTTTGCTGTCAAACATGTTGCTTTTCTATTCGTAAGTGGTGGCAAGCTGATAGCATAGTGAAAACTTTTTTCTTCTACAGACTCTTCAGTGGAAAAGTGTAACCTTAATACCTTATTATGTTCGCAAATAAGGGACTGCATGGTGCATGCTAGTTATGTTTAACACGTGCTAGTTGTCCACCAATAAATTATTTGCAGATTATATTGCAGAAGTGCTAAATGGAAGTAGTTATAGGCTGGCATTCTTAGTTTTAACTTGCTGACTTTCCAGGGGGCTTTGGTAACTACCTATTAGCTATGAGCGATAAAATTGCTGCCATGTCAACTGAGGCAAATGATGCTCAAAATATCAAAAATCCGCATCTTGGATGGATAATTGGTTTCCTGTTCCTTGTCAGCTTCATTGGGCTATTCGGCCTTGTGCCACTAAGAAAGGTCAAGTTATACATCCAACCGACCAACCCTCTTTGCCTGTCAATACCGTCAACACCATTTTAACTAAATTACTATGAATTATTCAGATTATGATAGTTGACTACAAGCTGACGTATCCTAGTGGCACTGCAACAGCCTACCTCATAAATGGCTTTCATACGCCCCAGGGTGCCGAGCTTGCAAGGTGAATATACAGTAGTTCCATTTATATTCTAGTAGGACACAAAAAATGAGAAGTTCATTGGTGTTTCTTGTCGTTTACAGGAAGCAAGTGAAGAAATTGGGTACATTCTTTGTCCTTAGCTTTGTTTGGGGTTTCTTTCAGTGGTTCTTTACTGCTAACGTAGAAGAATGTGGATTCCAAAAGTTTCCATCACTAGGCCTGCAAGCTTACAAAAACAGGTAAGGGTTATTTTCCATCCACTCCAAAACTTGGTGTTTCTTTCAGTTCCATAGCACATATTCTTTTTTATGTTCTTCATAATCAAACGTTTCCTTTTTTATTTTTCAAGGTTTTACTTTGATTTCTCTCCTACGTATGTTGGAGTGGGAATGATTTGCTCACATATTGTCAACATATCTATTCTCCTGGGAGCCATCCTCTCATGGGGAATAATGTGGCCCCCTCATAGCCAAGAAAAGGGGAATATGGTTCTCTGCTGATCTCGATGACACTAGTCTTCGCGGAATGCAAGGTTACAGGGTAAGAATATGTTATGTGTTCCCTCCTTGAGGATTCAGTTTTCCTTTCAGCTACTAAATTCTGCCGGTATTACAGGTCTTCATAGCCATAGCCTTGATTCTCGGGGATGGTCTATACAACTTCCTAAAGATATTCATTCTCACAGTGGTCTCGTTAAGATCTCAGCTCAAGAAAAGTAACGCTAGCACACTTCCTATCTCTGATGATGGCACAGTTCCTGACACCGCACCTATCTCATACGACGAAGAGCGGCGCAACGAACTCTTCCTCAAAGATCAAATTCCTTGGTATGTTGCACTTGGAGGCTATGTTGTTATTGCTGCCATATCTATCGGTGCTGTCCCGCAGATATTCCCACAGCTGAAGTGGTACCACATCCTGGTAGCCTACATTTTTGCTCCTGTACTTGCCTTCTGCAATGCCTATGGAGCTGGCCTCACTGACTGGTCTCTAGTTACCACCTACGGAAAGCTTGCGATCTTCGCGTTCGGTGCATGGGTGGGGGCCTCGCATGGTGGCGTTCTTGCTGGCCTAGCTGCCTGTGGCGTGATGATTAACATCGTGGGCACTGCTGCTGACCTGATGGGGGACTTCAAAACAGGATACCTGACACTGGCCTCACCAAGGTCAATGTTCATCAGTCAGGTCATAGGCACGGGAATGGGCTGCGTCATCGCTCCCTGCGTGTTCTGGCTCTTCTACAAGGCCTTCGGCAACATTGGCGTCGACGGCAGCCAGTACCCCGCGCCGAACGCCGCCGTCTTCCGGAGCATGGCGATACTTGGCGTCGACGGCTTCTCCTCGCTCCCGAAGAACTGCCTCACCCTCTGCTACGTGTTCTTCGCCGCGGCGATCGTCATCAACCTGATCAGAGACCTGGTGCCCAAGAAGTTGTCGCGGTTCATCCCGATCCCGATGGCGATGGCCATCCCGTTCTACCTCGGGGCGTACTTCGCGGTGGACATGTTCATCGGGACGGCGATACTGTTCGTGTGGCAGAGACTTGGCAGAGCCAAGGCGGACGCGTTCGCGCCTGCGGTTGCGTCAGGCATGATCTGCGGCGACGGGTTATGGGTCCTGCCTCAGTCGGTGCTGGCCCTCGCCAAGGTGAAGCCTCCGATCTGCATGAAGTTCCTGTCGAGGACGATGAATGACAAGGTGGATGCTTTCCTTACAACGCTATCGTAGAACGTTCGGTGGAGATGACATGTGTCAGTTATGACTGATGAAGCCAATGTTCAGTCTGCTTCCCATCTGATGTGTGTGCAATGGGTAGTCATCTTCTGCTTCAGTAAATCCGTGTCAGCAAGAAGTGTTCTGAGGTTGATAATATGTATATCAGTTAAAAAAAGTTGTGTACAGGTTGCTTTACTAAATATGATAAGTCATGTGTTTCTTATGTGTGTCAGCACTCAATCAGTAGGAAACTCACCTACTGTTCTGTTCCTACTTTTCCTTAGTGTTTAGGGCCTTTTGGGTAAAGCCCTCTTATTTGAGATGATCATAACAATCCTGAAGATGGTACATGCGTTCCTCAGTATGAGTTTTGCAGTACAAAATTATAGGAGCACAACAGCAAGCAATTTAAAATTTAAACTACATGTAACAGAGAGAGAGAGAGTGAGACGCGGTGCCAGCAGCCTACCGCGGCACACGCGCGGACGACACGAACTCCTGCTCTAGGCTGTACTGGCGTGTGCCGTGGTGGCCGGCCGGCACAGGAACAGCGCCACTGATCCCATTGGCTTTCGCTGCTTCACAGCGAGCATCAGCAGCGGCGTTACGGGCCCTCAGCATCTGCAGCCTCATCTCCACGTCTTTCATGGTAGGCCTCTCCCCTCGCGTCAGGCTGAGGCACTCCTGCGCCAGCCGAGCTGTGCCTGCGATCTCTTCCTCACTTGCTTCTCCTAGAATCTGCGCGTCCACTATCTCCTCGAGGGGTTTTTCACCTATCGCCCATAGGGCGACAGGTTCTGCTTCTCGCCATTCTCGTTCTCAAACATTGGCTTCTTCCTTACTAATAGCTCGAGAAGTATCACTCCGAAACCGTAAACGTCGCTCTTCTCGTTGAGCTGGCCAGTATGGTAGTATTCTGGGTCCAATTACCCAAATGTTCCCTGCACGGCTGTGACCAGATGAGTCTGATCAATTGGGATGGATCTTGACGCGCCGAAATCTGAAACCTTTGCCGTGTAGCTGTCATTCAGAAGTATGTTCATGCATTTGACATCTCTGTGGAGAATTGACACCGAAGCCGCTGAGTGCAGGTACGTCAGAGCGCCGGCGACCTCAACAGCAATCCTTAGGCGCTCCTCCCAAGACAACGGTGACAAGGTGTCATTTCGCTTGCAGTGCAAACTGTGCAAGAGGTCATACAGTGTGCCGTTGGAGATGAACTCATAGACGAGCAGGGGGACCTCAGCCTCGAGGCAGCACCCATGGAGCTTCACGACGTTCTGGTGGTTGATTTGCGAGAGGATGGATACCTCATTGATGAACTGCTCGATCTCGGTGCTTGCCTCGAGCTTTGATCTCTTGATAGCCACCACCCGCTGGTCAGTTAGGATGCCCTTGTATACAGTGCCATGACCGCCTCGGCCAACAACGCGAGCATGGTCAAACTTGTTGGTCGCCTTCTCTAGCTCTTCAAGGGAGAATATCTTTGTGCCATCACTGGCGTTTTCATCTGAAGATATCAGTTGTTCTAGGAGAATGCCTTTGTTCTTGCGGAAATGCTTCTTCCTGAGCCGTTTCTGAGCGCTTCTCTTCCATCTCCGTGTAAGAACAGCAAAAGCTGCGGCAAGAAACAGAATGCCACCGCCGCTGCTCAGTCCAACGGTAACACCTGCATTGGGAAGGACACTTGAGATACAGAAGCCATAATCCAGCTGGGTAATGCTATAATCTGGGGGTACCAGCATGACCATACAGGTTGTGCAAATAACTTACCTAAAATTACTGTAGATGGCTTGCATTTCCTTGTGACTTGATTGAAATCTGTTCCACGAGGACAACCTGTGCATGTATAGTTCCCAAAAGTATTTTGGCGCAGGCCATTGCAGATGTATTTCTCCGGCTGCAGGCACTCGTGGATGTCTGTAAATTGTACAATCATAGTGTTGGTCCTTACATAATATGAAGTTTGCATTTTCTGCGAAGATTGTGAGAGATCGTACCTGTGCATCCATCTTTAAGGTAAGGATTCCCTTCAAACCCCGGAGAACACTGGCACCGGTAACCGACTTGTCGGAGTGTTATATCGTCTGTGACATCCACGCAGTCACTATGAGATACGCAAAGACAACCCTCCTCGGACGCCATTGCATCCTTACAGGACATGCTGCCGACGGCCCACTTCACCACGCCCTGTTCTCTAGAGAAGGAGTACAATGAGCCGTTTCCTTCATCTTGTACAATGCTATGGCTCGGGTACGATACAAAATGAAGGACACCCTCGTCAATGGAAATGTCAGTGACCACTGAACCATCAGACAATTCTAGGATGGGAGGAGAAGGCCCCGGGTCACATGTCAGGCACAGTTGGATATTTGCATAGCAGCCTTCTTCTGTTCCGAAGGGAAACGCAAAGCTCACGTTCCCGCACGATGTTAGGCAATTCGCCTTCAGCGACACGGGAGCTGTTTCGAGAAGAAAAGGCAGCATCACGTCAAATATTTTAGCCAATGAAAAATACCAAAATCAAATGGCCTGGAGCAGCCGAGCGAGCCTACATCAACCCCTCATCTATAAAACTGGGTATTTGATCCCTTAATTGCAAAACCGTTTAAATAACACCCTAGGGTGGTTTTGCAAAATGGTTTTGGCATCATTGCATGCCATGCTGGCACGCAGGCCCACTCGATCTCTAAACCATGGACTATGGGCTAGCGGAGACTAAGTAGTTAAACAGATAGCAGATCAACTACTCGACAAGATTAAAGGATCTAGGAAGAGCGAGAAGTGGAAAATATTTACATGATACTATGATTTTTTTTCTAAGTTAGTATTAACTTTTTCCATTCTGGAAAAAGTTAATATTTTTTACACAAGGTACTACTCATATTATAAGTTTCAGTGCATAATTTTTATTAGATGTGATTCTATTTTTCTTATGAATTTCTAATACTTACAACTCTTAAAATTATTAGCCCGTATGGTAGCGTGGGCTGATGGTCTAGTTCACCAAATTTGTTGTATGGCGCAATGAAACAACGGCATTCTAGGATGCAGAGGCTACAATAATCTTGGTTCACCATGTAAAAATGACAATAGTGTATCGAACGCAGAAGTTATTAGGACATTTCTCGAGAAAAAAGAATATATAGAGAGAGAGCTGAGCTGACCTGACCGTTGTTTGGCTTCTCTTACGCAGCCATCGACAACGTAAGGGTTGCCGTAGAATCCTTCCGTACAGTCGCAGACATATCCACCGATCGGCGCTTCGTAATGTTTGTTGTGGTTACTAACGCAGGCATAGCTGGCTCCGTCCTGTGTGGCGCCTTTATAATCCGGATGATAGGGAATAGCCCAGCTGAGACTGGCTAAATAATTACCAGAGGCAGTCAGATCACATTCGAGGTCCGATGGCCGGAACAAATAGGAATCCACACCGGGGACGAAGGTGTTCACTCGCCTCAGCAGCCGCCCAGGCTGACCGGCGCGCGGGATGTTGAGGGTGAACGCTCTTAGGTTCACCGCAATGCCGATGCGACAGCATCCTAGGCCGACGCACGGCCCTCGGGGCAGCCTCTCCATGATTTCATCTTCTACGCAGGCCACGGAGCAGTTACCGACCTCCGCATCAGTATCACCGACGAACAGCGAGGCCTTGACGCCGCAGCCAACGACGAAGAGCGACATGTTAGACGAGGCAGAGATGGCGAAGGGTCTGCCTGGAGCCTCCCAGTGGACGGATTTGTCCCGGACACCAGGAGCCATCTTCACCAAGTACCCGATGCTTACTCTGGTGAAAGGAAAGGGGGAATTCTCGAAGGTAGTCCACAGGTAGTCTTGGACCATGATGCTTGGCTTGCCTAGCAGGAGGTGGTAACTAGAGTTTCTCAAACTCAAAAAAGGGAGGTGGTAACTACTGTTGCCTGGGCCAGCGTCACAGGTGAGATTAAAGCCCGGCATGGAGTACTCTGGGCCTATCCCGAACGGATACGCAACTGATATCATTTCGGGCAGAGCGGTTCTATGTAATAATCTGCCGTGGAAGAAGGGCGGACGCCGACACTTGCTCCGTCTCCTCAGTTGATTTCCGGTTGCGCCTCAAAGTTTGACGAACTTCTCTACCTACGGGTTGGACCACTTCATGAGTTGCCCTAGTCTAGCTGTGATTTTGATCTCTGCTACAGCATATGAATCACAAAAAAGACTGTCTATTTGGCAAGCAAGATATTGGAGGTTGTCGCCTTGATATCTTTGCCGAGAATGGATGGAGAAGCAATAATGGACTTTGCTTTTGATTTCTTGAAGTTGTTTGTGTACTATTTTCTCTATTTTTGTTCAATTTGTGTGTTGAGAAATTTGTAAAAATTTAGCTGCGTGCGGTTGCAGAGGCCGGAGACGTTTCCTTTTTCTAAAAAATGAGTTGCCCTTGCCCGGAGCATGATTAGCTGAATCGATGGTTCAGTTCACCTGATCACCTTCAGTCTGGATTCATTGTACGTGCATTGGTAGACGTTAGGCTCAATTAAAAGCGGCCTCTCAAAGGCTCAACTAAAAAAGACAGCGCAGAGGTGTAGAAGTAATAAAAAAACTGTTCTACTATTTGGTTTGATTTTGTCGTCCAAAGAATTCCATACCACGACATATATGGGATAGTAGTCATTAGTAAATATGAAGGAGTAAAGTAAATCCATCTCCAATAGTCCAATAATTCTTATCTTTAGACCACTCTGAGCCGGTTTACAAATATTACAGCAAATATGAAAGACGTTTATGGCTCCCACATAAATAAGAAGTTGTGCGACCGCTACAAAGTAGGAATTCAATAAAAAATAGAATAAGGATATACAAACAAGAACTAATCCCAGTGAAAAGGCAGAATAAATTGGGTTCGTAAGTAATACTACTCCTAGACCCCTAGTAGAAGAACAAATTCCCCAAATAACGTAAGAATGTCATGTATTGTTCCAGGTAAATCCATTATGATAAGAAAAAATTTATAGTATAAAATTTTTCATGAACTGACTAAAACTAAAAGATTTAAGGAAGGAAAAAGATATTAGGATATTTTTTATATGTATATAAGTTGTTACGCAGAACAGCTGAACAGCACAACGATCAACGACGAGTTTTACCTAGCGCGGGATGTGCAGGGCGACGCGAACTCCTGCTCGAGGCTGTACTGGCGCGTGCCATCCTGACCAGCCACCGGAACACCGCCCCGACGCCCAAGCCCACCTTGTTCTGCTTCGCAGGGAGGCCGAACCTCCTGTCTTTTCTCGGACCAGCAGGGTGTCCCTTCAGGTTCAGGAGCTGCAGCCTCACCTCCACGTCTATCATGGCTTGGCCTCGCCTCCCGCCTCAGGTTCAGGCATTCCTGCGCCAGGCGAGCAAGGCTCATGATCTCTTCGTTGCTCGCTTCCACCAAGACCTGATCGTCCACAATCTCCTCGAGGGCCCTCTCCCTCATCACCGACAGGAAGTAGTTCGACAGGTTCCGCTTCTCGCCGTTCTCGTTCTCGACGATCGGCTTCTTCCTCGTCAGGAGCTCAACGAGCATCACCCCGAAACTGTAGACGTCGCTCTTGTCAGTCAGCAGCCCCGTGTGGTAGTACTCCGGGTCCAGGTAGCCGAAGGCCCTGCGCGGCGGTGACGAGGTGTGTCTGGTCGATGGGGATCGACCTCGACGCCCCGAAGTCCGACACCTTCGCCGTGTAGCTCTCGTTCAGAAGCACGTTCGTCGACTTGACGTCCCTGTGAAGTATCGACATTGAAGCCGCCGAGTGCAGGTACGCGAGCGCGCCGGCAACCTCGGTGGCGATCCTGAGGCGCTCCTCCCATGACAGTGGCGACGGACCGCCCTCTCGCTGGCCGCGCAGGAGGTCATGGAGCGTGCCGTTGGAGACGAACTCGTAGACGAGCAGAGGAACCCTTTGACTCCAGGAAGCACCCATGGAGCTTCACCACATTCCGGTGGTTGATCCGGGGCAGGATGGAGACCTCGTTGATGAACTGGTCGATCTCGGCATCGGCCACCAGCTTCGACCTCTTGATGGCCACGACACGCTGGTCCGTCAGGATGCCCTTGAAGACTGTACCATGTCCGCCGCGGCCAACCACGCGAGATTGATCGTAGTTGCTGGTTGCCTTCTCCAGCTCGGCCAGGGAAAATATCTTTGTGCTGTCGTTCGTGTCCTGGTCAGAGGAGATGAGCTGCTCAAGGAGAATGCCTTTGTTCTTCCGGAAGTGCCTCCTCCGAGGCCGCATTTCGACACCTTTCTTCCACCTCCGGCTAAGAATGCCCGCAATCGCTGCAAGAAATAGGAGGCCACCTCCAGAACTGATTCCAATGGTGATACCTGCATTGGTTGCAATTACAACTTGTAAGTAGTCCTTCACAACTAAAAGAGTTAACTGAAATCAACTTCAGTGATCTTACTGTTGCAGCAACCAAATAGCTCAAATGGCATACCTAAAATAGTGCTCGATGCTTTGCATTTTCTTGCAGCGGTGTCGAACTCAGTTCCGTGTGGACAGCGAGTGCAAGAAAAGCTTCCAAGGCTATTCTGGCAGATGCCATGGGCCATGGCATATGTACTTATCAGGCTGCGAGCACTCGTCGATATCTGCAGATCGCGCGATGACATGAGACAGGGAAGGTAAACAACTTACTTCCATGATCAACCCACTAACCCAGTAGCCTGATCATGGCAGAGGTGGAAGCAATCGTGGCCGAGGCAATGGTCGCGGTAGAGGCAATGGCGGTCAAAATCGCAACAGCGCCAATAATCCGGGCCCAAGCAACTCTAAACCACGCAAGAAGATTGTGTGTCAAATCTGCAAGAAGGCCGGCCATGAAGCTCCACAATGCTGGTATAGATATGATGATGATGATGATGATGATGATGATGATGAAGAACAACAAAACACCAAAACAGCAGGCGCTGCAACCACTGGCTACGGATACGACTCAAACTGGTATGTAGACAGTGGTGCAAGCCATCATGTCACAGGTGAGCTTAACAAGCTGATGGTTCGTGAAAAGTACAATGACCGTGATCAAGTTCACACTGCCAATGGAGCAGGTATAAAAATTAGTAACATTGGTCACACAATTTTACATACCCCTGATAAAAAATCTCCATCTATGAAATATTCTTCATGTTCCTAGTACTAGTAAGAACCTTGTTTCGGTACATAAGCTAGCCTCTGATAATAATGCCTTCCTTGAATTTCACCCCAACTTCTTTCTTATCAAGGATCAGGAAATGAAGATAACTCTACATCGAGGTAGTTGTCAAGATGGCCTATATCCCTTAGAACCAAGCCTATCTCAAGGATCTGCCAACAAACAAGCCTTTGGTGCCGAGCTACCTTCTACCTACAAGTGGCATAGTAGATTAGGTCATCCTTCTCTTCCTATTATGGAGAGGATCATTAGTTCAAATAGACTTTCTGTTTCTATTCAACATTCTATTTGTGATTCGTGTCAAATGGCCAACAGCCATCAATTACCTTACCCTAAGTCAAATAGTATATCTTTTGCTCCTCTTGAGTTAATTTTCTTTGATGTGTGGGGACCTCTCCAACTTTCATTGGCCGACATACATACTATGTTAGCTTCATAGACGATTTCAGCAGTATACTTGGCTCTATCTTTTGCGCCATAAATCTGATGTGTTTTCTGTTTTCCAAGAATTTCAAAGTCTTGTAGAGAGACAATTCAACGGAAAAATCCTAGCCATGCAATCAGATTGGGGAGCAGAGTATGAAAAGTTGAACTCCTTCCAACGCATTGGCATCACTCACAAGGTCTCTTGTTCACATGCACATCAACAAAAACGGAGCAGCCGAACGAAAACATCGCCACATTTTTTAGGTTGGGCTATCTCTTCTAGCTAATGCTTCTATGCCACTTAAATATTGGGATCAAGATTTTCTCACGGCTACACATCTCATCAATCTTCTTCCTAGCAAAGTTATTGGGTATGATACCAATGGAGCGTCATCTTCACGAAAAACCCAACTATAATTCCTTGCTCATATTTGGCTGTGCATGTTGGCCAAATCTTAGACCATATAATGCACGAAAACTCTCTTCGGTCCACCCAATGTGCCTTCCTCGGATATAGTTCCATGCACAAGGGTTTTAAGTGTCTTGACATAGCTACAGGAAGAATCTATATTTTCAGGGATGTGATCTTTGATGAAAATGTTTTTCCCTTTGCTCAGCTCCATCCAAATGCCCGTGCACAACTTCGGAAAGAACTTGTTGTCTTACCATCCCACCTTCTAAATTCGAGGGGAGTAAATTGTGATGCACCTAATGTTACTAATGCTTTTGATGATGTGGTGAACCGCAGGTTGAAGTAGGTGAAAATTTGGCACAAAATGATGTTGAAATGGAGCCAAATGACCAAGGTGATCATAGCAGTCATGAAGCACCCGGAGATCCGGGCGCCAGATCCTAGTACGATTTGCCTACGGTTGCAGGTGGATCACGCGGCGATCCCGTGGTGGATTCACCTGGCGCACCGCCGAGCCGGTCGGGGACTCCAGCAGCCAGTCCGGCAATGATGTGTGGGGGGCAGGATCTCAAACTCCCGCGCGCGTGTCGGAGCCGGGCCAACCAGCGCCAGCTGCCTCTCCGCGTCTGCCACGTGCCCTGCATCGTCGATAGCTCCCGCTCCTGCCAGTCTTGGATCTTCTACGGCTGGTTTGGGATCCCATGCGCCTTCACTAGAAGTTGCACTTGAGCTCTTCCCGACGCCTCATGAACTCCCTCCATGAAGGAAAAGGTCTCAACATGGCATTGTTAAGCCAAAGCGATTTACGGATGGGACGGTGAGGTATGGTTTGTTTTGTGCTACAGGAGAACCTGGGAATTTAAAGGAGGCTCTAAATGATCCCAAGTGGAGGCAAGCTATGTGTGATGAGTACAATGCATTACTCAGGAACAAAACATGGCATCTCATAGAAGAAACTAAAGAAAAAAATGTTATAGACTGCAAATGGGTTTTCAAGATCAAGAGGAAATCTGATGGAACCATTGACAGGTACAAAGCTCGCCTAGTTGCTAAGGGTTTTAAGCACCATTTTGGAATTGATTATGAAGATACTTTTAGCCTGATTGTTAAAATTGCTACAGCTAGGCTGGTGCTATCTATTGTTGTGTCTCGAGGGTGGTGTTTGAGGCAATTGGATGTGCAGAATACGTTCTTGCATGGCGTTCTGGAAGAAGAGGTGCATATGAAGCAACCTCCTGAGTTTGAAAATGATAAAGGAAGACAATTGGTATACCGACTTGACAAAGCTATCTATGGACTCAAACAAGGCCCAAGGCGTGGTAATCAAGGCTACATGCCTAGCTTATACTTCTTGAATTCAGGGCATCGAAGTCAGATAACTCTCTATGTATCTACCAGAAGTCAGGAGTAGTTATCTATATGTTGATCTATGTAGACGACATCATTGTCACAAGCTCCTCACAGGAAGCTGTCTCGGCATTACTCTTTGATTTGAGGAAAGATTTTGCCTTGAAGGACTTAGGGGACTTGCACTACTTTCTAGGGAATGAAGTGTGTCAAGACAAAGGGAACTTGCTGTTATCTCAAGAAAAATATGCTCAAGAGATCCTTGCAAGAGTTGTTATGCAGAATTGTAAGCCGTCTCCAACTCCCTTGTCAACTACTGAGAAGCTTTCAAAATTTGAAGGAGAACCGTTGGGTGCAGAAGACAGCACTAGATATAGAAGTATTGTTGGCGCCCTTCAGTATCTAACGGTTACTCGACCTGACTTGGCTTTCTTGGTAAACAATGTATGCCAGTTTTTGCATAAGCTGACAACTACTCACTGGACAGCAGTAAAAAGAATACTTCGGTATATAAAGCATACATCAGAACTCGGGTTAAGTTTTGTTAAATCAAAGTCATTGGTCCTTAGTGCTTATTCTGATGCAGACTGGGCTGGAAGTGTTGATAACCGAAAGTCAAAGGGAGGTTTTGCCATATTTTTCGGTCCTGATCTACTGTTTTGGAGCGCTAGAAAGCAAGCAACGGTCTCTCAATCAAGTACAGAAGCTAAATAAAAATCAATGGCGAATGCAACAGCTCTGGATTGAGTCTTTGTTAGCAAAACTTGGAGTATCTCTAGAGCAACCTCCGATTCTATGTTGTGATAATCTAGGAGTTACCTATTTATCAGTAAATCCTATCTTTCATGCTCGAGCCAAACACATAGAAATCGATTTCCACTTTGTTCGTGAGAGGGTCACTAACAAGCAGCTGCAAGTTCGGTTGGTGTCTACAAATGATCAGCTAACAGATGGTTTTACTAAAGCATTATCTGTTGGCAAGCTTGAGGATTTCAAGGTCAATCTAAATCTAAAGAAGAAGAGAAGTTTAGATTGAGGATGTTAGAATTAGTGTTTTCTTGTAATCCCGTGTAACTCCATAGGAGATATAGGTGTTGTACAAGAGATGGACTCGGTAGACAAACTAGTTTGAATACATGATGTAGAGGAACCGAGTCCAATCTAGATACAACAACCTGTCTCATGTAAATCTTTTTAGCTTCAGCCTATATAAACGTGCAACCGTGGTAGGCCAAGATAGGCAACCACGTTCTACCAATTTTACAGCCCTGTCCGCCGCGGCGCGCGCGCAGTTGGCGCGGTCAGGGATGGCCCAGTCCAGAAGAGCCGGAGCGACCGTGTCCGCGTCGACGCCTCGCTCCAGGTCGCTCGGCCGGAACGCGTACCTGTCCCGGCCGGTGACCAGTAACATCACCTCGTCCCGGCTGACACCCCAGCCGGCGCGCGAGAGGTTCAGGGTGAACGCCCGCAGGGGCACCCGCACGTCGATGCGGCAGCATCCCACGCCGCCGCAGAGTCCGTCCAGCAGCCTCTCCATGACCTGCTTCCCGCCGCAGACCACGGAGCAGTTCCCGACCGCGGTCCCGTGCCGCGGTCGAGCAGCGCCGCCGCGACGCCGCATCCGAGGACGAACAGCGACATGTTGGACGAGCCAGAGATGGCGAACGGCCCTCCCACGAGGCCGAGTAGGCGCCGGCGCCGGCGGGCATGCTCACGGACCGCACGACGTGGACGGCGACCGCGGTGACCGAGCCGCTCGCGGAGGTGATCATGTAGTCGACCGTCGCGTTGGGGCTGCCGAGCCGGAGCTGGTTGCTGTACGTGGAGGCGTCGCAGGTGAGGTTGAACCCCGGCAGGGAGCACGCCGGACCGACGCCGAAAGGGTACGAGATGTCGATCGCGCCGCAGCTCGTCGGGCATGAGCGGCCCCCATCAGCGACCGCCGTCGCGGCCAGAAACGGCACCACCAGCGGCAGGAGGCGGAGGACTGCCATGGTCGAGCCTCAGCTCAGCTCATCCTTTGCTGCATTGTTCAACATGGGCAATTTTTAGTCTTTGGAGAATTCAAATTGGACCGCCTCACATCGCACTACTTTTTCCCAACACGCTACCTGCTAGGCTGCTACCTTGTACTCATCATCATGCTACATGTTACGACTAAACATTTCACAGAATCATTTAGACACGTCGTTTTCGGCTTATCGACTTCACTTGTACTGCACATCTGGTCAGCAGACAATTTCGACTGAACAGGTCAGTCCATCATCAGGATACTTCTGTTATCAAAACCAGCCAATTGTGAAACACGTCTTACGAGTTACGAAACATGACTATGAATTAGCTAATCCATAGCTGGCTGAATGAAATAGCTCTAGGCTTTGCATTCCCCAGGGTGCAGCACTCTGGTACTAACTGAAAATGTGAAAAGAAAAACATTCAGCAGGCAGCAGTAAACATTTGAGCATAATTTCTGCAGAGAGATCAGCTTAGAGCTAAACACAGCAGGAGGCAGTTGTCTAGGGGTAATTCAGGTTGCCTTTATTCATTCAGTCCGGCAAAAGTGCAGATGAACGAGCGCATACTTCAACATTGGCCCCAACAGCAACAGAAATGGAATTTCTCTCAGTTCATGCATGCCAACCATATGATGCCATGCGCGCTTCCTGGATTTTCCTAGCAAATGAGTTCCTAACTTGCACAGAGCTCCAGCCCCCACCGCTACTTATCAGGAAATGTTAAGAAAAAGACAACAAAGCTCCACCGCCTAAATCTAATGATGTTTTGGTGACTTCAACAACTAAGAATACCCACCATTACTGAACACCACTCCACCGAGCCCAGTCCACAAACTGCATTCCACCATAGATATTGTTGGCAAACCGAACACCAACTGTGAAAGCCATAGCGACAGGTGGAGCACGTTTTGCGACAGGCGATGCCTCCACTACCCGTTCCAGACCATTGATAATCTGGTAGCGCGTGTTGGATGATACAGCAAGGAAAACACCTACATGCCAGCACAGTTTGTCAGTTGAAAAGTAAGAACACAAACTATATCCTTGCTGAACACACAAATGACACAGCTAGCTACATAAAAATAGTATAAGCAAGGATTCCAGAAGAAGTGCGACATAATTAAAATGAACTTTCATCGTCTGAGATTATCTGATCTAATATAGTCATATGAACAAAATATTTGTAAGATTGGCAAAGTGCCAGCAATTCAATATTGAAATATGCCCTGCTGTACTTTAATTGCCGCATGTCTCAAGTATACATCAAACCAATACTTAGCTATTTGCAATTGCAAAAAAAAATGTATCTCAGAGCAGGTAAAGGTGATAATAAAAGGAAACAAAAGCATACCCCAAAGTGCAGCACTTTTAACAAGAGGTGGAACAGGGATATCTTCATCTGATTTTTTTACGCTCCTGAACAGGGAACAAGCATCAGCACACAAGTAGGGATAAAATCAGATAATATAAGAATAATTAACATTACTGAGGGAGAGAACAAAACATATAAACATAATACCAATAAGAATATATAAATGTATATGCAAAACAACACAGTAGTTCAACAGGATTCAACAAGCAACAGAAAAATCCATTCAATTGCAAAACAATATTCTAGATTTTATGGTCAAAAGTACTAATAACAATTGGGCAATACCTCTTGGCAGTCATTATCATATTGGCGATTCCTTGACCGATTATACCACAGAAAAATCCAACCGAGCCATACAAGACACCCTGCAATTTAAACAGTCTTGTCTTAAAGCCAGTCCAAACAGCATGGCAGTGACACAGCAATTAGAACTAAACATCAACTACGGCTCCGAATTGATAGCGATCTTCCCATGTAAGGTCGGTTACCTTGTAAAAATACGTTCCAATTCTTTGCTGAACTGTAAATCTGCAGCCTGGCCTTTCAGCTTCAAAAACACTGCAGTTTTAGAATCATAGTGTCACACAGGAATGAATGTTTGAAGTCAAGCTATATTACTGATTCAGCAACATTTCCATTCTACACCATCTCTTTCAGTTTCTTCTATCAAGAAATGGTCATAAGAACAATACAACAAAAATGAATAGAATTTCAAGCTTTATATGTTCTCAAGGTGATGCTACCAATATCCATAGAAACAACTGAAATGAAGTTCCACCTGCTCGGCAAAGACACAGCCATCCTGTTGAACCTTCCCAAGAGCCCAGTTGAAGCAGACGGCTTCCCAAATCGCACATAAGGAGCCAAGAGCCCCACAAGCGCAATATCTACAGCAACACCGACCAAAAGATCAGCAGCGTACAGCTCAAACTCAGCCCAGAAATCCTTCCCCCTCTTCTGCACCTCCGCAAATGTGGCGCAGCAAGAGTCAATTACAATCTGCACCGAAACCGAAACTCAGTTTAGCAACTACAGAATTGTAACTCAAGCCTCCCATACTCCGATCAATTGGGAAATAACTGAGCAATTGCACCCACCTCTGTTCCAACTTTGAAGAGGAACGACGGGTCAGCAAGCATCCGGTTGCGGAGCATCGAGAAGGCGCGGATCATCGCACCCAGCGGCCAGGGCGCAGCCTGCGCGGATCAATATCGAAAGGAATGAGGAAAAACGTCCACGCTCACACCATCCATACACAAATTCCCAGCAATTCCGCTACCTGCAGATCGAAGTAGCGCAGCAACAGGACTTCCCGGATGCCGGCGTCCTTGGCCGCCTCCATCATGTCGCCCGGGAGCGCAACGCCGCGCGCCGCCGCGAGGCGCAGCACCTCGTCGAAGCCGAGCAGCGGGCCGAACTCGGCCTCCTCGTAGTCGTCGTCACCCTCGCCGCCCCTACCCCCGCCTCCATCCTTTCCTCCGCTCCCGCCGGAGCCGTCCCCGCGGTTCCCGGCGCCCGATCCGTCGCCGGCGGCGGCGCGGGGGACGTGCGGTGCGGAGCAGGAGAGCGCCTGGGGTTTGGGGAGCGGCGAGACGGGCTTAAGAGAGAGGTGGAGAGGCCTCGGCTCGTGGAAGGCGTTGCAGCAGGAGGTGGAAGAGGAGACCGCGGCGGCGGAGGAGGAGGAAACGAGGGAGGAGAGGGAGGGGGAGGCGGCGAAGGCCATGGTGCGAGGGAGGGACAGACGGCAGTGCGCGGAAGGGTTTAGGTTTTTGAGATTTGACTTTTCTAGCCTTTTTCTCTCTCATTCTTTTTTTTTGAAAAGGAACTTTAGCCTTCTTTTTTAGTTTTCCTTTTAGAAATGATGATGATGGCAGGAACGAAACTCCAGACAATTTTTTGACAGATTTGTTTTGGCGTTCGCGTCACCATGAGCTGCGTTCTGTTTGTCCGATCGATGGCGAGTAGTCTTGTGCAACATGAGCGGTGCTTGTTTGTAAATAGCAGGGGTGTAAATCGGTGACTTTTTACATGCCCCTCCAACTCTTTTATTATTTTAAAATAGAATTTTAATTTAAAAATTAGTATAAATATTTGAACTAAATAGAATTATTTTAAAATAGAATTTTAATTTAAAAATTAGTATAAATATTTGAACTAAATAGAATTTTAGTTTAAAAAATTAGCACAAAAATTTGAACTAAATAGGATCGGAGATGCATTTAATATCACCGATTTACACCTGAGGTAAAGAGCTACTAGTAACTGACAAAAGATTAAACTTCGCGATTTGAGTGAAAAATTCAATTGCATCACTTCATCAAACGAACTCTTTCTTTTGTCTCTATTTTTTGAAAACTATATCAAATGAACTCTGAAGTTCAACAATGTTAACAGGTTAAATTGGTACAGTTTGAGTAAAATCGACTATTTCCCTGGACTCGGACTCGAGCATTTCCCCTAACAGGCCGGAGCAAGGGGAAGCTTCTTCCGGTCATTGGGCCAAGGTAGGCCCTACGAGGAGGCCGGCAATGTGCTTTTATTTTGAAAAGTGAATGGGGCAGACGTCAGGTTACAACTACACGTCACAATTCACAACCTAGCTATAGGTTGCTCAAGAAAAAAAAAGCTATAGGTTGCTCAAACTTGAAACTGAAGGTCTGTTTGGATGAGACTAAACTTTAAACTTTAGTCCCCGTCGTATTGTATGTTTGGACACTAATTAAGAATATTAACTATAGGATAATTATAAAACCAATTGCATAAATGGAGACTAATTCACGAGACGAATTCATTAAACCTAATTAGTTCATGGTTTGATCATGTTGTGCTAGAGTAAACATATACTAATGATAATTAATTAGATTTAATGGATTCGTCTCATGAATTAGCCTTCATTTATGCAACTGGTTTTGTAATTAGCTTCTATTTAATACTCCTAATTAGGGTTCAAATATACGAGACTAAATTTTTAGTCCGGCGGATCCAAACAGGCTCTGGGCCGAAGAAAGTTGAACAGTCGAAGCTACTCTCAGTGCTACAAAGTTTTGATTAAAAAAAAGCTAGGAAGTTTTCACACTGCTGTGTTGAAAAGCATCTATAGCATATCAAAAAGAACAGAAAGCCAACTGCCTCTCCTCTTCCAAAGAACAGTGAGCTGCCTTAACAGTTGCATGTTGTTTTAAATCCATGTTCGTTTATTTCGCATCTTAAGGAATCAGTAGACTTAACTGAAAGTTCTAAACCTAGAATTGAACCGACAGCTAACCTGCAACCAGACAGATACCAGTACAGCAGCACTAGCTCTCTCCAGTAGACCAGTACTCACCAAAAGCCCTTGAAACTCACTGTGCTAACCTTGTACAGTCTGATATCCTATTCCTTCGGCAGATCTTGCTAGTTCCTTACTCCCAGGGTCCCACCGTCCCTGACGTAGTACTAGCACGTGAGATCGAGATCACAGTACACGCTTGAATGCGTCATGCTCATGCCAGAACTCCTGCAGAAACTAGTAGGACAACATCTGCTCGACACTGCTCCTCCTTGCAAACGAAGCATGCAAACCTCGTGCAGATGCCAAACGCATGAACCAAACTTGTTAACAGTGTAACCGGATAAACCTTACCCATGCCAACTGAACAAATGAAAGGGAAACACGGCATCTTCTACCAAACCGATTAACTGCTGAACATTCAGGGTTACAGAACATCACTGAACATGGTGCGTTGCCGTAACTTCTACAAGTTCTTCTAGCACAATACTACACTAGGACGACAAAGACTAAGAGAAACGAGGGAAAGGAGCAAAATGCACAACTGGCACCAGGCCAACTTGTGCGAACCCCATGCTGCATGAGCGCATACAGAACTACTTAGAACGCTGCTGCTACCACCACCACCCCATGCCTCCAAAAGGCGCCGTGCCTCCGTCGCCGCGCTCACCGGAGGACGCGGCTGCACAGGCGCGACACGTCGGCCGGGCGGACGGGCTTCAGCAGGAAATCCTCGGCGCCTTCCTCCAGGCACCTGATGACACATGCAAAAGCAATGTCAACAACAAGCAGAAGAGAACAAAAGCTACTAGTAATAGGCACGAATGCTTCCAGCACTTGGGCATGGAAAAATCCTAACCTGTTGATCCTGGTTGGCACGTTCTCTGAGGACATGATCACCACGGGGATCTCCTTCAGTCTGGACGACTCCTGCATGCAGACAAGCCATCCGGTTGAGATCTCAGAAAGTTCAGCGACCTGCATCTAGGAAAAGGTTTGTCCTGTCTACTACTGATGCTGCTGCTGAATGCAGTCGAACGATGCGTGCACACACCTTGACCTTCTTGAGAAGCTCGTACCCGGTCATCTCCGGCATCCAGTAGTCGGTGATGATCATGCTCACATTGGGCTCCTGAAAACACAGCAACAACGTTACATAATCTTCTCATGGAGAGCGCATAGAAAAAGAGAAGGGAGGATCCAGAACAGAATGAGCAACAAGAGAGATTCAGTTGAGTAAGAGATACGTACCGAGCCCAGCAGCTCCAGCGCCCTCTTCCCGCTGTCCACGGCCGTCACTGCACGCAAGACGCGACACGGCTTCAGGTTTACAGAAGCAAAACCGCAGCAGAGAAGAACTGAAGAAGGTGCGTTCCCACGAGAGCGGTAGGAATAAATTAGAGATTGCTCACCGCGGAACTGCGAGCTCCTGAGGATGCTGGCGATGACGGCGCGGTCGACCGAGCTGTCGTCCACCGCGAGGACGTGCGGCGGCGGCGACGCGCTCCCCTCCCCGCCGAGACCCTTGCGGCCCGCCGCCATCGGTCGATCTCCTCTACCTAGTAACTCTCCTCAAAATGGGCTCTGGCCTGCGAGCTAGTATGACGACGATGACACTAGTAGGACGATGTGAGCACGTCAGAGCCCCTCGGCGGGGTGCGTTTATATAGAGGTGAGGTCACCCGTCACACGGGGCGGTTGGGAGGTGCGGGCTAGCAGAGAGACGTGGAAAGAGACGAGGAGCCGAGGAGGCCAGAAGCCGAGGAGGAGATCGCGTATTCACGGCGGTGCGGCGACCGAGAGATATCGCACGCGGCGACAGGGGTCTCGGCGAGTAGCCGAGCAGGCAGCTAGCTGCTAGTCAATCCGATGGATACGCACACGGCCGGCGCCGCTGATCGGATACGGCCAGATCCGGGGCTGCTGCCCCTCCATCTCCCAGCCAGCAGGGCGTGACGCGCCGCGCCGGCACAGTGGATCCGGGGGCATCCGGCACGGCCGGCCGGCGCGGGCAAAAGCTGGCGCGGCGCGTGCACATCCCGGCGGCCCGCCCCCGGAACGAAATCTCCTGTCGCTGCAAACAGGAGCGCGGTGCAGGTGTCTTTACTGGGATGGCTCTCTTCTCTTCCTGCTTGCCATGGCGCAGCTAGCGTCGGCACGCACCGGATCAGATCTTGCCTCTTCAATGCGTTCCATTGCAGCATAGATCACTGTGCTCCGTCGTCTCTACTCTCTACACCTCCCTCTATATCTCTCTTATCTCTCTCTCTCCCGTATAATTGCTGTACTGGCCAGTTCAGTTCAGTATGGACTGTACAGAGGGGAGTACGTGTACGGCCAAGGCTCCAAAGACAAACTACAGCGCGTGAGGATACCATACCATGTACACGCGCCGTGGTGCACGCATTGATGGCAACGTTAAGCACGCAATCTCCCGGTGATCACGGGTACGTGTACGCTGGAATGAGTATACTTTGAGGTACTTACTGATGATGCGGTGTATCTCGAGATACGCCGTATCTCTCTCTCTCTCTCTGTTTATCTTCCGCGCCATTAACCTCACGGCTGCTGGGCAGCAGTCACCATTCAAGGGCTGATTTGTGCCGCCATTTACTTCCAAACCGAGATGATACTGTGTTTACTGTAGTCAGTGTAGTGCATCTTCATTTCGGTTCTTTGCTCTGGCGTGCATGCAGCATCAACTCTTCACTAAATAGGGCTGTGTACATCACTGACCTCGCAGTGCTTCCTTCACTCGCAGATGCAAGTACAGCTACACTGACTGTACTTGCTCCAAACTGATCTGTACTCGATCACGTCAATAAAAAGGAGCCCATTCAGGACACATGCGCGAAGCCATAATCCTGATCTGACTTCTTAATTGAGGCTAGGGAAAGAGGTTTAAGAAACTATTCCCTCTATCTATAAATACAAAAGATTTTAGAACTTTTATGATGGTTCAAGATAAAAAATAAAGACGTTCACTCCATGATTGGGGAGGTAGTATGCGGTTTGTATTGACCACTATACGCCTACTTCAGAATGATAGAGATTATTCAGTATGCGGTTTGTGTTGACCACTATGCGGTCTACTGTCACAGCTTCACACAGACCCGGAGGAAGCCAAGCACCCCAGCTCACCACCTCACTGCCTCAGTCAGCAGCCAGCCTAGACTTTTCCGGGTGTCATGCCTCACGCTCTGCTGACGCTGTCACCCAGGCGCCCAGGCCGCCTCTTCGATCTCTATCCCGTCGGAGAATAGCTCCACGGCTGCACGCCATTGACTTCGAGCTCCTGCTCCTTGCACCGATTTGGGCGGCCCATTTATGGTTGCTGCGGCACGCCTGCGCCGAGCTCGCAGGGCCAGCGTACGCGAGCGACCGGTGAGACCTGCAGGCGCCTGGCTCCGCTGCCATGGGCGGATCTTTGGAGCTGTGGGCGAGTTTCGAGGGAAATCTTCCGAGCCCTGCAACCTGCATTGCTGCCGTCGCGCTCGTGACATCATGGCGTGTGAGCTGACGCTGAGAGGCTGAGCTGCCATGGAGGCATGGAACTGCTTTGCCTTTGACTCGTGACTCTGGGAGGGGAAACTGATGGGAATGCTGGAGCCTGAAGTACTGACCTTGGAGTATATCTGTATCTGTCTATGGGCTTTGATGGATATGGTTGACCCAAATTCTTTTACTGAATTAAACTGAGTGAGGATAATATTGGCAGCTACAATATTGTTTTTGTTTGAAGATGGATTGGCAGCGGTGCACATCGTGGAGCGTTTCCGCTGCCAGCAGGCCAGGGCCGAGGGCCAACATCTGGTCATTCCATAAAAGCACAAACGAAGAAGAGCAAATTCCCTATGTGCCATTGAGAAATATAGCTCATTCCCTATGTGCCATCGGAAATTAGCATATTTTTTCTATGCCATCGTTTATAATTTCTCATTCCCTGTGTGCCATTACCGTCAAATTCGCATATTAACATCGTCAAACTTTTCCTTTTTGAATGTTTTTACCCCTCCTCCCAATCCAAAAGCAGCACTCAGCCGCTCACCACGAGACCGATCAAAAAAAGAAAAACACGCCCCCCTCCCGTCCCGCAACCCTCCCATCCCGCGACGCCCCCACCCGAATCCTAGATCCCCCGTCCATCCCCCGGCCCGCCGTCTTGCTACTCTCCCCGGCCACCCTAGCATCCAGTGCCTATGCCACCCCTGCATCCCGCACTAGCGGTGCGGCGTTGGACGAGCAGGAGGGGCAAGGGCCGTGGCGGTCGGCGGGGAGCGAGGGCGCCGAGGGCCGCGGCGGGGAGCGAACCGCACGCCCCTCGCGCGGGCGCTAATGCCAGTCAGGCGAGGGGGCCATGCGCCCCTCCGCTGCGCTGGCCACCTGACGGCCAGGATGGGAACACAAGGAAACCACTCCAATTGGCTTCCTACAGGGTGAGTTCTTTACTTTCTTCCCCGTTTCCATCCTCTAATTGTCTGAATTAGAACCAGAATCTGAATTAGAACCAGAAACGATTAGTTTTGATGGTCCTTCATTAGCAGGATGGACCCTAAGACCAGTTTTCTGCTAGATATCCATCTCAAAACCAATCCTTAAAAGTGTAGGAAGGAAATTTCATGCTATAGATTCAACAAAGTCGTGGATTCTGATCTATGCAATTTCAAGGACCTTGTTGGAGAAATTATGGATCGGTTCCTGTCAGACCCGGGGCCATGGGACTGTGTACATAACGTAGTTTAAAGAGATTTAAGAGATTAAGTCCGTCTTATCTTTTATTTATCTCGTTTATCTCTTATGTATCCCGTTTAAATAAGAGATAAAGCTAACCAATGTAGAAGAAATCTACTTGAGATATGTTCTGGTACGATTCCTTGGCTGGTATCGGTTATGATTTGTGTAACCTTGGCCTCCCGGATATATAAGGAGGGACAGGGACTCTCTCAAAAGAAGATCATCAGATCATTCTACACCAAAGGCAATACAAACCACCACACAGGACGTAGCGTATTACGCGCCTCGCGGCCCGAACCTGTCTAAGTTTTGTGTTCCTTGCACCTTCGAGTTCTTGATCTTGGCGTTTCCTCACCTAAACTTACCACCTTGGGTATACCCTTCGGTGGGCAGCCGGTAAAACACCGACAGCTGGCGCGCCAGGTAGGGGAGCGCATCGAAGATCCATCGATGAACTCGATGGCATCTTTTCGGTTCACCAGGTCAGTACCTTCTTAGGGTACAATTTTTGTTTTTGGCTTGTGGGTCTGCGTCGCAGATGGCGAGGGCGATTTCCGTCGCTTCCTCGTCGACATGAAGCCGAAGAACCCCGTGGCGTCTTCTCAAAGCGACCTCGAAAAGTTCGTCGATGATCTCGATGATTTGTCAATTCGTGGGTCCGCGACGAGGATCGGAGAGGAGTCTGCTTCCAGCATGACTTCATCCGGCGCTGCAACAACTTTCCTTGGGTTGGACTCGTTCCAATCTGAGGACTCGCGTAGCCAATTACGACTTGACCAACGCGATTTGGCCACTGATCTTCAGGAGGCCAACAGATCCGAGTCCCTCTCCGTATTGGAGGAGGACTTAGATTCTCTACTCCAAAAGCCTGAAGCCACCGCATGTCGGGGGGCTTCGGGTTGTTTTGGCGCCAACAGTCTGATGATCACCTCCACTCCAGAGGGGCGTTTTGTGCATTGGAAGGGCATGAGCCTTTCTGATCTACTCGAAGCCGATGATCGACTGGTGGCACACCTCGAGCCTTTGCCTTTCCAGGAGGGCAGGCCGTTGGCTACCGTGGCGGAGGAGTCGACTGAACTAGTCGACGCGAGCTCTGATGAGCTCATCTCTCGCCAGGTGCTGATAGCGGAAGAAGGCGAGGACGATGGCGATTTTCCCATCGCCGAATTTGATGCGGTCTCCGAAGATGAGGCCACAGCCAACACCGGCGACGAGAACGACGCCGATCGTGAGGCACGGAGGGCCAGGAACAGGGCCCGCACAATGCGGCGGAGGAGGGTCAATGAGCGCAGGCGATCTATGCATCGCGAGCTTGACCCTGAATTCGCCGCCGTAAGCGAACGGGGCTTCAGGACCCCGGTGGCCAACATCGCCAGGGTTACGGCCATACTCGAGCGCACTAACGATCCGAATGTGCGCCAAGCACTTTTTTACGCGCAGAGGGCCTGGATCCAGCTGGATCAGCAAAACCTGGCGTCTACTACCAGGGAGGAGCGTGTGGGCGAGAGTCGGAGCCAGACTCACAGCCGAACGGCTGGCGGTCGCCCTCGACTTCAGCCTAGCCACAACAACGACAACGCTCGCAAGAGCCAGGCCCCTAGCAGGAGGCAGCAGCCACCTCCGGAGGGTAACCCGCGACAGGCCAATCATCGACCTCCTCCAGAAGACCTGTGCTAGCATATTAATGAAGGCCGCGATGCGCGGTCCGTGATCGACTCCAGGCGCAAGGTTCGCGAAGAAGTCGAGACTGAAGCTACTGACTGCAGTGACCGTTTCCCAGCTTTCTCCACGCGGTTCAGTAGCTACAAGTACCCCGAGGGCTTCAAGCCGATCGGCATCACCAAGTACGACGGCAAGTAGGCTCCTCAGCAATGGCTACCTTGCTACTCTAAGGCCATTGAAGTCGCAGGGGGCTCCAACATCACCAAGGTCGTCTATTTTTCGATGGCTTTGGACCCTGCGCCGCTCACATGGCTAGAGAGCCTCAGCAGCAACTCGATCGACTCCTGGGAAAGGCTCAAGAAGGTCTTCATCGACAACTTCCAGGGGGCGATCGCCCGCGCAGGTACTCGTCACGATCTTGCTCAGTGTAAATAGGAACGTAACGAGCTCCTGCGGTCCTATACACGTCGCTTCTTCGACGTTCGCGTTACCATTGCGAACATCTCGGAGGATGACATCATCGACTGCTTCTACAACGGCATCACCGACCCAGGCATCTACAGAGATTTCGGACGGAACAGGCCGAAAATTGTTGCGGGCCTTCATGATATGATGCACAACTAGTCCGAACAGGAGGAGAAGATGCGGGAGCGGTTCCCGCGGCCCCAAGATAGCAATATGAGGTGCCCAAATGACAACCGCAACGACAAAGGCCAGCGGGACTACTCGGGTCCACCCCGAAAACGCAGGCCACATGATCTCATCGCGGCTGTGGATCGTCCTTCGCGGGGTAAGAAGTCGACAACGCAGAAGGAGTTTGAGAAGCTCCTACAGAAGAAGTGCCCGTAGCATCCAGACTCCAATCACGCAGCTATCGACTGTTACCACCT
Organism: Panicum hallii; assembly: GCF_002211085.1. Taxonomy (NCBI): domain Eukaryota; kingdom Viridiplantae; phylum Streptophyta; class Magnoliopsida; order Poales; family Poaceae; genus Panicum; species Panicum hallii. The sequence goes on along the minus strand of NC_038048.1, from coordinate 40,019,061 downwards.
TAGGAGGACATTCAGCAACTCTGGTGGTGGCAAGAAGAACAAGAAGCCGGCGGAAAAGGAACCCGAGGATGACGACCAAGAAGACCAAGGGCGCAATACGAAGTTCCAGGATGCTTCGAAGACCGTCAACGTTATCTTTGGGGGAGATGGAGAGCTCGGCTCCAGGCGGGACCAAAAGCTGCTTCTCCGGGAGATCATGTCCATCGAGCCGGCGGTACCACGACCACTACGTTGGTCGGAGGTCCCTATCTCTTTCTCCCACGACGATCAGTGGACGAGCTTCTCGGAGCCCGGTAAGTTCCCTCTGGTCCTGGATCCAGTGGTGGCAAAAGTCAGGCTCACCAAGGTGCTCATCGATGGTGGGAGTGGTCTCAATCTCATCTTCGCTAACACTCTGAGGAAGGTGGGTCTAGACTTCGCGGACGTGCTGGTCCCAAGCAAGTCCTCTTTCTATGGAATTGTCCCAGTTAACGCGGCGCACCCGCTTGGTACGGTAGTTCTTCCAGTCACCTTCGGCACGAGGGAGAACTACCGCACCAAGTTCATTAAATTCGAAGTAGCTAACTTCGAATCCTCTTATCATGCCATATTGGGTCGTCTGGCACTCGCCAAATTCATAGCAGTGCTGCATTATATTTATCTGCTTCTCAAGATGCCAGGACTAAGTGTAGTAATCACTCTCCGATGTGACTTGAAGAAGTCGTACGATTGCAATCAGGAGGCGATCCAGTATGCTTCGACTGCTCGTGTGCCAGATGGTTCAGGGGAAGTACTTGCAGCCGCGCAGCAGCTCTCCCAGTCCGGGCTAGAGATCCCTTCGAGGAAGGCTAGCAATTCGAGCATCCAGTCGACTGACGATGTGGACCTCAAGATGATCCAGCTCCAGGAGGGTGACTCAGCTAAGACCGCCATCATCGGCGCGGGCTTAGGTGAGAAATAGGAACTCACGCTCGTCAGCTTCTTTCGGGCTAACCGAGACATATTCGCGTGCAAACCAACGGACATGCCAGGGGTGCCTAGGTGTAGGATCAAGAACACCGACTAGAGGGGGTGAATAAGCGGTTTAAAACTAAAACCAACAATACTAGAGAAATTTAATTAGTAACAAAAGAAAGCCCTATGTCATGCTACTACTATCTCTAGAAAGGTTTGCAACCTAGGGTGACAAAATATAATTCAAGCTCTAGTAAAGTAAATTGCTCAAAATAAAACAACAATTAAAGTGAGCAAGAAAGATAACCAAGCTTGACACACAAATTTATCCCGTGGTATCGATGACTTGCAGGTCACCCCTAATCCACGTTGAGGTGGATTCCAAGAATCAACCGCTCCTCTTATCAAGAACCTCTTGATCTTGAGCCGGCTAGAAATAAGGAACCGCTCCACACCTCGATTTCACTAGAGTTGCTCTTCACCACTCCGGTAAGGTGAGCACAAAACCTCTCACAACCGAAATCGGGGCTTCTCAACAATCTCCTTCAAGAAGCTCCACGAAATCACCTTCTCCAAGCCGTCTAGGGAGCGGCAACTCCTAAGAGTAACAAGCCAATGATCCTTGCTTGAAGATTCCCTAGTGCCACAAAGCTCAAACTCTTGATGCAATGCACTAGGAAGCACTCTCACTCTCAAAAATGTAAATCCTTAGCAAGTGTGTGAGAGAGGGGGATGTCTTAGCACTAGAGGGTCAAGAATGCAGTCCAAATGGCCAAGAGAGAGACCCAAAGGCCGGGCATTGGGTATATATAGACATCCCATCAAAAACTAGCCGTTACAGTCTTTTCTGCGAGATCGCGGACCGTCCGGTTTCAAAAACCGGACCGTCCGCCGTTATAAACCAGAGAGTCAGAGAGCATTAAATGCGTGTCAGAACTAGATGTTACAGCCCCGGCGGACCGTCCGCGCACAATCAGCGGACCGTCCGCAGTTAAGAGTTCCACAGCTCCAGAAACGAACCAGCCTCTGGAACAACCCAGAAATTAGCAAGCGGACTGTCCGCCCCAAAATAGCGGACCGTCCGCAGTTCATCCTATAAGAACAGGCAGAGACAGCAATGTTTCTGGATCAAGTTATCAGAGAGCCTGCGGACCGTCCGCGCCCCAGCTGCGGACCAGACCATTTAGACAGACCAGAGAACACCCTTTCTGGAACAAAAGTGAGTTAGAGTGGCGGACCGTCCGCCCAAGAGAGCCGGACCATCCGCCAGCCACAAGAGATTCCCACTAATCCTTCTGTAACGGTAGCGGACCGTCCGCACCCCAGGCGCGGACCGTCCGCGCTTGAGCAGTTAGATCTCAAACATGATCTTTTTCAAAACCCGACAAAGCGTAGTTAGCCCTCATGCATGCACTTAGATATTTTGAGCAAAATGGCACTAGAGACCCGTCAAGCACGAGTAAATGACCCCTCTTGATAGTACGGCTATCTAACCAACAAATCCGGTCACTTATCATCCACCAAACACCTTGTGACCGGTAAAATTCAAAAGACCCTATTTTATACCTTTGCCTTGAGCCCAAACTTTTCTCATCGTCTCCAAAAATCCACACGTTCACAAGTAACTCTCATTCATCCGTGGATCAACCTATACTCATCTTCTCAAAAAGAATTGTTAATCCACAAACCGTTGTCATTAATTACCAAAACACGAATTAGGGGCCTAGATGCTTTCAATCTCCCCCTTTTTGGTAATTGATGACAACACTAAGTTTTGGAGTGATAAACGTGTTCAAGTCAACTTCATACACTAGGCATAAGGTGAACTTGAAATTGAACTTTTGAAAAACTTACTCATTTTTCTTGAAAATTTTAGAATATTGTATGAATAAGTTCACCAAGTTCGATGAGTAGAGAGAACTCCCCCTTGATATGTGCATATAAATTTAAATGAATATCCAGAGCACACATATCTATATATGAACATTTTGACGGAGTTTTTCCTACAAGTGTAAATCGAGGCATACAAGATACACAATATATATGACATGATTTTTAGCTTGATTACCATAGCCTCACAACCACAAGATGAACATAAGTAAATAGAAGTAGCATAAATCAACATAGTTCATCACCAATGACAAGCCAAATCCACGCAAGATATAAAATATAAGTCCATCCAATAGAGTTCAACACAAATTAAAATATTAGTGGCAAGGAAGCAAAAGCGAATGAGTTCCATGAGAAATCCATGAGCTCCCCCTAGATCAAAGCACTCCAAAGCTCCTTCTCCCCCTTTAGCATCAATTTCCAAAAGGATCAATCCATCGGCGGTGGAGGAGGTGGCGGTGGATAGAACGGCTGGTGCGGGTAGAACTCTGGAGGCGGCACTGGAGCCGGGAACACTGAGTAGAAGTGGTCAGAAAACCCGGTGAAGGCTGTGCTGAAGGTGTCAAAACGCTGCTCTAAATGCTGCTGCCTATGCTCGAGCTACTCAAACTGCTCAGATGAAGGCAAATCCTCAAAACGGGAGTCAAGAGCTGCAATATCTGAGTGTAAACTCTCCTGAACACCCTGCATCTGAGCCATCATGGGCTGGAACATCTGCTGCTGCATGTTCTGGAAGTTAAGATCCATCTGACTCTGCATCTGACTAGTCAACCCGGCAATCTGAGAGGAGAGATTCTCCTGCATGGATGTAAAATAAGGATCAAAGTAGCCAGCTGGAGGAGCTCACTGCTGCTGTACAGGAGGGGGTGGTGGTGGCATGCCATGCTGAGCTGCAGCTGCTCCTATGTGAGCGTCATCGTCACTATCGTCATCACCACCATACCCCTGTGCTTCAGCATCTCCAGGGAAAGGAGTCAACAGCCTCATAAGAAAAGCATGATCGTTCTTGAAGGGCCGAAAAGGAGTATGCTTGCACTCACAAATGCCCTAAAAGATGTCTTTGCCTTGATGATGGACATAATGTATGGAGCAAAGTATAAATTCATCTCCATATTGAGCTTTAAATATGCAAGCTGATCCATAATGAGAGCAATGACATCAATTCTATTCCCATTCATGATATGAGAAATCACATTCCAATAGAGCCCTCTAACTTTGTCCTTGTTTCCACTCTTAGGCATGAATGTGACTCTTGCAATTTTATTGATCACTGTAGGATGATGCCTCAGACCCTGAGTTCCCCCAAAGCTTCTGGCTATACCAAGATGTGCAGACTCCTAGTACATGGGGTAGTCATTCTCATCTAGAGGATTTTCTAAGACAACATTCATGCTTTCTCACTAGTGATGAAATCATAGTCTAACTGATTAGCTGCAGCAAACTGAGCAAATGTGGCAAAATATGTTCTCTTCCCAGTTGACCATCTAAGTATGCCCGCTACCATATCAATCTCTAGGGTGGCATAGAACTGGCGTATGACTGTTTCATTCCAATCACATCTATGTTGCAGAAAATTTGCCAACCCCATTTCCACAAATCTATCCACTAGATCAGTCATGACAGAATGTGATCTCATATACCCCAGGTCAATGGTTTGATGTTTGAACACAGTCTTCTTAACTAGATGACCGAACTAAGCATCTTGTTGTACCTTGGTTCTGAAAAAGAGGATGTTGGTGTCATAAGGCATGTCGAACTGATTCACTGCTCTAGCATTGGCATAGCTCTCAGCAGTCCACTGTCGGCTAGGAAGATCTAGCCCCATCAAGACAGTAACATCATCTTCAAAACCCTCAAATTCCTCCTCTGAAGATTCATCACCAAAACCACCCACTGAGGATGCTGCAGCCATCTCACTAGGATTAGGATCATAGTCTGAGTCATCGAAGTTATCACCGTCTCTTTGCCTCTTTGATGTCCCAGCCTTCTTGATTTTTATGTGAAAGCCTTGAGAATTTTTCGAGGTGGCCTGAGATCAAGAATTGACCATAAGAACAATTAAAAAGTGAGATATCCAATCCATAATCATATAAGTCAATTCAGAATCTTGCTGAAAAAATTTGACCACTCGCGGACCGTCCGCTGACACTGCGGACCGTCCGCTTGCTGACGCCTGACGCGGACCGTCCGCGACTCATCTGTTCAGCGCAGAACACAGCAGTCGCCCCAACATTTGATCCATCCATAATTTGAGTTTAGATTCAAATCCACCAACCGAATTAAAACTACACCATCTCCTCATCACTAGGAACAAAATGCCCCAAGTATTTACAAGAATCCATGGCCCAAAAGTAGATCGAGCAACTAACCCTAACTCTTTCCAATGATAAATCCAAGAACAAGAGTTAGGGATTCATCGAAATACCGAGAGGACATGATGAAGAATCTCGATAAGAGTCCGGGGATGTGATCGGACTGTCCGCGAATCACGCCAAAAATCCTTGACCTTGAAGTCTTCCCCACGTGCTTGAGAGAGAAAGAGAGAGTGCTTTTGGAGAGAAAGGCTCGGTTTGGTGGGAGGAGAGAAAGAGACAGCCTAATATAAGCCAAGTCTGGTCGGCCCCATCTTTCTGTCCAGGCGGATCGTCCGCGTCCGGCCGTCGCCTCGAAATTTTCACTGCTGACATCAACTCTGCAGAGCCTCTGGTGATCAATCCTGATGACCGCGGACCGTCCGCCTCTTACACGCGGACCGTCCGCTTCGTAACACTGCGCCTCAAAATAACTTTGCAGTCCCTCTGGTGATCAGTTCTCAAGACCCGCGGACCGTCCTCCTCTTACCCGCGGACCGTCCGCTTCATAACTCTGCGCCAAAATATTTGCAGTGCCTCTGGTGAACAATTCTCAAGAACTGCGGACCGTCCGCCACTACACGCGGACCGTCCACGTACCAATTTCAATTTGCTCAGAATTTTGCCAATTTTCACAATTCCAACTTCAATATGGGATAATTGCTCATATAAAAATCTAAAAATCTCAAATCATGCATGAAAACCTTCCAAACTCTCATATGAGCAAGTTATGACAAGAATTCAAAAATAAATCGAATGAAATCATGAAAAGTCATAAACGGCTCAAAATCCCTCAAAAATTCAAAAAATGAAACAAAGAAAACATGGAAGAACCATATGCCACATGTGCTAGTTTTCAAGCCACATTTGAGAAGTCAATGATGTTTAACTCATTTCTCAACTTGCAAAACCGAGATTAATCCAAGGGCTTAGTGAATATATCGGCTAATTGATCATCCTGCCAATACCATCAATCTTGATATCATCCTTGTTCACATGATCTCTAAGAAAATGATGGCGGATATCAATATGCTTGGTTCTTGAATGTTGAACCAGATTAGTCGCAATCTTCACGGCACTTTCATTATCACACAATAAGAGAATTTCATCAAATTTCACGCCATAGTCAAGAAGAGTTTGCTTCATCCATAACAATTGTGCACAACAACTTCCGGCCAAATATATTCCGCTTCGCGGTTGAAAGAGCCACGGATTTTGTTTCTTTGAAGACCAAGAGACAAGAGACCTTCCAAGAAATTGACAACCACCGGAAGTGCTCTTCCTATCGACCTTGCACCCGCATAGTCCGAATCCGAGAATCCAACCAAATCAAAGTGAGCACCCTTGGGATACCATAAACCAATATTAGGAGTATATTTCAAGTATCTCAAAATTCTTTTGACGGCGGTCAAATGACATTCTCTAGGTGCGGCTTGAAATCGTGCACATATGCAAACACTAAACATGATATCGGGCCTAGATGCGGTCAAATAAAGCAAACTACCAATCATAGAACGGTAAAACTTTTGATCAACCGGATTACCTCCCTCATCTAGGTCGAGATGCCCATTGGTGGCCATAGGAGTCTTGATTGGTTTTGCATCTTCCATACCAAATTTCTTCAAGATATCCTTCACATATTTTGATTGACACACAAAGGTGCCTTCCTTGAGTTGCTTGATTTGAAGTCCAAGAAAGAAACTCAATTCACCGATCATGGACATCTCAAATTCCCTAGACATCATTTCACCAAATTCTTCACAAAAACTTGGTTAGTTGAACCAAAGATAATGTCATCAACATAAATTTGACAAACAACAAATCCTTACCAATAGTTTTAGTGAACAAGGTAGTGTCAACCTTACCGATTTTGAATCCCTTGGAAATAAGAAAGTCTCTCAATCTTTCATACCAAGCTCGTGGAGCTTGCTTCAAACCATAAAGTGCTTTAGAGAGCTTGTATACATGATTTGGCTTCTTGGGATCTTCAAAACCGGGAGGTTGCTCAATAAAAACAAGTTCACTAATCTTGCCATTTAAGAAAGCACTTTTCACATCCATTTGAAAAAGTTTTATGTTGTGAGAGCACGCATAAGCTAATAAGATTCTAATAGCTTCTAGTCTAGCAACGGGGGCAAAAGTTTCACCGAAATCCAAACTTTCGACTTGAGTGAAGCCTTGAGCCACCAATCTTGCTTTATTTCTCACAACCATTCCATCTTCATTTTGCTTGTTTCTAAAAACCCATTTAGTGCCAGTGACATTATAATTTCTAGGCCTCTCAACTAGATCCAAACTTGATTCTGGGTGAAATTATTCAATTCTTCATGCATAGAATTTACCCAATCCGGATCTCTCAATGCATCATCTACACGGTTAGGTTCAAGAAAAGATACAAAAGAATAATGTTCACAAAATGAAGCAATGCGAGATTGAGTTTGGACACCCTTACTAATATCACCCATAATTTGATCCACGGGGTGATCCTTTGCAAGAATATGATGAGTTCTTTGAAGAGCGATGGGTTCTTGAGTTGATGGAGAAGGTGCACTTGATGAACCAACTCGATCTTGTACATAAGAATCATCATTACTAGAATCTTGTACTATTTGTTGTGCTTGATCATTTGAGATAGAGGTTGAAGGATTAACTCTAATAGAGATAGAATGGCCATCATCACTTTCATCTTCTTCTCTTGGTCTAACATCACCAATTGACATATTTTTCATTGCATTTCTTAAACCATCACTTCTCACATCATCAAGATTTTCTTGTTCATTATGAGACCCATTTGTTTCATCAAATTCAACATCATATGCTTCTTCAACAATACCATGTGTTTTGTTGTAGACCCGATAAGCCTTGCTACAAGATGAATACCCGAGAAGAAAACCCTCATCACATTTGCTTTGGAACTTTGATAACCGAGTTCCCTTCTTGAGAATATAGCATTTGCAACCAAACACTCTAAAATATGATATATTTGGTTTCCTTCCAATGAGCAACTCATATGGGGTCTTGTTATGGAATCTATGGCAATACAATCTATTAGACGCATGGCAATCCGTGTTGATTGCTTCGGCCTAAAAACTATCGGAAACATTGTACTCGGAGAGCATTGATCTTGCCATATCAATCAAGGTTCTATTTTTCCGCTCAATAAGACCATTTTGTTCCGGAGTGTACTTGGTTGAAAATTCATGTTTGATTCCTTTTCATCACACCATTCTTCAACTCTTGTGTTTTTAAATTCACTTCCGTTGTCACTCCTCACTTTCTTCACCTTGAGTTCAAATTCATTTTCGACCCTTGTCAAGAATTTCTTGAATATGTCATAAGTATCGGCTTTGTCATGAAGAAAGAAAACCCAAGTATACCTTGAGTAATCATCCACTACCACAAGGCAATAGCAATTTCCACCAATACTTCTATAAGTAGTAGGACCAAATAAATCAATATGCAATAATTCCAATGGTCTCTCGGTTGACATGACACTCTTAGTAGGATGAGCATTTGCAACTTGCTTTCCAGCTTGACATGCACTACATAACTTATCTTTCTCAAACTTCACATTCTTCAAGCCAACTACTAAATCATGCTTTATGAGACGGTTGAGTTGTTTCATGCCAACATGACCAAGTCTTCTATGCCATAACCAACCCAAAGATGATTGAGTGAACAAACATGTAGACAAGTTTGCCTCTTTAGTAGCAAAATCCACAAGATATGCATCCTCATATCTATCCCATAAAGATGTGATTTTTTCCATCCAAGCTAGTCACAACAACATCATCTTTAGTGAAACTACACTTAAATCCAAAATCACAAAGTTGAGTGACCGCTAAGAGATTAAACTTGAGAGAATCAACCAACAATACTTTTGAAAGAGAATGATCACTTGAGATTGAAATTGTACCAACTCCTTTGACTTTGCCTCGGCTATTGTCACCAAAGATAATATCACTATAGCCATCCACATTCTCATCTAGAGAGGAAAACATCATTGGATCTCCGGTCATGTGTTGAGTGCATCCACTATCAAGTACCCAATGTCTTCCTCCGGACTTATAGTTTACCTACAACAAAGAGATAACTCTTTTAGGTACCCAAACTTTCTTGGGTCCTTCAACGTTAGCGACCAAGACTTTTGGTACCCAAATGGCGTTCTTTTTAGCACCATCTATAGGTATTCTAACAAATTTTGCACTAACATTGCCATTTAAATTTCTCATAAGAATGTAACTTGAATCAAAGGATATGACTTTCATGTTGGTGCAATTCTTCTCAACATGACCAACCTTCTTGCATTTTTCACAATATGACTTACCACTACTCTTCACAAAAGTAGTTTTGGTTTGCACAAAAGCCTTCTTCCCTTTCTTAGGAATGTATCCAAACCCTTGCTTGTTCAAGGTGAACTTTTGACTTGCCCAACAATGATTAAACATGGCTCTACTATCATAGCACTTTCTCAAATCATTAGTCAAGCAAGTAACCTCTTTCTTTAACAAATCATTTTCCATAATGAGAGATTCATTGCAAGATGAGTCATCAATTTTGGTGCAAAAGAGCTAGTAGAACTAGAACCACAAGGTTTATCATCAATTAAGTCACAACTCACACCAATGCTCAATGTTGCTTTTCTTTCATGATTAAGTAGGGCATTGTGAGCTTCCTCAAGTTTCTCATGAGTTTCTTTGAGATTCTCATGTGAAGTCTTTAGCTCCTCATAGGAATCTTGAAGAGAAGAAAACTTCAACTTCAATTCCTTTAACTTGGCCTTCTCTTTAGTCATGAATTCATCGGCATCATTGAGCATTTCAACAAGATCATCATATGAAAGTTCATCAAGTTCATCATCTTGTTGTACCTTTGCACCACCCTTTGCCATAAGACAATGTGGTGTGGAGAAGAGTGATGGAGCCTCCTTGATGGCAATCCCGGCAACTCCCTTGGATGGCTTGTCATCATCATCATCATCATCATCGGAGCTTGCATCGGAATCCCACTCAACAAAATAAGCTTGACCATTCTTTTTCTTCTTGATGAACTTCTTCTTCTTCTTTTCATCATTTTTCTTGTCCTTCTTGTTCTTATCATCCTTCTTGTTTGGACAATTGACACTAATATGACCCATTTCACCGCATTGGAAGCAAGTCTTGTCCATAAAAGGATTTTTTCTTGATGATTGACCTTTCTTGCCAAAGTTCTTCTTGTTCATCATTCATTGAATCTCTTTACAAAGAGAGCCATCTCTTCATCCGATTCTTCTTCTTGGCACTCACTTTCTTCTTCCTTTTTGCTATCTTGAGCTTTGAATGCCACACTTTTCTTTTTCATATCAATTTCTCCCCCATGAGCTTCATCTTGAGATTTCTTGAACATGTCATGAGTGAGAACTTCTCCCAATATTTGTGTGGGAGTTGCGGTCTTCACATTTGACCTTACAAGCAAGGTTACAATTGTGACATATCTTTCCGGAAGGCATCTAAGAAATTTGTGGTTGAAATCCGCATCCGGTACCTCAAATCCAAGTCCCTTGAGGTCATTCACAATGTCATTTAGCCGGTTGAACATCTCGGCTATACTTTCATCCTTCTTCATGGTAAATTCACTAAAATTGCCCTTAAGCAAATATAACTTGGCCTCTTTCACACTTGATGTGCCCTCATGAATTTCCATGAGCTTTTCCCATATATCATGTGCATTTTTGAGACTCTTGACTCTATTAAATTAGGTCACACCAAGGGCACTAAAGAGCACATTGACCCCTTGATCATTTAGTATCTCATTTTCCTCTTCTAGGGGTGTCAAATTTTTTGAGTCCAAAATGACATATCCATCATTTACCACTCTCCATAGCTTTCTGCTCATGGCTTTGATATGAGCCGACATCCTAGTCTTCCAATAATCATAATTGTTCCCATCAAAGAACGGTGGCTTCCCAACATGAATTCCATTATCACTAGTCATTGTTCTACTCCAAGATGGTTAAATCCGCAATTAATGGAGTACTTAGCTCTGATACCACTTGTAGGATCAAGAACACCGACTAGAGGGGGGGTGAATAGGCGGGTTAAAACTAAAACCAACAACACTAGAGAAATTTAATTAGTATCAAAAGAGAGTCCTATGTCATGCTACTACTATCTCTAGAGAGGTTTGCAACCTAGGGTGACAAGATACAATTCAAGCTCTAGTAAAGTAAATTGCTCAATATAAAACAACGGTTAAAGTGAGCAAGAGAGATAACCAAGCTTGACACACAAATTTATCCTGTGGTGTCGATGACTTGCTGGTCACCCCTAATCCACGTTGAGGTGGATTCCAAGAAACAACCGCTCCTCTTATCAAGAGCCTCTTGATCTTGAGCCGGCTAGAAACAAGGAACCGCTCCACACCTCGATTTCACTAGAGTTACTCTTCCCCACTCCGGTAAGGTGAGCACAAAACCTCTCACAACCGAAATCGGGGCTTCTCAACAATCTCCTTTAAGAAGCTCCACGAAATCACCTTCTCCAAGCCGTCTAGGGAGCGGCAACTCCCAAGAGTAATAAGCCAATGATCCTTGCTTGAAGATTCCCTAGTGCCACAAAGCTCAAACTCTTGATGCAATGCACTAGGAAGCACTCTCACTCTCAAAAATGCAAATCCTTAGCAAGTGTGTGAGAGAGAGGGATGTCTTAGCACTAGAGGGTCAAGAATGCAGTCCAAATGGCCAAGAGAGAGACCCAAAGGCCGGGCATTGGGTATATATAGACATCCCATCAAAAACTAGCCGTTACAGTCTTTTCTGCGAGATCGCGGACCGTCCGGTTTCAAAAAACGGACCGTCTGCCGTTATAAACCAGAGAGTCAGAGAGCATTAAATGCGTTTCAGAACTAGCCGTTACAACCCCGGCGGACTGTCCGCGCACAATCGGCGGACCGTCCGCAGTTAAGAGTTCCATAACTCCAGAGACATGACAGTCTCTGGAACAACCCAGAAATTAGCCAGCGGACCGTCCGCCCCCAAAGAGCGGACCGTCTGCAGTCCAACCAAGAAGAACAGGCAGAGACAGCAATGTTTCTGGATCAAATTATCAGAGAGCCTGCGGACCGTCCGCACCGCAGCAGCGGACCGTCCGCAGACCAGACCATTAGACAGACCAGAGAACACCCTTTCTGGAGCGAAGTGAGTTAGAGTTGCGGACTGTCCGCCCAAAAGGACCGGACCGTCCGCCATCCACAAGAGATTCCCACTGAACCTTCTGTAACGGTAGCGGACCGTCCGCACCCAAGGGGTGGACCGTCCGCGCTTGAGCAGTCAGATCTCAAACTTGTTCTTTTTCAAAGCCCGACAAAGCGTAGTTAGCCCTCATGCATGCACTTAGATATTTTGAGCAAAATGGCACTAGAGACCCGTCAAGCACGAGTACATGACCCCTCTTGATAGTACGGCTATCTAACCAACAAATCCGGTCACTTATCATCCACTAAACACCTTGTGACCGGTAAAATTCAAGAGACCCTATTTTATACCTTTGCCTTGAGCCCAAACTTTGCTCATCGTCTCCAAAAATCCACATGCTCACAAATAACTCTCATTCATCCGTGGATCAACCTATACTCATTTTCTCAAAAGGAATTGTTAATCCACAAACCGTTGTCATTAATTACCAAAACTCGAATTAGGGGCCTAGATGCTTTCACCAACCCATTGGTTTATTTGCTACAACAGATCCTACTGAGTCAGAATGGAATCTCAAGGTAATTCCTGAGCATCACAGATTGGAAGGTTCATCCGAAGAAGCACTTCGAGGGACGATGCGCTTTATGAATGTGCAATATCATTACCAATCATTACTGCGTCGTGAGATGGGCCAATTGGTTAATGCTGCGCGAAGTCTCTATAGGGAAGCTGATAGACACATCACCCAAGTGGATCAACCTCGAGCTTTGGTGATCAAGAAAGATGGGATCATTGCTGCCCGGAATGAGACTATTCATCACAGGGAAGATCAAATCAATGAAAGTGATGCAACGATCACCCAACGCAACACAATCATTGAATTTCTTCAAGAGCAGATTCATGATCTTATCCTTGAAGTGGATGATGCCAATGCGCACATAAATGAGCTCCAACAGCAGCCTGTACCTCCTGCAGTACCGGCACCTGAAGCAGAAGAAGAAGACCCTGAGGAAATTGAAGGAGTCTCCGAGATTGATTCTGAGCACGGAGACCCTGTCATCAGCCCCCATCATTCCTCTTCGGGTAGTCAATCATCAGTGGGAAACTTTGGTGACTTTTAGTTGTGGTTGAGTGAGTGATAGTCTAGTTGTAACTGGTGTAAAAAGATGTGGCATAGGTAGTGTGTAGTTAATCTAGATGTAGAGCCACTAGTTGTATATGTGGCATGTGCTTTTAGGCAAAGGTTTGTAGTGGTTTGAGTGTGTTGATATAAGATGTAAGGATTATCAGTGTTTGCATAGCAATCTAAATCTTGTGTTTTGTTATCTTGCTCAATGACCTTGAATCTGTTCTGAGTGGATTGAATGGAGCATATGAAATTACATTTCTATCTGGTATTTGCATGTCGTCTGAAATTAGAGTGACAATATGGTTAATAATGGATATCTCCTTTATTTCAGATGGTTGGAGCTACTCGCGGAACCCCGGAAGGATTCCGGACAGAACAAGCCAGCGGTTCTCAGCAACCACCACCGCCACCTCCAAATCTGGCCGAGGTTATGGCCCATCAAACAGAACTCCTTAACCAGCTTGTACAGGCTCAAATGGGCCACTTCCATCAGCAATCCCGAGGCCGAGACGAACCTCCATCGGCCAGTTATCAAGACTTCCTCAGTACTCAGCCTCCACTGTTCCATAAGGCGGATGAACCTCTCGACGCTGACGCCTGGCTTCGCACGATCGAGTCAGAGTTCGCCTTATTACCAGCCCCATGTTCAGATGAGAATAAGGCGCTCTTTGCAGCCCAGCAACTCCGAGGCACTGCCCGTTTATGGTGGGATCAGTTTCATGCTATGCATCCTGCTGATCATGTCGTCACCTGGGATGAGTTTCGAACTGCGTTCCAAGCGCATCACATACCGGAAGGACTCATTGAGCGAAAGCTCAATGAATTTTTGAATTTGACCCAAGGTACCCGCACCGTTATGCAGTACGCACAAGTCTTCAATCACTTGTGCTAGTATGCAGGATCTCATGCGGACACTGATGCCCGCAAATGTGATCGCTTTCGCCGAGGCCTGAACACCAAACTTAAGGAATGGCTGAATTTGGTGAAGGCCGAAAACTTCAATGAGCTAGTCAACATGGCCATTACTCAGGAAGACTGCATCTTAGCCCACAGAGCGGAAAAGAAAAGGAAGACACCAACAGGGCCTACAACTTCGCAACCGTCAAGGTATCGTTTGGTCCCAAGCACTACTCTTCGAGCTTTGCCTCGAAGCAATTTGCCGGGCAGATGGGTGGCTAGACCACCCCAACAGGCCTGATTCAACCGACCACCGACACCTCAATTTCAGCAGCAACAACCACAAGGTCCGCGGGAGAGCTTTCCGCCAGCTAATCAAGGAAACAGCAACTATCGTTGTTTCAACTGCGGAAGCCCGTCCCATTTTATCAAGGACTGCCCTCAACCTAGGAAATCTTTCCAAGGGCAAACATCCAGTCCAACCAGCAGGAGCAAGGGCAAGAGACAAGTGGTTTAGGTCCACCAAGGAAGGGTGAACCTCACCACACTCTCCGAACTACCTAAAGGGGCACCAATAATGACGGGTACAGTTTCTATCAATTATCACCCCGTTATTGTTCTTTTTGATACTAGTGCCACCCATAGTTTTATTAGTATGGATTGTGGAACTAAAGTGGGCCTGGATATCTATTCTATAAATGAAGTCTATAAGATCATAACTCCTGGCGGTAAGATTTTGTCCAATCAAATCTGTAGAATGGTACCAATTCAGCTAGGTAGTCATCTAATTAAAACAGATCTGCTAGTATTAGATTTAAAGGGAATGGATGTTCTTTTAGGTATGAATTGGATGGCTCAGCATCATGTGTCCTTAGATATCTCTTCCCGTATTGTGGAGATAGATTTGCCTGAGTATGAGCCTACTATTCTCTATCTCCCACAACAGCAATACCTTAACCCTTGCACTTATGCTGCAACCGGGATTAAGCTAAAGGACATCCCTATCGTCTGTGAGTATCCAGACGTCTTTCCAGACGATTTGCCTGGAATGCCCCCAGATAGAGATATCGAGTTCATCATAGAATTCCAACCTGGCACGGCCCCTATCTCTAAGAAATCCTATCGCATGCCTCCTAACGAGTTGGCAGAATTGAAAATCCAACTCCAGGACCTCTTAGACAAAGGTTTTATTCGTCCAAGTGCGTCACCATGGGGTTGTCCAGCCTTGTTTGTGAAAAAGAAAGACAATAGCTTAAGGCTGTGTGTTGATTACCGTCCTCTCAATGCGGTAACTATCAAAAATAAGTATCCCTTACCCCGCATTGACATTCTTTTCGATCAACTAGCCGGAGCTAAGGTATTCTCTAAGATTGATCTTCGTTCCGGCTATCATCAAATTAAGATCCGGCCCAGTGATGTTCCAAAAACAGCTTTCTCCACTCGATATGGTCTATACGAGTATCTGGTCATGTCGTTTGGTCTTACCAATGCTCCAGCATATTTTATGTATCTCATGAATTCCATTTTCATGCAAGAACTCGACAAATTTGTGGTAGTCTTCATTGATGACATCTTGATCTATTCTAAAAATCCAAAAGATCATGCCAGACACCTTCATGTCATCCTTCAGCGATTAAGAGACCACCACCTATACGCTAAATTCTCCAAGTGTGAGTTCTGGTTAGATACCGTGAAATTTCTGGGCCATCTATCTCTGCTGATGGTATATCTGATGATCCTAGTAAAGTACAGGAAGTGATGGATTGAAAACCTCCCACAGCAGTCCATCAAATCCGTAGTTTTCTTGGTCTAGCTGGCTATTATCGTCGCTTCATCCCGGATTTTTCCAGAATAGCCAAACCTATGACCGAACTACTAAAGAAAGGTATTAAATTCTCTTGGGATCAAAAATGCGAAGATGCATTTCACACCCTCCGAGACCATCTTACGACTGCTCCAGTCTTAGCTCAACCAGATGCATCCAAACCTTTTGACATCTACTGTGATGCATCGGGAACCGGACTCGGTTGTGTGCTTATGCAGGATAACCGAGTAATTGCATATGCATCGCGAGCACTCCGGGTTCACGAGCAAAACTATCCTACCCATGATCTTGAACTCGTAGCTATTATTCATGCCCTAAAGATCTGGCGACACCATCTAATGGGTACGAAGTGTCATATCTACACTGACCACAAGAGCCTCAAATATATCTTTACATAAGCAGATCTGAATATTAGGCAAAGGCACTGGCTAGAACTTATCAAAGATTATGACTTGGAAGTGCATTATCATCCAGGCAAGGCCAGTATCGTTGCGGATGCACTCAGTCGCAAGGCACATTGTTCTTGTCTATCCGTAGAAGCTTTCAACGAAACTCTTTGTTGGGAAATGAGAAAGCTTAATCTAGAAATTATTCCCCAAGGTGACTTGAACCATCTCTCAGTTGAAGCCACACTTAGGGATGACATTGTTCTAGCGCAACAGCGTAATAAAGGAGTTGGAATCATTAAAGAGAAGATAACACAAGGAGAAGGGAAGTATAAATGCTTCCGAATAGATCCAGAAGGAGTTTTGTGATTCAACGAACGTATTGTGGTACCCAAGAAACATAGGCTCCGTCAGCAAATAATGGACGAGGCCCACCTGTCCAAATTCTCTATGCACCCTGGCTGTACGAAGATGTATCAGGATCTGAAACAAAACTTTTGGTGGACTCATATGAAACGGGAAATTGCCAAGTATGTCTCAGAATGTGATATCTGCCAAAGGGTCAAAGCCAGCCATCTGAAAACTGCTGGTAGTCTTCAACCTTTACCCATTCCCTCTTGGACATGGGAGGATATTAGTATGGACTTTATCGTTGGTTTGCCTAATACTTTTCTGTAACATGACTCTATTTGGGTAATCGTTGATCGATTAACCAAAACGGCGCATTTCCTTCCCGTGCGTACTACGTATATTGCCAAAAAGTATGCCAAGATCTATTTGGATCAAATTGTTCGTCTTCATGGAATACCTAAGACAATTATTTCTGATCGTGGAGCACAGTTTATTGCTCGGTTCTGGGAACAACTTCAAGATGCTCTTGGAACTAAGTTAATTCGAAGCTCTGCATATCATCCTCAAACGGATGGACAAACTGAACGAGTGAATCAAATTCTGTAAGACAAGCTTAGAGCCTGTGTCCTTCAGTACGGCAAAAACTGGGACAAATGTTTGTCACCGGTAGAATTCTCTTACAACAATAGTTATGAGACTAGTCTTAAAATGGCCCCGTTCGAAGCATTATACGGTCGCCGATGTCGAACTCCTTTGAGTTGGTCACAAACCGGTGAACGAAAAATCTTTGGACCAGACCTTGTCAATGAGGCAGAAGAAAAAGTAAGGATTATACAGACGAATCTGAAGGCAGCCCAATCTCGACAGAAAAGCTACGCTGATATATGAAGAAGACCATTACAGTTTCAAGTCGGAGACTTCGTGTATCTTTGAGTATTTCCTACCCGAGGTATTTAAAGGTTCAGCGTAAAAGGGAAACTTGCTCCTCGATACATCGGACCCTTTGAAATCCTTGAAATCTGTGGACCCGTAGCTTACCGTCTTCAACTCCCTTCTCAGTTAGCAGCCGTCCATAATATCTTCCATGTGTCCCAACTCAGGAAGTGTGTTAAGCTTCCTACCGAAATCATCGATTCCCAAGCCATCGAAATCGAACCTGATTTAACCTATACAGAACATCCATTCAAAGTGTTAGACACCAAAGAAAGAAGCACTAGGAGAGAGACTATTAGGATGTTCAAAATTCAATGGAATCATCACACTGAAGAAGAAGCAACCTGCGAAACTGAATCTTATCTTCAGCATAAATTTCCGGATTTCTTCCAAGCCAACTTCCGAAATTAATCATCCAAATTTCTCTGCTCCGGAATCTCGGGACGAGATTCTTTTTAGGGGGGAAGGCTGTAACATTCAGGTAATTGGAAAACATGGACACTAGGTTTCAGTATAATATATGTATGCTTATTATGGTATATGTGGGTAGTACAAAAAGGCTAGGGGTATATCTGTAATTTCTATTAAATATAGGCTCTTAAGTGTTATTTGGGTGAAATAGAAGGTAGCACTAGAACCTAAGAGAAAAATAATACCAAGTGCTAAAGTTGTATCTGTATAGGAGGGAAGGTGAAAAAGGGAGGTTAAATCTTAAGAACAATGGGTTTGTGGTGTAAAGATAGGGACCTATGTGTAATTAAAACAAAAACTATAGGGCTTTTATGTAAAATAATTGATGTATAAGAATAACTTTTATGTTTACTTGAGGACTAATATGTAAGAGTACAAGTCATCATGACCTTCCATGAACTTTTGCAAATATGTTTAAAATTTGATCAAATTCACCTTGGTAAGGACCAAGGTAATTCAAATTTTACTTTTATTCAAACCTATCTTGTAAAGCTGTAAACTTTGAGCTTTTGAACTTGAGCCCTAAAGCATTTTTGTAGAGTTTGAAAAACTCTACAACTTTGATTTTGGGCACTTTTTCATTTGAGCTTTAAATCAACGGGAATTTTCACTTTACAGAGAGGCCCTTAGATCTTTTTAATTTTGCATATGAGTCCTTGACCATTTTCCCCTCTCATCTCCTTCCTCTGAACCCTCCTGTTCCCCTGCTCTGCTCCTGCCGCCGCTGCAGTTCTTTTTCCCCGGCCGCCACCGTGCAGAGCGCCGCCTCCACCTCCTGCTCGCTCTCTCCACGCGTCGCTTGGCCCTTCTTCCCGGTGCCTGCATTCCCCCTCGTCGGCCATCCCTCGTCTCTCCACGTCGGCAGACACCCCCGCATGACCGCCACGCACCTCCGACGAGCTCCCGTCGCCGCCCCTCAACCCCTCTTCAATTACTCGTGCCCAGAGCTGTGTGACGCCATCCACTAACCATCCCTTCACTTCCCAGGCCACCCTCGCTTCTACCCTCGCCGGATTTTGGCGTTTTGTTTCGGTTCCGAGCGCCGCCGCCGACCGGCTCATGTGGGCAGCCTTCTCCCAGCCCCGTGGGTTCGTTCTGGGTAGCCTAGAGGGACAAGGGCGAAGTGTAGATCTGTTATCGCCGTATTTTGACCGGGCCAGAAGTGGGCCATGGAGCAAGATGGGCTTAGAAGGCAGTCGTCACAAGCTTGCGAATTGGGCCTTGTGCAGATAATGGAGGCCAGTAAGGCCGCGCAAGTTAGGAATAAGCAGTTAAGGTTCGTGTCGTGTTAGGTTAGGGTTAGTTAAAGAGAACAAGTCTACGGACTATAAATATGTACTATGAATAAACAAAGAAAAAGAATCATTCATCATCAACTCTCGGCGTATCGCCTCCCCTGTTCTAGGGTTTTCATCGGGTAAGTGCCATGCGACCCCGATCACGTTCTGCGTGATCGGGGTAGCGTCACCCTTGCTCGTCCGTTTATACGTTACTCGTGCTGAAGCCTTGTAGATGGCGAGTAGCGTTGTTTATCCTGGCATGCGTCGAGTAATCTTTTCCTTTTGTGCTTTAATCGTGCTTTATACACTGCTCTCGCATGTTTGATCGTCATGTCCGTTCATGGATACGATGGTTTTGTCTCGTTTCATAGTTATCAGTAGATCCAATCTGTTATGGCTGGTTTTTATTTATTTAAAAGCTTGGTTCGATATGTGCATGATTAGGCCTTGCAAACGAGTTGAATGATCCGATGGTATGCTTTGTATCGGCTTATCGCTTGAATAGAGGTTGTTTCAGGGATCGGCTTTCAGTTGTTTCCTTGCTCTCTGTTTAGATCGTTTTGTCGATGCTTTCGTGTATTTGTTAGGCTCAACCACGTGTAGGATGTTCCGATCGTGCAGTGAGAGCTTAGCCGTTGTAGATTGGATTAGATTGTTATTTATGAAACAAGTTTTATTTGAATGTATATGTGTATATGTGTCTATGTTGCCCGTTTCAAGGATCCGATCCGGTATTGATGCAATCGGCTCGTTATAGCCGATGCCGGGGAGGAGATGATGAACCGATCACGGCTCGGACTAATCTTTACACATGTCTGTGCATACAGGAGTTCGACACGTCACACCCTCCTGATCGGGTGCAGGATCAGGTGGCACGCCTAGCGACTCTCAGCCAGGGCGCGCGCCAGATCACTGGGCCGTTGACCGAGGGACCGGGGCCCACCAGCCGTCCCGGAAGCCTCCTGGCTCCTCGTGTTGCCTGTCGCTGCCCGCCGGCGGGTTTTGACCGACAACACATTCTGGCACGCCCGGTGGGACCTTCTTCATCGACTTCGTCA
This sequence comes from Panicum hallii, assembly GCF_002211085.1. NCBI lineage: Eukaryota > Viridiplantae > Streptophyta > Magnoliopsida > Poales > Poaceae > Panicum > Panicum hallii. Next base: position 39,998,386 of record NC_038048.1, on the reverse strand, counting down.
TCATCATCGGCATCATCTTCATCGACTCCGTTGTCTTCGTCGACTCCGTTAGTGGTGGTCAATAAGATGGCAAGGGAAGATCCGATCGCTTACGAGGAGCTCTCTACTGAACACAAGCAGAGGTACGACGAAATCAAGACTCAGTTTGAAGCCGATCTCATCGGCTCTTTCGAAAGGACTCGCAACCACGGTATCAGGTGGAGAGGTTTTTCACCTGAAGGTGCTCTTGATGGAGTGGATCTGTCTACCCCGTCAGAGGACCGTACCAGAGCTTTGCGGCAGGAGGTGAATTATGCAGTGGCTCATTCGTTGCACCGGCATTCTGAAAGCTTGGTTAATGCTTTTGAGCGTGTAGCTTTACGAGTGGTCCAAGAAATTATGAAGCATCAACATTCTCCGACTGGGCCTGCTCTGGGAAGCCACAAGGGAGAGTTGCCATTCCAGACCAGACCTCCTTTGCCTTATGCGCTTGCAGCGGCGGAATCACATGGTGCTCCAGCTTACGTGGTTTACAAAGTGGGAGGTGATCCCACAGATCACCAGTTCTTCAATGAGCCACCCAAGGAAATCCCACATGGTTACATGTGTGCATACATTCCGGATAGCAATAACCCAATGCATCTCTCATAGAAAGTAGCTGGAGGGGTTTCTGGAGCTGACGCGGATAAACAAGCTTGGCTAGCAACTTATGCCACAGGGCCGAGTCATGACAGTGTGCACTCGGCCCCCGGGTTACAACGGCGGAGCAAATTGGTGCCATCCTAAGGGATCAATTCGGCATTTTGCCGAAAAGGAGAGCGATCGGCTATACAAAGCCGTATCCAAGCAATTATGACTTAATTCCATTGCCACCCAAGTATCGGCTCCCTGAGTTTACCAAATTCAGTGGGGCAGAAGGTTCTAGTTCTATCGAACATGTGAGCCGATATTTGGCACAGTTAGGCATGATTTCTGTATCGGATCCGTTACGAGTAAGGTTCTTCTCACAATCGCTTACGGGATCGGCCTTCGGGTGGTATACGTCATTGGGTCCTGACTCCATCCGTACATGGAAGCAGTTGGAAGAACAATTTCATATTCAGTATCATTCAGAAGCTGCAGAAGCAGGTATTGCCGATCTGGCGCAGATGCGACAGAAGCGTGGAGAAACCGTGGCAGAATTTATTCGACGCTTCAGGGAGATGAAGAACAGGTGTTATTCATCGCGGATCTCAGAAAAGGAAGCTGTGGAATTGGCGTCTCTAGGGTTATTGAAGCCGATTAGAGATCTAGCTTTTCAATTGGAATTCACTTCGTTGGCACATCTCGTCCAGAAGTTGACGACGCACGAGCAGCGTCACCCTGAGCTGTATCAAGAAAAGTTCAAGCGCCAAGTAGCGCTAGCTGATACTGAAGAAGCCGATGACTCCGGAGAAGAAGCGGAAGTATCGGTTGCAGAGTGGGCTCGTGGTGCAAATCCTGTATCGTGCAAGTGGGTAAAATAAACAGGACCGGCAAAGGGGTTTGATTTTGATGTGAGCAAAGTGGAACAAATTTTTGACTTATTGTTAAAAGAAAAGCAGTTGAAGTTCCCAGAAGGATACAAACCCCCTACGGCGCAGGAATTGAAAGGAAGATCATATTGCAAATGGCATGATTCTTTTACCCACAGCACAAGCGATTGTAAGGAACTCCGTCGGCAGATCCAATCGGCTATTGAACAGGGCCGATTGATCCTGGGCCAGACCGCCATGAAAGTCAACACTCAGCCGTTCCCTGGTGTCAATATGGTGGAAAGTAACGATCGGACGGCAAGGCAACAACTGGACTTCGCACTGGGCATCAACATGGCGGGGGTGGCATCACGCCGCCAGATCAAGGATGGAGAGGCCGATTCGAGCAATCGGCCCCAAAATGAAAAGGATGAATATGTTACAGAAAGGCAAGTAAGGTACGTAAGGAATCAATGGCCAACTTCTTCTGATCTTCTCAGGAAGTACGAGTATCAGTACCAGCAGCGCCTCCATTGGGAATCTGAGGAAGAGGAGTATGAGCGCCGGACCGGGAAGCGCTTGAGGAAGCACAAAGAAGCCCGCGATCATTGGCACTGCCCGTTCTTCAGGTACTGTTGGGATTCAGGTATGAGCCGATTGCCTACAATCAGGGATTGCCCAGAGTGTGGACCAACGAGACCAGAAGCAAGGGATTCGGTTTTCCAGCGGATAGGACCTGCCCCAATCCGGCAAGTGCGGGTTCGGTCACCACGAAAGGAAGACGAAGAAGAAGACAGGTATCATCGTCCTCGTTGGTGCCCCGATGGACTTAGTCGTTCCCAGAAGCGCAGGGTTCAGCGGCTGCGTAGCTTGGAGGAGGCCGAAGCCAAGTACATCGAGACTTTAAGGAAGGCGCGACCGGATTTGGCAGAACAAGTTCATTATGTGCAGGAAAAGGAGTCGCAACCGCCCAGGAAGGAATGGCGGCCCAAGTCAACAAAAAGCCGATAAGAAGGTATCGGCTGATGCACATATGGTTTTTGTGCTTCCTGCAGAGTTCCACGCGAGGCCCCAGGAGGAGCCGTCGGTAGCCCAACTTGATTTGGGACCTCGGCCGGTGATATTCGAGAAGCCGCAAGTTAAGAATTACAAACACCTGAAGGCTTTATATCTTAAGGGGTTTATTAATGGTCAGCCCGTGAATAAGATGTTGGTAGATACGGGAGCAGCGGTCAACATTATGCCGTACTCGGTCCTGCGCCGTTTAGGGTGGTCCACTGCAGACTTGATCAAGACCAATGTCACCCTAAGTGATTTTAATGGGCAGACTTCAGAAGCCCAAGGTGTCCTCAGTGTGGACCTCACCATCGGAAACAAAACCGTCCCGACTTCGTTCTTCGTCGTCAACAGCAAGAGCACCTACAATGTTTTACTTGGCAGGGATTGGATCCACACCAACTGTTGCATCCCTTCCACGATGCATCAATGTTTGATCCAATGGGATGGAGACGAGGTGGAAGTGGTCTAGGCAGACGACTCGATCGAAATTTCACATGCTGCCATGAGCATTTGGGATGCGGAAGACCAAGAGCCGATTTCAGGAATAAGCCTAGAAGGGTGTGATCGCATCGAGGCTACAAAAAACGGAGTAAGGCTGGTCTTATCCACTGGCCTCACAGAGTAAAGGGGCAGGGAGCGACATGTTGTAGCAGAGCCATAAAGGCCGATTCTTGCAATCGGCCCCGGAAAATCGAAGTTGTAAAGACAAATGTGTTACGTAGTCGTTATGAAATGGCCAGCATTGGCAGCCGGCCTTGTTCTTTTTACAAAAACTTGAAAAACAATGGGATGTGTGGAACGGCCGACCTTAACGATCGGCCGAGTTTTTTTATGCTGTGTCCTTTCTTCATCTGCAATGTTGATCTAACGGAAGAAGAAGGGAAGTTAGGATATGGTTTCACATCGGCTGATGAACTTGAGGAGATAGACATCGGTCCTGGGGATAAGCCACGACCACCCTTCATAAGTAGGAAGTTACACCCGTCACTACGAGAGCTCATAATAGCTTTGCTGAAGGGATATGCCGATTGCTTCGCCTGGGATTACACAGAGATGCCCGGACTGGATAGGAGTATAGTAGAGCATCGGCTTCCCCTTAAGAGTGGTTTTCGACCGTTCCAGCAACGGGCACGGCAGATGAAAGCCGAAGTCCTGGTTGAAGTAAAGAAAGAAGTAGAAAAGATGCTGGAAGCCGGATTTATCAGGACTTGCAGGTACGCTGAATGGATCTCGAGCGTCGTGCCCGTACAAAAGAAAGATGGCCGATGGAGGGTGTGCGTGGACTACAGGGATCTTAATAGGGCCACTCCGAAGGATGAATACCCGATGCCCATTGCATAGACATTGATCAATGCTGCCGCCGGCCACAAGATTTTGAGTTTCAGGGATGGTAATGCAGGATATAATCAAATCTTCATGGCCCCTGAAGATATACACAAAACTGCGTTCAGAGTGCCTGGAGCGGTGGGTTTGTTCGAGTACGTGGTTATGACTTTCGGCCTGAAGAATGCTGGTGCTACGTATCAGAGGGCTATGAACCATATCTTCCATGATCTGATCGGCAATCTAGTAGAAATTTATATCGACGATGTCGTGGTAAAGTCAGCATCGGTCGAGGGACATCTAGACGACCTGCGGCGGGTTCTGGAACGAACTAGAAAGTTCGGGCTCAGGATGAACCCAAAGAAGTGCGCTTTTGGTGTGTCGGCTGGGCAATTCCTGGGATTTCTGGTTCATGAAAGAGGAATAGAAATTGGCCTAAAAAGTCAGGAAGCCGTACGCACCATGGTGCCGCCCACCACCAAGAAAGAGCTCCAGCAGCTCATTGGTAAGATTAACTTTGTCAGGAGGTTTATCTCTAATTTGTCTGGACGAATTGAGCCTTTTATGGAGTTAGTCAAGACTAGAACCACTGACGAGTTCCGCTGGGGGGCAGAACAGCAACGGGCATTTGATGAAATCAAAGAATATTTGTCGAAACCACCTGTGCTAGTGCCACCACAACAGGATAGACAATTCTATATATATTTATCAATGGGCAACACTTCTATTGCTTCAGTAGTGGTACATTATATGATGGCAAAGAGAAGGTGGTCTTTTATCTCAGCAGAAGGTTATTGGATGCAGAAACAAGGTACCCCGACATGGAAAACTTTGTTTATGTTTATTTTTACATGCACCAAGCTTCGCCATATCCTGCTATCGGCTGAAGTAGTCGTCATCTGCAAATCGGATGTCATAAAACACATGCTATCGGCTCCTGTTTTGAAAGGCCGATTGGGGAAGTGGATGTTCGCGTTATCAGAATTTGATATCCGATATCAACCTGCAAAAGCGGTTAAAGGGCAGGCGTTAGCGGATCTCATTGCTGAGAGGGTTAACACCAGTATTGCAGCACTTTCTATACGAGCCTGGGTTATGTACTTCGACGGATCAGTTTGTGGAGATGGATGCGGCATCGGCGTCTTACTGGTATCGCCTCGGGGGGCAACGTATTCTTTCTCGATCAGATTACCTGTCGCCTGTACCAACAATCTTGCAGAATATGAGGCGGTACGAAAAGGTATGGAATTGCTTCTAGAGGCGGAGCCGAAGCAGTGGAAGTTTTTGGGGATTCAAAATTGGTGATTTCCCAGCTTACAGAAGAGTACAGGTGCGAAAGCGAGCTGCTGTTCCCAATGTGGGTCCAATGCCAGGAGCTAATAGCTCA